>NC_060186.1:58055411-58375411 GCF_021184085.1 Oncorhynchus gorbuscha
TCCACTGGTCCTGCTGCATACCTCCTCTCTATTCCACTGGTCCTGCTGCATACCTCCTCTCTATTCCACTGGTCCTGCTGCATACCTCCTCTCTATTCCACTGGTCCTGCTGCATACCTCCTCTCTATTCCACTGGTCCTGCTGCATACCTCCTCTCTATTCCACTGGTCCTGCTGCATACCTCCTCTCTATTCCACTGGTCCTGCTGCATACCTCCTCTCTATTCCACTGGCCCTGCTGCATACCTCCTCTCTATTCCACTGGTCCTGCTGCATACCTCCTCTCTATTCCACTGGTCCTGCTGCATACCTCCTCTCTATTCCACTGGTCCTGCTGCATACCTCCTCTCTATTCCACTGGTCCTGCTGCATACCTCCTCTCTATTCCACTGGTCCTGCTGCATACCTCCTCTCTATTCCACTGGCCCTGCTGCATACCTCCTCTCTATTCCACTGGTCCTGCTGCATACCTCCTCTCTATTCCACTGGTCCTGCACATCACATGTGATTGTTTCTCTGTTTGTATTGATAGGTTATAGTGCTATATACAGGATAATAAACTGGATGGTTTGAGCCCTGAATGCTGATTGGCTGACTGCTGTATACCACAAAACATTTATTTTTAATGCACTAATTACGTTGGTAACCAGTTTATAATAGCAATAAGGCACCTCTGAAGTTTGTGGTATATGACCAATATACCACGGCTAAGGGCTGTGTCCAGGCACTCCGCGACGCGTTGTGCCCAAGAACAGTCCATAGCCGTGGTATATTGGGCATATACCACACCCCCTCGTGCCTTATTGCTTAATTAGAAGTTGTCAATATGCATGGATTCTTTTCAAAGATAGATTCTAAGAGGACCGTGTTTCTGAGTGTGTTTCTGCAACTTTTGTCTTTCTTTCCTCTCTGAGATAATTGTGTGCTGGTAGTAAGGGAGGTGTGCTTGCGGGGGTTAGGTGACAAGTGAAAAGATGTGGACATTGTGGTAGCATGCGTGTTTCTGGGCGAGTGTGATGGGGTTGGGGGGTTGTCTGGGGGTATTGTACTAGTGAAAGGCCTGATGTGGAGGCTGATTCTGTGGGACAATACTGGCTTTATGTCCATAGTCCCAGTGGCCTTGGTCTGGCTCTGTGGCTTTGACTGGCTCTATTCACCACATCAGGCCCCAGGGTGGGGGGAGAGCTAGATACCTGCATGGACTGGGCTGGAGGATACTCCGAGCTGTGTTTGTGTATGAGACAAGTATTAGGCTAGACAATCATGTGTTTTGACTAGGTTGTTTGGGACTAGTGGATACAAGTGTGTAACTTCATTTGTTTTGTGTAGGCCTATCTATGCACTGTTAGTCTGGTGCAACAGTAGCCCTTATGTGAGTGGTTAGGCATGTTTGGGTGTCCGTTGTCAACTCCTTCACTTTATGTGAGTGTATATTTGGAGTGTGTGAGCGTACATGTGCACGTTTGCGTGTCCCGTTCCCTCCCTCTAGCTCTGTCCTCCTGTCCAGCGTTGTCCATTGGCCAGTGGTGTGGTGATGTCCGGCCAGATTGACCCTTTTTACGAAGGTCTTACACACTGGCACAACTGTGTGATGGTGATATGCAAGGATACTTATACACACTTGGTCCATCACACACTGAGAGCTCACACACACTGAGAGCTCACACACACACTGAGAGCTCACAGTCACACTGAGAGCTCACACACACACTGAGAGCTCACACACACACTGAGAGCTCACACTCACACTGAGAGCTCACACTCACACTGAGAGCTCACACACACACTGAGAGCTCACACACACACTGAGAGCTCACACACACACTGAGAGCTCACACACACACTGAGAGCTCACACACACACTAAGCTCACACACACACTAAGCTCTCACACACACACTGAGAGCTCACACACACACTGAGAGCTCACACACACACTGAGAGCTCACACACACACTGAGAGCTCACACACACACTGAGAGCTCACACACACACTGAGAGCTCTCACACACGCACTGAGAGCTCTCACACACACACTGAGAGCTCACACACACACACTGAGAGCTCACACACACACACTGAGAGCTCACACACACACACTGAGAGCTCACACACACACTGAGAGCTCACACACACACACTGAGAGCTCACACACACACACTGAGAGCTCACACACACACTGCCAATGTGGCTGACATGTGGCAGCAACGGGTGTCATTCACCCTCCAATGATTCTACCACTCCTCAACCAGGTGGTGTGGTGGGTCTAGGTATTCTCAGGGTTTACTTTTCCTACACGAGAAGGTTTAGCTGTGTGTGTGTTTTGAAGAGGAGAACGGAGAGCGATATGTTGGAGAGATATGCCTAGCTGTTTGTAAAGAACAGTTGGTAAGCAAAAGGTCATGAAGGAATAAAAAAGGCTCCTCTCTCCCTGCCAAAGAGGTAGTTAACCGGCCATCGAAGAGGTGTCAACTTTAACTGCTGAAGAGAGGAACTCCTAACAGACGTCACATCACACTCCAACGGCCGGCCCTGCCACCTGTGGTCCCTAGGGACTGGCACACTGGATGGCGCCTTCACACCTGTGGAAACATATAACCCCCGCCTTACACAAACACCCCCCCCCCCCCAAGTCCCTCGTCTCATTAGCCTTTCCCTCAGGCCTTTTGCACCCTTCAAATGGCAGTTCAACTGTTGACATTTGGACAGGCCCCGGGGCCTTCTAATGGAGGACGCCAACCTGTTTAAACGTACAACATTTGTACACCATCCACCCCAGGGGATTCCAAGTGCTTCCAAATGTTTCCGAGACTTTCTCCTTGGCCTTTTGGGCTCCCAACACAGCCACTCAAAAGGCTGTGTTGGGGACAGGGTGGTAGTTGTAGGGACACGACACACATTTCCTCTAATGGTCCATTAGCACATGTGGGAATGAATAAGGGTCAAGTCAAAGGACCCTTGCCCCCCCCCCCCTCAACCTAAAAAACACACACTTACCTCAGATGGCCCATTTGCATCTGTGGAAAGACTCCTTCATGCACCCCGCATCCCCACACACACACACACCTCCTTCCTTAGCCTGCCCCTTTCCCAGGATCCTCCCAACTTTCTCCTCTTTCTGTTCTTACTTGTCTGACTTTTTCCTGCGATAGATGGTCATGTTGTTAGTCAGTACAGGCACAGAGCTAGAGAGCTTGTTTAGAGGAATGGAGATACGTGGTCTCCCAATCCCAGATAGTACTTTAGTCTGGATACAATCACTCGGTAAGTCCCGTGTGTGTGTGCGTGTGCGTGTGTGTGTGTGTGTGTGTGTGTGTGTGTGTGTGTGTGTGTGTGTGTGTGTGTGTGTGTGTGTGTGTGTGTGTGTGTGTGTGTGTGTGTGTGTGTGTGTGTGTGTGTGTGTGTGTGTGTGTGTGTGTGTGTGCGTGCGTGCGTGTGCGTGCGTGTGTGTTTTGTTGTTGTTGAAATGGGCAAAGTAAACAGCGGACGGTGGCACTACTTGTTGTGTGTTTTGTTGTTGTTGAAATGGGCAAAGTAAACAGCGGATGGTGGCACTACTTGTTGTGTGTTTTTGTACCCTCTCTATTTCCTTATTGTTGAGATGTTGTACAGGATGTAACTGGAGGATTGTGTGTTTGGACAGTATTGGATGACCAGGAAATAACCAAACCGGGTGAACAATGATTAGTCTGGACTCCTGAGTGGCGCAGTGGTCTTACGCACTGCATACAGGCGTCACTACAGACCCTGGTTCGATCCCAGGCTGTATCACAACCGGCCGTGATCGGGAGTCCCATAAGGGGGCGCACAATTGTCCCATTGGCCGGTGTAGACTGTCATTATAAATAAGAATTTGACCTTCCTAGTTAAATAAAATAAATAAATAGTTTGAATCTTTTGAACATTTGAGAAGTTGTTTGAGAGTCAATGTTTTGGAAGTTCTTCTTAGCTTGTTCTATTGGCAGTAGGCTAGTGTCTGAAACGATGCTCTTCGTGGGTTTTTGTGTTGAAGCCTGGTCTCTCAGTGGAGAACATGCTGTTTTGAAGAATACATTGAGTGTACAAAACATTAGGAACATCTGCTCTTTCCATGACAGACTGACCAGGTGAAAGCTATGATCCCTTATTGATGTCACTTGTTAAATCCACTTCAACCAGTGTAGATGAAGGGGAGGAGACATGTTAAAGACTGATTTTTAAGCCTTGAGACAATTGAGACATGGATGTGTGCCATTCAGAGGGTGAATGTGCAAGACAAAAGATTGAAGTTCGCAACTCAATATTAGGAAGGTGTTCCTAATGTTTTGTACACTCAGTGTCTATTGGAATGTTTTTCAGTTGGATCTTCCCTCCACTTTCCATTGCCCTCCCTGACAAGTGCCCTTCACACTTTAGTCATTTAACAGACTCTTTTATCCAGAGTGACTTACAGTAGTGCGTGCACACATTTTCATACTAGTCCCCTGTGGGAATTGAACCCACAACCCTGGTGTTGCAAGCGCCATCTACCAACTGATCTACACACGACCATGCATCACAGTAGAGTGTTAAAGCTGTTTGTGTGTAGGGTCACACCTTCATACAAACGTCACTCCCTCCTTCCACTCCAACTCAAACAAGATTTATTAGCATTACAACTTCCAGATAAATAACAGCTGGCCTATAGGCTGGGTAAGGTGGCAGGTAGCCTAGTGGTTAGAGCATTGGGCCAGTAAGCAAGAAGTCGATAGTTCAAATCCCCGTTCTGACAAGGTGAAAAATCTGTCGATGTTCCTTTTGAGCAAGGCCTTTAACCCTAATTGTTCCTGGGTCGCTTTTGATATCGGCTGTCCCTGGTCCTGTCCCTGGTCCTGTCCCTGTCCCTGGCCCTGGCCCTGGTCCTGGCTCTGGCCCTGGCCCTGGCCCCCTGTCCCTGGTCCTGGCCCTGGTCCTGGCCCTGGCCCTGGTCCTGGCCCTGGCCCTGGCCCTGGCCCTGACTCCACGGTTTAGAGTATATATTGTTAAACAACACGGGGGGGTTTCTACTCGTTTTTATTTAAAAATGGAACATGAGTTGCACCAGTGTGTCCTGAAGTTGAAGGCTTGATTGAAGAAGAAGAAAACCATTTCTAATGAAATAGAACAAATATCAGCATCCACCAAGTTCTTATTTATTTCAAAGCATCAGTCCCTATCCCTGACATACAACTGTACCAAAACACATGTAGCCTATATTTGTTCAACACGATACTTATACAAGCCTTTTTAAACTGTAAATCATTTAACTTCCTTCCCTCTCTCTCCTCCCTCCGTAGCGGTGTCTAACCTGGACGAGGAGAGCAAGTGGACAGTCCACTACACAGCCCCGTGGCACCAGCAGGAGAACGTGTTCCTGCCCGGCAGCAGACCGCCCTGCGTAGAGGACCTCCACCACCAGGCCAAGGTCAACCTCAAGACCGCACTGAGGGGTAAGGACCGCAACCGCACTTACAAACATGACCACACACACACAAATACAGTGTTGTTGGAATGCCACCGACCACCCATTGCGTTTCATCACCCTCAATATCTCTTGATACTTTATTGATGTTCACGACGTTACGACAACATTGTAAAAAAAACAACAGCCAAAAAACGGTCCAAAGCGTTTGTTTGCCTAGTTACACCAACTACTACTAGTAGTTACACCAACTACTACTAGTAGTTACACCAACACGCCCGTGTTAAGCCCTCCTGTGGTGTGTCCAGTGTCTTTGAGGGGTGAACATGAAAGGTTCCCCGAAAACAGCCACAACTAGTCACTTCCTGGTCTGTTCCCAAAGAGAACGGTTCAGTGGTGGGAAAAGGCATGGGGGAGGAGTTGAGTTGGAGTGGGTGTGTATGGGGTTGGTCTGTGCTAGTTTGTTGTTGATCAGTGTAAAGGACAAGACATGCGGTCTGCCGTTCGTTTACTTGCTGACGGCACGGTGTTATAGTCTGACTGCCAACATTTTTGACCAACATTTTTGACCCATTCTACATGTAGAATCTGGTTGCACTCGGTTTTCAAAATATGTCTGGCATTCTGTTCAGGGTTGCTAAGTGCTCTCGGCCGGCAAACGTGATCGGTGTGTCCGTGCCTTTAGAGAGATCCTCTGGCACTTCTGTATACTTTTTAGCCAGTACACCATGAGACAAAAGTGTGTACCACGTCACATATGTGCACGACGTTGTTGCTCTCTCCCTGGCTCTGCTGTGTGAGCGTCTTGCTAACTGTCACTCCAGTGGTGAGGGGCTGAACCTCATTGGCTGCCTGGAACTCAAATTGCTATGGAGCTGGCCCGTGTGGGGGAAATGTAGGGAGAATGGCGCTGCCAGTAAACGGTAGCATTCAAACTAGGGATTTTGTGGCTAATTGAGGTAAGACTTGTCATTCTGCTCATAGATTATGCATATATGAACTACACATTGGCACATCCAGCCCAAAGCGGGAGGGTTACAAAACATACTTGGTAGTCACCAAAGTTCTGTAGCAGGATGGTGTGTGAGAAGGCGGGGGCTTGTTATTTATGTGCTAGGTGAAGTTGTGTGCCAAGCAGATAAAGAGGGAGAAGATAAAGGGAGAAAAAGGAGGAGAGAGGGGGGGATAAAGGAGAGGTCAGAGAGAGAGAATAGGAGGAGAGAGGGGGGATAAAGGAGAGGAGGTCAGAGAGAGAGAATAGGAGGAGAGAGGGGGGGGGGGGATAAAGGAGAGGAGGTCAGAGAGAGAGAATAGGAGGAGAGGGGGGGGTAAAGGAGAGGAGGTCAGAGGGAGAGAATAGGAGGAGAGAGAGGGGGATAAAGGAGAGGAGGTCAGAGAGAGAGAATAGGAGGAGAGAGGGGGGTAAAGGAGAGGAGGTCAGAGAGAGAGAATAGGAGGAGAGAGGGGGGGGGGGGGTAAAGGAGAGGAGGTCAGAGAGAGAGAATAGGAGGAGAGAGGGGGATAAAGGAGAGGAGGTCAGAGAGAGAGAATAGGAGGAGAGAGGGGGCGATAAAGGAGAGGAGGTCAGAGAGAGAGAATAGGAGGAGAGAGAGGGGGGATAAAGGAGAGGAGGTCAGAGAGAGAGAATAGGAGGAGAGAGGGGGGGGAATAAAGGAGAGGAGGTCAGAGAGACAGAATAGGAGGAGAGAGAGGGGGGATAAAGGAGAGGAGGTCAGATAGAGAGAATAGGAGGAGAGAGAGGGGGGGGTAAAGGAGAGGAGGTCAGAGAGAGAGAATAGGAGGAGAGAGGGGGTGGGATAAAGGAGAGGAGGTCAGAGAGAAAGAATAGGAGGAGAGAGAGGGGGGGAATAAAGGAGAGGAGGTCAGAGAGACAGAATAGGAGGAGAGAGAGGGGGTGATAAAGGAGAGGAGGTCAGAGAGAGAGAATAGGAGGAGAGAGGGGGGGGGAGGGGGGAAAGGAGAGGAGGTCAGAGAGAGAGAATAGGAGGAGAGAGGGGGGATAAAGGAGAGGAGGTCAGAGAGAGAGAATAGGAGGAGAGAGAGGGGGATAAAGGAGAGGAGGTCAGAGAGAGAGAAGAGGGGGGTAAAGGAGAGGAGGTCAGAGAGAGAGAATAGGAGGAGAGAGGGGGGATAAAGGAGAGGTCAGAGAGAGAGAATAGGAGGAGAGAGGGGGATAAAGGAGAGGAGGTCAGAGAGAGAGAATAGGAGGAGAGAGGGGGGGGGATAAAGGAGAGGAGGTCAGAGAGAGAGAATAGGAGGAGAGGGGGGGGATAAAGGAGAGGAGGTCAGAGGGAGAGAATAGGAGGAGAGAGAGGGGGATAAAGGAGAGGAGGTCAGAGAGAGAGAATAGGAGGAGAGAGGGGGGTAAAGGAGAGGAGGTCAGAGAGAGAGAATAGGAGGAGAGAGGGGGGGGGTAAAGGAGAGGAGGTCAGAGAGAGAGAATAGGAGGAGAGAGGGGGGGATAAAGGAGAGGAGGTCAGAGAGAGAGAATAGGAGGAGAGAGGGGGCGATAAAGGAGAGGAGGTCAGAGAGAGAGAATAGGAGGAGAGAGAGGGGGATAAAGGAGAGGAGGTCAGAGAGAGAGAATAGGAGGAGAGAGGGGGGGAATAAAGGAGAGGAGGTCAGAGAGACAGAATAGGAGGAGAGAGAGGGGGGATAAAGGAGAGGAGGTCAGATAGAGAGAATAGGAGGAGAGAGAGGGGGGTAAAGGAGAGGAGGTCAGAGAGAGAGAATAGGAGGAGAGAGGGGGGGATAAAGGAGAGGAGGTCAGAGAGAAAGAATAGGAGGAGAGAGAGGGGGGAATAAAGGAGAGGAGGTCAGAGAGACAGAATAGGAGGAGAGAGAGGGGGTGATAAAGGAGAGGAGGTCAGAGAGAGAGAATAGGAGGAGAGGAGAGGAGAGGAGGTCAGAGAGAGAGAATAGGAGGAGAGAGAGGGGGATAAAGGAGAGGAGGTAGGAGAAGAGAGGGGAGAGAGAATAGGAGGAAGGAGGGGGGTAAAGGAGAGGAGGTCAGAGAGAGAGAATAGGAGGAGAGGAGGGGGAAAGGAGAGGAGGTCAGGGGAGAATAAGGAGAGAGGGAGGTCAGAGAGAGAGAGGGAGGAGGGGGATAAGGAGGAGAGAGAGGGGGATAAAGGAGAGGAGGTCAGAGAGAGAGAATAGGAGAGAGAGGGGGATAAAGGAGAATAGGAGGTCAGAGAGGAGAGAAGAGAATAGGAGGAGAGAGGGGGGGATAAAGGAGAGGAGGTCAGAGAGAGAATAGGAGGAGAGAGAGAAGGAGGTCAGAGAGAGAGAATAGGAGGAGAGAGGGGGGGAAAAGGAGAGGAGGTCAGAGAGAGGAGGAGAGGAGGGATAAAGGAGAGAGGTCAGAGAGAGATAGGAGGAGAGAGGGGGGGATAAAGGAGAGGAGGTCAGAGAGAGAGAATAGGAGGAGAGAGAGGGGGGGATAAAGGAGAGGAGGTCAGAGAGAGAAATAGGAGGAGGTCAGAGAGAGAATAGGGAGAGAGAGGGGGGATAAAGGAGAGGAGGTCAGAGAGAGAGAATAGGAGGAGAGAGGGGGGGTAAAGGAGAGGAGGTCAGAGAGAGAGAATAGGAGGAGAGAGGGGGGGGATAAAGGAGAGGAGGTCAGAGAGAGAGAGAATAGGAGGAGAGAGGGGGTGGGATAAATGAGAGGAGGTCAGAGAGAGAGAATAGGAGGAGAGAGAGGGGGGGATAAAGGAGAGGAGGTCAGAGAGAGAGAATAGGAGGAGAGGGGGGGATAAAGGAGAGGAGGTCAGAGAAAGAGAATAGGAGGAGAGAGGGGGGATAATGGAGAGGAGGTCAGAGAGAGAGAAGAGGGGGGTAAAGGAGAGGAAGTCAGAGAGAGAGAATAGGAGGAGAGAGGGGGGGTAAAGGAGAGGAGGTCAGAGAGAGAATAGGAGGAGAGGAGAGAGGGGGGATAAAGGAGAGGAGGTCAGAGAGAGAGAATAGGAGGAGAGAGGGGGGAATAAAGGAGAGGAGGTCAGAGAGACAGAATAGGAGGAGAGAGAGGGGGGATAAAGGAGAGGAGGTCAGAGAGAGAGAATAGGAGGAGAGAGAGGGGGGATAAAGGAGAGGAGGTCAGAGAGAGAGAATAGGAGGAGAGAGAGGGGGGATAAAGGAGAGGAGGTCAGAGAGAGAGAGTAGGAGGAGAGAGAGGGGGGTAAAGGAGAGGAGGTCAGAGAGAGAGAATAGGAGGAGAGAGGGGGGGGGGTAAAGGAGAGGAGGTCAGAGAGAGAGAATAGGAGGAGAGAGAGGGGGATAAAGGAGAGGAGGTCAGAGAGAGAGAAGAGGGGGGGGGTAAAGGAGAGGAAGTCAGAGAGAGAGAATAGGAGGAGAGAGAGGGGGATAAAGGAGAGGAGGTCAGAGAGAGAGAATAGGAGGAGAGAGAGGGGGATAAAGGAGAGGAGGTCAGAGAGAGAGAATAGGAGGAGAGAGAGGGGGATAAAGGAGAGGAGGTCAGAGAGAGAGAGTAGGAGGAGAGAGAGGGGGGTAAAGGAGAGGAGGTCAGAGAGAGAGAATAGGAGGAGAGAGGGGGGTAAAGGAGAGGAGGTCAGAGAGAGAGAATAGGAGGAGAGAGAGGGGGATAAAGGAGAGGAGGTCAGAGAGAGAGAAGAGGGGGGTAAGAGGAGAGAATAGGAAGTCAGAGAGAGAGAAT
Source organism: Oncorhynchus gorbuscha (assembly GCF_021184085.1). Taxonomy (NCBI): domain Eukaryota; kingdom Metazoa; phylum Chordata; class Actinopteri; order Salmoniformes; family Salmonidae; genus Oncorhynchus; species Oncorhynchus gorbuscha. Next base: position 58,065,522 of record NC_060186.1, read on the forward strand.
AGGAGGAGAGAGGGGTAAAGGAGAGGAGGTCAGAGAGAGAGAATAGGAGGAGAGAGAGGGGGATAAAGGAGAGGAGGTCAGAGAGAGAGAAGAGGGGGGTAAAGGAGAGGAAGTCAGAGAGAGAGAATAGGAGGAGAGAGAGGGGGATAAAGGAGAGGAGGTCAGAGAGAGAGAAGAGGGGGGGTAAAGGAGAGGAAGTCAGAGAGAGAGAATAGGAGGAGAGAGAGGGGGGGGGGTAAAGGAGAGGAGGTCAGAGAGAGAGAATAGGAGGAGAGAGAGGGGGGGGTAAAGGAGAGGAGGTCAGAGAGAGAGAATAGGAGGAGAGAGAGGGGGATAAAGGAGAGGAGGTCAGAGAGAGAGAAGAGGGGGGTAAAGGAGAGGAAGTCAGAGAGAGAGAATAGGAGGAGAGAGAGGGGGATAAAGGAGAGGAGGTCAGAGAGAGAGAAGAGGGGGGTAAAGGAGAGGAGGTCAGAGAGAGAGAATAGGAGGAGAGAGAGGGGGATAAAGGAGAGGAAGTCAGAGAGAGAGAATAGGAGGAGAGAGAGGGGGATAAAGGAGAGGAAGTCAGAGAGAGAGAATAGGAGGAGAGAGAGGGGGGTAAAGGAGAGGAGGTCAGAGAGAGAGAATAGGAGGAGAGAGGGGGGGGGGTAAAGGAGAGGAGGTCAGAGAGAGAGAATAGGAGGAGAGAGGGGGGGGGTAAAGGAGAGGAGGTCAGAGAGAGAGAATAGGAGGAGAGAGGGGGGGTAAAGGAGAGGAGGTCAGAGAGAGAGAAGGGGGGGGGTAAAGGAGAGGAAGTCAGAGAGAGAGAATAGGAGGAGAGAGAGGGGGATAAAGGAGAGGAGGTCAGAGAGAGAGAAGAGGGGGGGTAAAGGAGAGGAAGTCAGAGAGAGAGAATAGGAGGAGAGAGGGGGGGTAAAGGAGAGGTCAGAGAGAGAGAAGGGGGGGGTAAAGGAGAGGAAGTCAGAGAGAGAGAATAGGAGGAGAGAGAGGGGGGGTAAAGGAGAGGAGGTCAGAGAGAGAGAATAGGAGGAGAGAGAGGGGGGATAAAGGAGAGGAGGTCAGAGAGAGAGAATAGGAGGAGAGAGGGGGGGTAAAGGAGAGGTCAGAGAGAGAGAATAGGAGGAGAGAGGGGGGGGGGGTAAAGGAGAGGAGGTCAGAGAGAGAGAATAGGAGGAGAGAGGGGGCGATAAAGGAGAGGAGGTCAGAGAGAGAATAGGAGGAGAGAGAGGGGGGGGGATAAAGGAGAGGAGGTCAGAGAGACAGAATAGGAGGAGAGAGAGGGGGGATAAAGGAGAGGAGGTCAGAGAGAGAGAATAGGAGGAGAGAGAGGGGGGATAAAGGAGAGGAGGTCAGAGAGAGAGAATAGGAGGAGAGAGAGGGGGTAAAGGAGAGGAGGTCAGAGAGAGAGAATAGGAGGAGAGAGGGGTGGGATAAAGGAGAGGAGGTCAGAGAGAGAGAGAATAGGAGGAGAGAGGGGGTGGGATAAATGAGAGGAGGTCAGAGAGAGAGAATAGGAGGAGAGAGAGGGGGGGGGATAAAGGAGAGGAGGTCAGAGAGAGAGAATAGGAGGAGAGAGGGGGGATAAAGGAGAGGAGGTCAGAGAAAGAGAATAGGAGGAGAGAGGGGGGGATAATGGAGAGGAGGTCAGAGAGAGAGAAGAGGGGGGTAAAGGAGAGGAAGTCAGAGAGAGAGAATAGGAGGAGAGAGAGGGGGGGTAAAGGAGAGGAGGTCAGAGAGAGAGAATAGGAGGAGAGAGAGGGGGGATAAAGGAGAGGAGGTCAGAGAGAGAGAGTAGGAGGAGAGAGAGGGGGGTAAAGGAGAGGAGGTCAGAGAGAGAGAATAGGAGGAGAGAGGGGGGGTAAAGGAGAGGAGGTCAGAGAGAGAGAATAGGAGGAGAGAGAGGGGGATAAAGGAGAGGAGGTCAGAGAGAGAGAAGAGGGGGGTAAAGGAGAGGAAGTCAGAGAGAGAGAATAGGAGGAGAGAGAGGGGATAAAGGAGAGGAGGTCAGAGAGAGAGAATAGGAGGAGAGAGAGAGGGGATAAAGGAGAGGAGGTCAGAGAGAGAGAATAGGAGGAGAGAGAGGGGGATAAAGGAGAGGAGGTCAGAGAGAGAGAAGAGGGGGGTAAAGGAGAGGAGGTCAGAGAGAGAGAATAGGAGGAGAGAGAGGGGGAAAAGGAGAGGAGGTCAGAGAGAGAGAAGAGGGGGGTAAAGGAGAGGAAGTCAGAGAGAGAGAATAGGAGGAGAGAGAGGGGGATAAAGGAGAGGAGGTCAGAGAGAGAGAAGAGGGGGTAAAGGAGAGGAAGTCAGAGAGAGAGAATAGGAGGAGAGAGAGGGGGGTAAAGGAGAGGAGGTCAGAGAGAGAGAAGGGGGGTAAAGGAGAGGAAGTCAGAGAGAGAGAATAGGAGGAGAGAGAGGGGGGGATAAAGGAGAGGAGGTCAGAGAGAGAGAATAGGAGGAGAGAGAGGGGGGTAAAGGAGAGGAGGTCAGAGAGAGAGAATAGGAGGAGAGAGAGGGGGGTAAAGGAGAGGAGGTCAGAGAGAGAGAATAGGAGGAGAGAGGGGGGGGGGTAAAGGAGAGGAGGTCAGAGAGAGAGAATAGGAGGAGAGAGGGGTGGGGGTAAAGGAGAGGAGGTCAGAGAGAGAGAAGGGGGGGGTAAAGGAGAGGAAGTCAGAGAGAGAGAATAGGAGGAGAGAGAGGGGGATAAAGGAGAGGAGGTCAGAGAGAGAGAAGAGGGGGGGGTAAAGGAGAGGAAGTCAGAGAGAGAGAATAGGAGGAGAGAGGGGGGATAAAGGAGAGGAGGTCAGAGAGAGAGAAGAGGGGGGTAAAGGAGAGGAAGTCAGAGAGAGAGAATAGGAGGAGAGAGAGGGGGATAAAGGAGAGGAGGTCAGAGAGAGAGAAGAGGGGGGTAAAGGAGAGGAAGTCAGAGAGAGAGAATAGGAGGAGAGAGAGGGGGATAAAGGAGAGGAGGTCAGAGAGAGAGAAGGGGGGGGGTAAAGGAGAGGAAGTCAGAGAGAGAGAATAGGAGGGACTGAAGACAATAGAAGAGGTAATGCATAGAGTGTGTTATTAATTCACCTCCACTAAGATAATGCCACACACACACTGTCTTTGTCCTTCTGTCCCATTGTCCTGGTTCTATGTGAGGTTATTGTCCATGTAATATGACACACACCACATGAGTAATGGTATCCTTTGATCACCTGCCACTGTCCTTCTGAAAGAGCCCTTCCAACCGGTGTCTGGGGAGACTGCCTGTGTCGGTCGGTCTGTTACGTCGTGGTGTGTGTTTAGCTGCTGAACCCATGTTCTCTTCCCATGAAGCTGCTGCTGGGATGCTCTGTTACATCATTTAACTGGTCAGCCTGGTCAGTCTGATAGCAATAGAAGCAGTACACAACGTATACTTTCAAACTAAACCCTGTACAAAGCTGTAACACAAAGGGGCCTAGAAACTGCCCAAAGCGCAGATCTATGGCTGACCAGTCTGGTTAGAGTCAAGATATGAATTGGTATAGAGAGAAACTTATCTGAGAGCAGCACATAAGGTCTATCCACCACCGTGCCCCTGCTCCTGTGCTTATGAAGCCCCCTCTCATTAAATCTATGTCACCCCCGTCGGCCATATCACCAGGACAGAGACACAAAGAGAAGTTAGGGAAAATTCAATATCAGACCCTGCTTGGGTCTCAAAGCAATCCATATGTAATCAGCTGCTAGTGTCATCGGCACAACGCCCGAGTCTCTCAACAGTTAGGACAGGGTTATTACCCATAATGCCGTTCGTCGACACATTCTGGTGTCCGGTTGTGGTCGTGTGCGCACAAGGGTGACTGATTGGTTGGGAAAGCACAGACATATTGCGTAATATCAGACACATTATAGTCAACAGTGTTTGAAAGATTTGGATCGATTAGTACCTCGCTCTCTTTCTACATCATTCTGGGATGGAGCCATGTGACCATAGCAATGAACCTTCATATTTCCCCTTCAACTAAACTCCAGCCCCTGTTCTGCTCGACAACAGTCCTGGAAACGGAAACTGTGTAACACCTATTCCCCTCCTCCTCATCCTCTCAAGTGGCTTCTAAAACCCTTCTATTCCAGATCACAGGCGCAAACACTAACAGCCATCAGTAACTAGCTGCTCCATTAGGCTCCATTAAATGACAGTATTATACATGCAGACAGCGCCTCAGTCCCTGAAGAGACCTACTCTAATGAGCTATGCAGGCATTAGGACGTGAAAGATGAAAGTAGTCTGTAAGGTTTAGCTCCGTAGCGGGTACGAACACATCAAACCACTCCTTCACATGAATATGACAATGTGCAGATTTACATTTGTACATCAGTGATTTGACTAATTAGTTGCGGGTATTCAACACAAAAGACTAGAGGAGTAGCGGATGTCTTTGTCGCTATACGCACATCAAACGGAGATGGCAGAGACTAGAGAAATGATTAGGCCTATTTGGTCACTGTGGTAAAGAGCATTCGGTGTAAATTATATGTATATTTTTTCAATTGAATCTTTATTTAGACTGCTGACCACTCGGGAGCCCAAGGTTCGACCCCGGGCTGTATCACAACCGGCAGTGATCGGGAGTTCCATAGGGCAGCGCACAATTGGCCCAGCGTTGTCTGGGTTAGGGTTTGGCCGGGGTAGGCCGTCACTGTAATAAGGATTTGTTCTTAACTGATGGCCTACCCCGGCCAAACCTTCCCCTAACCCAGACGACGCTGGGCCATTTGTGTGCCGCCCTATGGAACTCCCGATCACTGCCGGTTGTGATACAGCCCGGGCTCAATCCAGGGTCTGTAGTGACACCTCTAGCGCTGAGATGCAGGAGCTCCGAATTTGAAAGTATACGCACAAAATTAATATAACGGTTGAAGTCGGAAGTTTACATACACTTAGGTTAACCACTCCACACATTTCTTGTTAACAAACTATAGTTTTGGCAAGTTGGTAAGGACATCTACTTTGTGCATGACACAAGTAATTTTTCCAACAATTGTTTACAGACAGATTATTTCGCTTATAATTCACTGTATCACAATTCCAGTGGGTCAAAAGTTTACATACACTAAGTTGACTGTGCCTTTAAAAAACAGCTTGAAAAATTCCAGAAAATTATGTCATAACTTTAGAAGCTTCTGATAGGCTAATTGACGTCAATTGGAGGTGTACCTGTAGATGTATTTCAAGGCCTACCTTCAAACTCATTGCCTCTTTGCTTGACATCATGGGAAAATCAAAAGAAATCAGCCAAGACCCAAGAAAAATAATTGTAGACCTCCACAATGGTTCATCCTTGGGAGCAATTTCCAAACGCCTGAAGGTACCACGTTCATCTGTACAAACAATAGTACGCAAGTATAAACACCATGGGACCATGCAGCCGTCATACTGCTCAGGAAGGAGACGCGTTCTGTCTCCTGGTGATGAACATACTTTTGTGTGAAAAGTGCAAATCAATCCCAGAACAATAGCAAAGGACCTTGTGAAGATGCTGGAGGAAACCAGTACAAAGTATCTATATCCACAGTAAAACAAGTCCTATATCGACATAACCTGAAAGGCCGCTCAGCAAGGAAGAAGCCACTGCTCTAAAACCACTATTAAAAAAAGCCAGACTACGGTTTGGAACTGCACATGGGGACAAAGATCGTACTTTTTGGAGAAATGTCCTCTGGTCTGATGAAACAAAAGTAGAACTGTTTGGTGATAATGACCATCGTTATGTTTGGAGGAAAAAGGGGGGAGGCTTGCAAGCCAAAGAACACCATCCCAACTGTGAAGCATGGGGGTGGCAGCATCATGTTGTGGGGGTGATTTGCTGCAGGACGGACTGGTGCACTTCACAAAATAGATGGCATCATGAGGTAGGAAAATTATGTGGATATATTGAAGCAACATCTCAAGACATCAGTCAGGCAGGAAGTTAAAGCTTGGTCGCAAATGTGTCTTCCAAATGGACAATGACCCCAAGCATACTTCCAAAATGGCTTAAGGACAACAAAGTCAAGTTATTGGAGTGGCCATCACAAACCCCTGACCTCAATCCTATAGACAATATATGGGCAGAACTGAAAATGTGTGTGCGAGCAAGGAGGCCTACAAAGCTGTCTCAGTTACACCGGTCTGTCAGGAGAAATGGGCCAAAATTCACCCAACTTATTGTGGGAAGCTTGTGGAAGGCTACCCGAAACGTTTGGCCCAACTTAAACAATTTAAAGGCAATGCTACCAAATACTAATCGAGTGAATGTAAACTTCTGACCCACTGGGAATGTGATGAAAGAAATAAAAGCTGAAATAAATAATTCTCTCTACTATTATTCTGACATTTCACATTCTTAAAATAAAGTGGTGATCCTAACTGACCTAAAACATGGAATTTTTACTAGGATTAAATGTCAGGAATTGTGAAAAACTGAGTTTAAATGTATTTGGCAAAGGTGTATATAAACTTCCGACTTCAACTGTAGCTTGAAAATCGCTCTGATATGGACATGTATATAGCTATAGAATTATCTATAGCATTTTAGATATACTATTAAATCATGGATATATAAATATTATTGAATTAGAAATTATTAAGTTATGTATAATTAGTCTAGTACATCATATTTGTACATCTCGTTAGTAGATGATGTGTTATTTAGTATCTGATCTAGGAGTCCCTGGTAGCAGAGTGACTGAAGTGTAAATAGCCACTGAGGGAGGGAGGAGGTGTTTGAGAGAGGAGGACGATTCCACCATCTGTGTGTGACAGACTGGAAGGGATACCCCCTCCTAGCTCCCACACACACATGCATGTACACACACCACACACACACACACGTAGATTAGGAACACACACATCTCACCCCTCACAGCAGGGTCTAATGAGAGAAGCTGTCAGGGGCTGCTGCTGAGGCAGGGGCTACACACACACACACACACACACACACACACACACACACACACACACACACACACACACACACACACACACACACACACACACACACACACACACACACACACACACACACACACACACACACACACACAGGCTGCTCGTCTATATGCTGTGTCTCTGAACAGCTGCCCGATATATTGCACAGGTCAGCTCCTCTGCTATGCGTGTTCCCTGAGGTGTTGAGCTCTCGACAGGTGTAGACACCACTACCATGGGGTGTAGACACCACTACCAGGGGTGTAGACACCACTACCAGGGGTGTAGACACCACTACCAGGGGTGTAGACACCACTACCAGGGGTATAGACACCAATACCAGGGGTATAGACACCACTACCAGGGGTGTAGACACCACTACCAGGGGTGTAGACACCACTACCAGGGGTGTAGACAACACTTCCAACACTTCCAGGGGTGTAGACAACACTTCCAGGGGTGTAGACAACACTTCAGTGTGTGTGTGTGTGTGTGTATTAAGGTTTGTGAAACCCATTTCCTCCCTCTCTCTTCCAGAGTGTGACAAGTTAAGGAAGGATGGTTTCCGTAGCTCCCAGTACTACTCTCAGGGCCCCACCTTCTCTGGCAGGGCAGAGTCCCACAGCAGCCTGCAGGATGATGAGGACGACACAGACAAGAAGGTAACACACGCACACACACACAAACACATGCACACGCACGCACACACACACAAACACGCACACACACACGCACACACACACACACACACACACACACTCATCACCCATAGAAATATAATTGCACACACCAAACTGGTATGTGTCTGCCCTCCAGTGGTTTGAAGCAGAAGTGCACCACCTCTCTGTATTTTCCTCTGACAGTGACTGCACCCCCCCACTCTGTCTCATTACATTGTGTTCCTGCCATGGCTGGTTTCTCATGCGTGTGCAGCCACTTAGAACTGTTTATCTGGCAGGCCCTGATAGGGAACACTTGGGAGATTTATTCTAAATATCTAAATAGCATTGTTTTGATATTGGTTTAGACTTGGTGGAGCTGTTTTCACTCTAATGACAATAGACAACTTGAGAATTGCATGTGACTGACTTAGACAGTGACAGTATGACATTGTTAATTATCTTAAAACTAACCTGTGTGGTAGAGTGCGGTGGTATGACCGCTCCAGTTCTTGAACGTTAGGACTAACACGTGAATGGTCAAATAGTCAGAGAAGCCTTTTCCAGGACGCTTACTTTCCTTGCATATCTCCAACCCCCCCCCACCCTTGTCCGCTTTTCTCTTCTCCATATTCCCACTCCTTCTGTAGTCTCTCCTCCCTCCACTTGACTCGTCCAATCGTGGGGGTCCTGATGGGGTCAGACGAGGTTGTTAAAGGGGGTCTTTCTTTGGTAGAATGAGGTGACTCTCACCCCCTAACCTTGCTCTCTGTTGTCCCTCTATCCAAACTATCCCCTTTTTCCCTGGCCTGCCTCCACACCTCCTTTCGCTCTCATCCATCCCCTGCTTTTTCCTTTGGCCCAAGCCACCCTCAACCTTAACCCCCTTCCCCCACCTCTCTTGTTGCCCGCCTCTCCTCACCCCTGTTCTGTTGTCTCCAGGCCAGTGAGCCTAACTCTGGTTGACAGCAGCTCCCTAGCTCAAAGGGGAAACTGGGTTACTGTTTAGACCCACAATGGCCCCTAAAGGTGGGGGCAACTCTGAAGGCTACAACATAACACACGGCTGGCTTCCTTCTCCACCCTGCCCTCCTCTCCTCCCTCTGACTGTCCCATGTTTGAGCTGCTGTTGTGACTGATAACATGACTGCATGCCCACTCAGAATCTACCTGTAATTCTGTATTTGGGAATAGCGTGATGGTGGTGTGGTGGGAGCTTCAAGAATTTCCCACCAACATTCTGGAATGATAGTGGAAGGTTAGTGACATATAGGTGGGACATAACAGAGAGTAAACTTTCCCTGAGGTGTTTTTACTGGGCGGGTAAGTTCAGGTCAAAGTGTGTCAGGCTGCGATGCTGTTGGAGAGGTTGGTTTCTGTTGTTTTGAGACGGAAAAAGTAACCAATGTATTTTTTTTTTCTATTCTGGAATATGATTTTGATAATTGTAGATATGTGTCTAAAATATGTGCCGGCCTGTTTGGTTGATGCCCTGGGTTCTAGAGAAAGCCCAGGTGCTGCAGTGAGAAGTTTGGTGGCGCTGCTCTTCTCGTATCTCTGCAGTGTAGATGTGATGCGCTCAGATTGAGAACTCACAGCCCGTCAGCACAGTTTAACACATGAGAGCATCTCCCTGTTACTCTCCTTTTGTTATCTCATTCTCTCACTCCTCCTTGCTGTTAGTTTGTCGGGGTGTGAGGGTGTGCATGTCAATGTGTGTATGATTGACCGTGAAACATGTTTATAGACTCTCTGGCTCAAAGGTCAGATTGCTGCAGTAAACATAGTGGTGTGTGTGGGTGTTTGGGCAATAATGAACACAATGCTGGAAGAGGTTTAAAGCGTTCATACAAAGGATGGCAGACCCTGTGGGGGCAGCTGCAACACACACACACACACCACACACACACACACACACACACACACACACACACACACACACACACACACACACACACACACACACACACACACACACACACACACACACACACTCCTTCCTCCTACAGGCTCAGGTGCGTTTCTTCAGGCTCAGGTGCGTTTCTTCAGGCTCAGTCTGAAGCTCATCTCTCCTCTATCCCTCTCCTTCCCATCTCTCTCTTTTATCTCCATTCCTCTCTACTCCTTTTCATTCCTGTGTACCCGCCTCTTCTTTTCCTCCCTCTCACTTCTCTCTCTCCTCTCCTCCAGTCCATGGCCTCGTCAGCGGAGGATGACAAGTCCCTGCACCCCATGAGGCCCCAGACCCCCCAGGAAGAGGAAGGGATAGATGAGTGTGACGGACAGGTGCGCTGCTACAAGGCCCCGCCCCTCCCCACCCCTGAGGAGAAGATGAGGATGCAGGCTCAGGCCGTGCCCACTGACGTCATCCCTATCAACGTCACAGGTAGGCCACACCCCCTGGCTGCCACACCCCCAATAGTGACCGTTGTATGTCCTAGGTTGAACATGCCCACAATTACCGATGCCATTCAACCAATGAAATAGGAGTCTTGGTCTTGAAGCAATCCTTTTTTTCGCCTCACTTTTAACCCCTCTGTGTGTTCGAATGGACATACTGGGAATTGCATCCACATGCATAGAGCGTTGTGTTTTCTGTCTGTCAGTAGTATTATCTTCCCCCTGTTTTTCTTCCATATTATTATCTCGCTCTCTGACCACCCCCCTGCTAAGTGTGTGTTTGTGAGCGTACTCAGTCCATCCCACTGTTAGAGAGAGTGAGAGAGATTGCAGTCAAAGGTCAAAGCAGCTCCATGGCTGTATCTCAAACCATGGGGCGCCTGACAGAGACCGACACCTACGACACACACACAGACATATATACGCACACACATACACACACCACCACCCGTACACACGTCATCTCGGGACCCAACACAGACAACGTACTGCTCTATCTCCCACCCACTAATACATCAGCCCTGCTAGTGACATCTGTCACTCAGCAGTCGGTCTGAGACTGCCCCCCCCACATACACACACTCTTTCTTTCCCTCTAACTATCTCTGTCAGCTCTGGCTCAGTGGTGTTTGTCCTGTCCTCTGACTCAGTTTGTCGCTAGCACACACACGCTACAGGGCATAGAGAGAGAGCTGTCTGAGGCTAGATCCTGCCACAAAACACTGCAAAGTAGCACAGACAGCTCCTAACAGTATCAATAGTCAGTTGGTGTTAACATGTATTTGAAAACATGTAATTGTGAGACCTATTAAATCTGCAGGCTTCTTAACGCGGATTGGTTTAGAATCAGTTTTCAAGTTAACAAAATGTCAACGTCATATCTAATCAAATGAAATCAAAAAAGACTGTTTGAAATGTGAGCGTGTTAGACTCAATCTGTCTATATGTCAGTTTTCATATCACTTTCTCACCATCCATCAAAAAGAGCAGATTCACAGAGTCTGAACTAGTTTCAGACAGTCAGAGCAAGACACTGATCTGTCTGGATGTTTGGTCTTATATGGCTGTGTGGGATACTCACTCTTTTAGTTTCTGTGTTTATGCTATACAGCATGCTTTTCTATATATATGTGACTGTCTACTCTCTGTTGTTCTGTCACTCTGCCTGTCTCTAAACTCTGCATGTATGAACACAATTGCACGTGTGTTTGTATCACTAACGGGCTGGTTTTTGTTTGCCGTTGTTCTGCCTGCCTGCTCTCGCCCTCCCGGCCACTAGGGGCAACGTTTGACCGGCAGGCCAGCATCCGCCGCTCCCTCATTAACACTGACACAGTCTCCCGCCGGCCCAAGAAGGTCAAACGCAGAAAGACTATATCAGGGCTGCCTGACAACATCTGCACCGAACTAGGTATGGTATATACCCAGAGCTGTTACCCACCCTTCCCTCATCCCTGACCCAGACAGCTAGTCCATCCACCTGCCTGCCTCACACCTCTGGCTGGTTTAGTGACTAGTTTGACTCCCCCTCATTGTTAAGTATACCATAGAACCACCACCATTGCTCATTCTCAAAGTTCTCTTCCCCTATTCTAGAATTTCTACATCTGCTTTCTCATGCTAGAATCTTGACATTTGACATCTCTCTTCTAGAAGCTCTTCATAAGCCCCCCAACCCCCCACCCCTCACAGTAAAATCTCTACTGGCATCTGTCATTGCAGGACCTTTACTTCCTCAAATCTAGTAGTCCAGAGTCTGACATCACTCCGAAACACTCCTTTTCCCATGACCCCCATGGGCCCGGTCTCTGCACTGTCCTCCTCCTTTAGCCATGATAAGTGGATCTAATGTGAACACAAAAAAAATGTCATATCTGGTGACTTACGAGAACGACGCTGGTAACAAGTCTAGTGAATCTAAATGGGCACTTATTCATATGTGTTAATCCCTGGGATACACTGATAATCTAAACCACAGTGTGTTCCACACATCCCACCACTAAACCCTGCATCTAATCCCAGCATTCCTACCACAGATGTCATTCTATCTTCATATTTCCACAACTGTGTAATGCACACTCGCCTATCATGGGGGAGTGGGGTTGGCTTGAGACCAATGGAGGGAGGGGGAGAAGGATGGGGGAGGTTTAGTAGGAAAGGGTATATGGTGTGGGGTGAATGGACAATATTGGTTTTCTGTCACAATCCAAACAAACACACAGTCAAGCATACATGTCCTATTGTGGATTTCACTGTGAAATTGGTCTTAACCCGAACCCACCTCTCCCCTCCTCTGTCTCCCCAAGACATAGGGGATACGCCAGACGAAGAGGGCCTGAATGTTTCCATTTCCCACCCCTGTGCGTTTATTGTCAGCTGTTGTTATGATAGCCCCACCCTTCTAACACCCCCTGATCTTTCACCCCTAATCCCCAAAACAGATGGGCTGAGGAACAGGCAGAGGGGTCAAGGTTCCTCACCCCTGCTAATAGCTATGTGCTAAGTTAAGCTAACTCTATGAAGGTATGGGTGACTGGGGACTCTCCTTGCGTTAAGAGAATGTCATCTCGCTGTAGGATGATATCAGCTGATAGGCAGAGCTTTGAAGCCTTATTATACAGACAGACCGGTGTGAAAGACCAGACAGAGACAGGCTTGGAAGTCCTGATTACTGTTAGATGGTAAGTCCTTGCCTCAGTGAGTGAGATACCCAGGCTGTATGTGAAGTAGAAACCTGCAGCTTAATCTATCTAATACAGCAGTGCTGTCACTCTCTGCCTTAGGGAGGGGAGGTGTGTGTGTGTGTGTGTGTGTGTGTGTGTGTGTGTGTGTGTGTGTGTGTGTGTGTGTGTGTGTGTGTGTGTGTGTGTGTGTGTGTGTGTGTGTGTGTGTGTGTGTGTGTGTGTGTGTGTGTGTGTGTGAGCGTGAGCGTGTGTGTGAGCGTGTGTGAGCGTGTTTAGGGAACATGAGCATCAACAAGCAGCCAGCACAGATGGCCGATACATCAGATATCCTCTCCTATTTTACACCAGATCCTTCACTTTGTTTATTTATGTACGTGTGTGTGTGAGCTGCCCAATGCCTTACCAGCTGCCCACACCCTGAGGACCATTCTCTTTCTGATCAGACGGAGCAGAGTAGGAGGGAAAGCATAGTGGGAGTCTTCCTTCTGGTGTCTGTCCTCTTCTCTCTCGGTCCCACTATTCCTCTCTCTCCATCTCCCTTTCTCTCTCCATCTCTCTCTCTCTAACTCTGTCCATATCTGTCCTAATGAAGACGACCAGTGGTTATTAGCGCATCAGACAGGGCTGCAGAAAATCAAATTAATTAGCCTCTTAGACACAGCTAATCTGATCGACAGCCTGACAGAGAGAAGGGGAACAAGGGAGAGGAAATTAGAGAGAGGCGGAAGCTGGAGGTATTTTGATTGCTCATATGTTAAAACTCTCTCTCTTTCTCTTCTGCAGTGGCGAAAGGACGTGGGGGCGAGCTCCGGCCACATTCCATGTTCATCCCGGGACAGTATTCCACATTGGGAAGAGTCGGGAGCGTCAACTCATCGCTCAGACATTCCGAGACAAGGGACTCTGGTTGCCAGACTGAGGAGGTGAAGATCGTTCCACCGTCCATGCGGAGAATCCGGGCTCAACGGGGACAGGGAATTGCAGCCCAGATGGCCGGAATTTCCACTTCCTCGTCTACAGGAAGCATCTCCGTCTCCAGTAGCGACGGCTGTTCCGGAATGCTGGTCCTACCCTCGCATCTGAATGTAGATGCCCAGCGCTTCCATAGTCTTCCCAGACCCGGGCCAAGGGTGTCTCTCAGCGCTGAGCCCATCTACAGCAGCACTCCCATCAGGCTGGAAGACCACAATGCACCTCAGAGGCAGATCGGCAAACTGCAGGTGGACAACACCGTGGTGCATCTGAGAAACGCCCCCAGGACAGGTAATCTGAGGCCCAAGTCTCAGGAGGTGCGAGGGTCCCAGACAGGGGACTGGGGTGGTGGTCCGGCATGTGTGGTGTCCCCCCACGCTGCCTACTCCACATCCCTCATCCCCAACGCCACCATGTCCTGCTCTGCCGAGGTCGTGACCCTCCATACATCCTCCAGCCAGCACCCCCAGACCCCCGGGATGGCCTACCCCATCTCCAGGCCTCTCAGTCTGGCCACCGGCACCAACATGGACCCCCTGAGCTCCACCTCCTTCACCCACAGGACCACCTGCCCTGCCCGGGCCACCTCCACACCAACACATACACATCCCCAAGACGGAGGGTTGACTGCCCCGGCAACACCCAGCGAATCGGGCTGCTCGGATGGCAGCCTGCACAGCCACACAAGCACCATCGCCGCGACGACTCCATCCTCGGCCGACGACCAGTGGTCAATCTATGACACACCGGAGAACGTGGTCCTGCCCCGGCGTCCTCTGACCTCTAGCTGCTCTACTCCCGTCAACCATCTGAACAGCAGCATGGAGCTGTCGTCCCGCACCGACTCCAGCTCCCTGTACTCCCAGGACAACGATGGCTACTACACCTCCATGCACCTGGACTCTGGCCTGCGCTCCAGGAGCCATGGTAGCGGGCAGGGCCACGGGGTGGTAGCCAGCCGGACTGCCAGACACAGCATGTACGAGTGCCGTGAGCTACCTAGCCACGAGGAAGATTCTAACAGTCTTTACAGCGATCGCTCACTGTCCCGCAGCATCTCTCTCCGCAAGGCCAAGAAGCCGCCGCTGCCCCCAGCCCGGACTGACTCCCTCCGCCGCAAGCCTGGCGGGAAGAAGCCCCTGGGTGGAGTTAGTGCAGTTAGCATGAGTGCTAATGGATCAGTGCTGAACGAGACACTGATCGCTAGCCTGCAGCAGAGCCTCCAGATGGGGTTGAGAGATCGAAAGGGGAAGGGCGTGTCCCCCTCCTCACCCTCCCACAGCCCGTGCAGCGACTACGAGGACCCCTGGTTGCTGCGACCACGGAGCCAGAGCAGTGTGAGTGCCACCAGCTCCGCCACGTCGCTAGCGGCTAACAACACTAACAGTGGCGTAGTGGCTAATGTGTACTCGCTCTGTCATGTGACGCCAGCTCACAGCGATACCAGCAGCCTGCGGTCCGACTATGCAGAGTCCTGGGGCTACTACATGGATTACCCCCGTAACCATGGAGACCAGGGTCCGCAGTCCCCCTCCACGCACCAACAACTCCCTGCTGCTAACATTGTAGCGGGCACACACCCGAGGGGTCTGTCGAATGGAAGTGGGGGTCTCCACAATCACATCAATATCCAGGCCTCGGTCCCTCCAGCCCAGGAGGGAGGTGTGGCAGTCAAGCCTAAGACGGCCACCTCGTCCCCGGACAGGATCCATAGACTGACCTCCCCCTCCAGCGGCTACTCCAGCCAGTCCAACACCCCCACGGCCGGCACCCCCGTGCCCTCCTTCATGCGGTCCCACTCCCCCTCAGGACGGCCCAAGCCCAAAGTGCCGGAGAGGAAGTCTTCACTCCTGTCATCTGTTTCCATCTCCTCCTCCTCCACCTCCCTCTCCTCAAACGCCTCTGACTCTCTCAGGAATTCTGGCCCCCTCCTCCTCCCCTCCTCCCCTGCCTCCCACCTCAGCACCCATCAGCCCCCACCTCCTTTCCCTGCTCCTCTCCCCCATCCAACACCAGCTCTCCCCCTCTGCCCCTCGCACCCCTGTTACCCACAACCCCTCAGGGCACCCCCATGAGCCCGCCCCCTTACTCCACCTCTCCAGACTTCCCTCCCCCTCCTCCAGATTCCCTCATCCACCCCAGCCTCTCCTTCAACGGGACCCTCAGTCCTCCTCCCCTCCATTCCCCTCCATGGTCCCATCTCCTCCACCACCTCCCCCCCTGCCTGCCCCTGCTCCACCCACAGCCTCCCCTCTCACCTTGAAGGCAGCAAAGAACGCTCTAAAACCAGCTACGGTCACTAACAGCCCAGCAGCCAAGGAGGCCGGCAAGTCCCCCATGCCCCTGATCACCCCATTCGCCCTGCAGAGTGTGCACCTCCGCTCAGTCAAGCAGCCAGAGGAGAAAGTCAACGGCAAGGCGGAACATACCAAAGCTCAGGAAACGGGGGGCAACCAGGCCTGGGCCCTCAAGCCCCATACGCCGGAGAAGATTAAGCAGCAGGAGCATCCCACCATGCTGCCCCTGATAAACTGCACCAGTCCAGAGGAAATCACCAAGGCCTCATCTGCTGTGAAGAAGCTCTTCGCTGAACTATGCTCAGACTACAGTGATTCGGAGGTGCTGCCAGGGGGCGCCATCACCAACGCTAAACCTAAGGTACAGAGCCTATCCAACAGCTCAGCCCAACCAGATCAGGAGGGGGAACCGTCACCCCTCCCAAGCCTCGTGGAGGAGGCAAT
The DNA here is from genome assembly GCF_021184085.1 of Oncorhynchus gorbuscha. Classification (NCBI taxonomy): domain Eukaryota; kingdom Metazoa; phylum Chordata; class Actinopteri; order Salmoniformes; family Salmonidae; genus Oncorhynchus; species Oncorhynchus gorbuscha. Next base: position 58,081,918 of record NC_060186.1, read on the forward strand.
CAAAAGCTCCCCAGTCAAACAGAAACCGTCAGTGGCCTCCAAGAAGCCCAAACTATCCCTCGTCACCCCCCAGTCTGTGGTGGGAGAGGAGACCGCCCAGACTACCACCACACTGAGCCCCCAGGATGAGTCAACCACCACAGAAGAAGACCAGGTGGACGCTAAAGTGAGAGAGGAAGAGACGAAAGAGAAGGAAAATGAGGAGCAGGATGAAGATGAGGCTTCAGAGAGTTCCTCAGCCCTGACAGAGAGTAGTGAACCTTCCACCTCCACGGTGATCCAGGAGGAGACCCAGCCTCCGGCCACCGTCACGCAGGAGACAAGCCTCGCTGAGGGGCAGGAGCCGAACAACAGAGATGCTGAGGAGGAAGAGGAGGAAGATGAGGAAGAAGATGAGGAAGATGGGACCAGTAGTACCACTGGGTCAGTCAGCTCTAAGGACGACGAGAGTGGTGAGTTAGATTTCATTTATATTATTAACAAAAAAAGAATAATTCAATTCAGATAAACTTGCATAAAGTTGAATGTTTTGAAGAAACAAAATGGGACATCTGTTTTGTGAGTGACATTGAGGCAGCTTACAATCAAACTTTTGGTTTCTGAGTTCGAGGTCTAGTCTGTCATCATTGGCAGCTGTTCGATGCTGACTGAATTCAGTGCTGACTGGTGGCAGGTGTTTGTTAGCTGTGCTGACAGTTTGCGTTGGCTGAGGTAAAAGGCAGTTGGGGGAGGTTACATTGCTGGACATTAGCTGTGCTTAAGGCTTGGGGCTTTAGCATGGGTTTCCTGCTATCCCTTGGTTCTTCTTCAAATCCCACTTCAAGGCAGGACAAAGGGCAGGTATCGGGGCCAGCTTCCCTTAAGCTAGTCTTAGACTGCCTGCTGTCTCTCTGACTGTGAAGGCATAGAAAAGGTTTAGATTGAAGGCAAGGTTAGCAACACAATACAGGTTCCCTTTATTGAATGTGATCAAAGGTTTAGGATATTGCTGGAAGGATGCACAGGGAAAGACCTCCCTGGGTCTCTGGTTTTAACTGGATCTTGAACTTGTTGTGAGAGTTGAATTACATCTAGAAGAAGCTGCCATCGGGGCTGGCGGGAGTCCGGACTGGCCACTTTATGGGATTTTAAATTGTGTCACATTTGGGGATTTTAAGTATAATCATTGGGTCTGATTGTCTCTGCAAACAGTGCCCTAAAAATAAATGGTCTCAAAACATAGTTTGCCCATTTAGTGCTAATGTAGCATGCTGTCGCCTGGATGTTGTCTGTTCTGTGTCATTGAGCTCGCCAGAGAGGCATCATACCTGCCTGCCTCTTCCCCTAAGTGAGAGCTCAGCTTAGTGAGGGACAGCACTGCGGCAGATGCCTGGATTTATCAGCTCTCTCAATTCAATTCAAAGGGCTTTATTGACATGAGAAACATGTTTACATTGCCAAAGCAAGTGAAATAAACGCAGCAAAAAAATATCTCCATCCTCACTCCATCTTCTCTTGTTCTGGTTTGCTGTCTCATTCTAATCTATGTCTCCTCTATCTCCTTTCTATTACTGGACTCTCCTTTTGTCTGCTTCCCCCTCCGTCTGCTTCCCTCTGTCTGCTTCCCTCTGTCCACCCCATCCATTCTTATGTCCAAGTATCTATTTTATACTGTACTCCTCTTTTTTTCACCTGTCATCCTCTATGTCTGGTTGTCTTCACTCGCTTTCTACTCTTCCCGCTCTCTCTCGCTTTCTTCTCTCTTCCCTCTCTTTCATTCTTGCTTTCTTCTCTTCCCCCTCTCTCTCTCTGTCTTCCTTTCTTCTCTCTCTCTCTTTTCTCTCTCTCCTTCTCTCTCTCTTTTCTTTTTTCTTTCTCTCTCTCTCTTTTTTCTCTCTCTTTCTTTCTTTTCTCTCTCTCTCTCTCTCTCTCTCTCTCTCTCTCTCTCTCTCTCTCTCTCTCTCTCTGTCTTTTTCTTTTTTCTCTCTCTCTGTTTATCTCTCTCTCGATTTCTTTTCTCTCTCGCTTTCTTCTCTTTCTCTCCCGCTTCTCTCTCTCTTTCTTCTCTCTCTCTTTCTTCTCTCTCTCTCTTTCTTCTCTCTCTCTCTCTCTCTCTCTCTCTCTCTCTCTCTCTCTCTCTCTGTCTTTCTTTTTTCTCTCTCTCTCTGTTTATCTCTCTCTCGATTTCTTTTCTCTCTCGCTTTCTTCTCTTTCTCTCCCGCTTCTCTCTCTCTTTCTTCTCTCTCTCTTTCTTCTCTCTCTCTCTTTCTTCTCTCTCTCTCTCTCTCTCTCTCTCTCTCTCTCTCTCTCTCTCTCTCTCTCTCGCTTTCTTCTCTCTCTCCCGCTTCTCTCTCTCTCGTACTTTCTTCTCGCTTTCTTCTCTCGCTTTCTTCCTCTCTCTCGCTTTCTTCTCTCTCTCTCTGGGAGGTAGGGGGCATCTGTCCTAGTGGGAGGTCTGTTTAGTGGAGGAAGGCGGGGGAATGTGGAGAGTAGGGGGAGGGACCCACTGTACAGGAGGGGAGGGGAGATGTGGGGAGGGAGGGAGGGGGAGGGGGAGAGGGTAACATGAGATCGCCTGCAGCGGCTCAGGCAGTCGAAGTGCAGACATGAGCGAGCGAGGGAGGAGGAGGAGAGAAGCTCAACTAGAAGAGAGAGAGCGGGAGAGAATGTAAGAAGCCAGTCACTCAGGTTACTGTTGCGGGATATCCGACCATCGGTTATGTGTGTGTGTTAGCTTGCTCCTCAGCTGCTGTCCGTGTGACGTGTGTCCTGTGTGCATGTGTTTTCATTTACCAGGTGAAGTGTTTGACTATTGTAGGGCTGTGTAATGCTTGTATTTGTTCCTCAGTCGGTGTGTATGTATTGTGTGTGTTCTCTCATCAGCATGTGTAACGTGTTTCTAATGTGTGTGTGTCTTCTAGGTGAGGTGTTTGATTCAAGCAGCACTCCTGAGTCTTCACCGGCCCCCAGGATCCACAGGCGGGGGGATATGGTGACCCCCACACGCCCCCGAACTACCGAGGACCTCTTCGCTGCCATCCACAGGTACGCAATGGCACGGTCTCCTCTCAGTTCATCTCTCAACTCTCCATTTATTTACTCCCCAAACCCCTCTATCCTCCTCACCCAGCTCTCTCTGTCTCGCTCTCTAACTCTCTCTCATATTCACAACACTCTCATCCCTCTCCTATCCCCCTCAACCACCCCACTGAAATATAGCTGTATCTTACTGCTCTTTCTATCTTCGTCTCTCTCTCTCTTGCATTGCTTAAATGCAGCATAACCCCTGTACCTCCCCTTCATCTTGCCATTCTCCTCAGCCCATCAATCCTCTCTCTCACATAAGTTTAGCCAGGCTGTCCTTTTTTTATTTAAAAAAATATATATTTATCATTAACTCTGCATGGTTGGCAAAGAACCCATAATGAAGCATTTCACTGTTAGTCTACTCCTGTTGTTTATGACGCTTGTGACAAATACAATTGGATTTGATTTGTACTTTCGTCAGGCGGTAGGCAGGTGTCTCTGGGTCTGGCAGCCAGGCAATAGAGGGCTTCTCTCTGTAACGTCTGTTAGAGACGGGCTCACTGGGAAGGGAACCCAGTAGTGGTTAATGGGTGCTGTTGAAGGGATGGTAGCTAATAGCTTCATTTAGCAATGCGCATGCCGCCGCCGCCACCTGAGAATCTGTGTTTTTCAGTCATCTATTTCCTGTGTTTGAGGAGTGCACACACACCCTGGTAATGGCTGAAATGGCTTTAATGGAATACATAGTCTTTCCGTTGCATCTATAAGAACACTAAAGCTTCGTCGGGGATGTAACGCATTATCTTGACACTTACAGTGCATTCGGAAAGGATTCAGACTCCTTGACTTTGTCCACATTTTGTGACGTTACAGCCTTATTCTAAAATGGATGAAACAACTTTTCTTTCCTCCTCAATCTACACACAATGCCCCGGGGCGGCAGGGTAGCCTAGTGGTTAGAGCGTTGGTCTAGTAACCGGAAGGTTGCAAGTTCAAACCCTCGAGCTGACAAGGTACAAAATCTGTCGTTCTGCCCTTGAACAGGCAGTTAACCCACTGTTCCCAGGCTGTCATTGAAAATAGGAATTTGTTCTTAACTGACTTGCCTAGTTAAATAAAGGTCAAATAAAACATGAAAATCAAGTAATGACAAAGCAGAAAGTTTTTTTTTTTTAGAAATGTTTGCAAATATATTAAAAATCAAAACTGATACCTTATTTACATAAGGATTCAGACCCTTTACTCAGTACTGTTGAAGCTCCTTGGGCAGCGATTACTGCCTCGGGTATGATGCTACAAGCTCGGCACACCTGTGTTTGGGGAGTATCTCCTATTCTTCTCTACAGATCCTCTCAAGCTCTGTCAGGTTGGATGGGGAGAGTCGCTGCACAGCTATTTCCAGGTCTCTCCAAAGATGTTAGATCGGGTTCAAGTCCGGGCTCCGGCTGGGCCACAAGGACATTCAGAGACTTGTCCCAAAGCCACTCCTGCGTTGTCTTGGCTGTGTGCTTATGGTCGTTGACCTGTTGGAAGGTGAACCTTCGCACCAGTCTGAGTTCCTGAGCGCTCTGGAGCAGGTTTTCATCAAGAATCTATCAGTACTTTGCTCCGTTAATCTTTCCCTTGATCCTGAAAAGTCTCCCAGTCCCTGCCGCTGAAAAACATCCCCACAGCATGATGCGGCCACCACCAAGCGTCACCGTAGGGATGGTGCCAAGTTTCCCCCAGACGTGACACTTGGCATTCAGGCCAAAGAGTTCAATCTTGGTTTCTTCAGACCAGAGAATCTTGTTTCTCATGGTCTGAGAGTCCTTTAGGAGCCTTTTTGGAAACTCCAAGCAGGCTGTCATGTGCTTTTTGCTGTGAGGAGTGGCTTCCGTCTGGCCACTCTACCATAAAGGCCTGATTGGTGGAGTGCTGCAGAGATGGTTGTTCTGGAAGGTTTTCCCATCTCCACAGAGAAACTCTAGAGCTCTGTCAGAGTGACCCTCGGTTATTGGTCACCTCCCTGACCAAGGCCCTTCTCTTCTTCCCCGATTGTTCAGTTTAGCTGGGCAGCCTGCTCTAAGAAGAGTCTTGGTGGTTCCAAACTTCTTCCATTTCAGAATGATGGAGGCCACTGTGTTCTTGGGGACCTTCAATGCTGCAGAAATGTGTTGGTACCCTTCCCCAGATCTGTTCCTCGACACAATCCTGTCTTGGAGCTCTACGGATAATTCCTTTGACCTCATGGCTTGGTTTTTGCTCTGACATGCACTGTCAACTGTGGGACCTTATGTAGACAGGTGTGTACCTTTCCAGATCATGTCCAATCAATCCAATCAAGTTGTAGAAACATATCAAGGATTATCAATAGAAACAGGATGCACCTAAACTAAATTTGGAGTCTCATAGCAAAGGGTTTGAATACTCATGTACATAAGGTATTTCCGTTTTTTATTTTTCATGAAGTTGAAACATTTCTAAAAACCCACCCCTGCTGTAACGTAACAACATGAGGAAAAGGGGGAGGGGTCTGAATACATTCCGAATGCACTGTATATCACAAGAAAGAGAACGAAGATAACTTTGTTTTGATGGGTGTTCATTTTTTGTAGAATTTTTAAAAAGTAATAATTTAATACAGTTGACATTTTTACAAATGAACACTCGGATTATAGTGATATTATGTCCGATCTCGCAACCAATATAAAGTATGCATAGATGGATGTAATTTAGAGCCACGCGTGTTGATTTTTAATCCGAGGGTATCCTGCTATTGACACTTATTGAATTATGCAACAGAACTTGGCAACAACAGCAATCCATGAGTCCATCTAGACAGTGCAGGTGAGTGCAGGAAGGCATAGAAAGAACTCGTTTTTGGTGGTTTCATCCCTTTATGTTAATATATTCGTATATGCAAATGAGGCACATGTGATTTTCTTTATTTTATCACAAAATATTTGTCAAATATTTTCTACCATTAGAAAATGTATATACACAGTGTACAAAACATTAAGAACACCTTCCTTATATTGAGTTGCACCCCCTCCTTCTGCCCTCAGAACAGCCTCAATTCGTCAGGGCATGGACTCTTCAAGGTGTCTAAAGCATTCCACAGGGATGCTGGCCCATGTTGACTCCAATGCTTCCCACAATTGTGTCAAGTTGGCTGGATGTTCATTGGAGGATGGACCATTCTTGATAAACATGGAATCTGTTGAGTGTGGAAAAACCCAGCAGCGTTCCAGTTCTTGACATACTCAAACAGGTGCGCCTGGCGCCTACTACCATCCCCCTTTCAAAGGCACTTAAATATTTTGTCTTGCCCATTCACCCTCTGAATAGCACACATACACAATCCATGTCTCAAGGCTTAAAAATCCTTCTTTAACCTGTCTCCTCCCCTTCATCTACACTGATTGAAGTGGATTTAACTGATTGAAGTGGATTTAAGTGACATCGATAAGGGATCTTAGCTTTCACCTGGATTCACCTGGTCTTTCTGTCTTGGAAAGAGCAGGTGTTCTTAATGTTTTGTACACTCAGTTTATAAGTGCATTCGAAGAAAAAGAAAGTTACATTTAACAATATATGTTATACCTGAATTCCCTCCAAAATCCCTGAACTCCATTCATTCATTATCCGAGCCAGTAAAATGTTTTATGTGCTATAATTCAGTCATTATCTGATGGATTAAAAACATTCTATATGTTTTGGATTATCTTCATCCAGTGTCCAACTGTTGCATTATTTTTTTTAAACCTTTTAACTTTTTTATTTTGATGACTGTTGCTACTTCTTCATAGTGAATGAAAAGCTGATGGTTCATTCATTATTGAGCTAGTTGAACCTAAATCAGAAGCCACATTCCTGATGTAGGTTAGAGGCTTCACTTAAGAGCTTTTCTGTCTCTCACTCTCTCTGGTACACTCTGCTCTTCCAGTCTGCATGTACTCTCTACGTTCTCACACATGTGCATGCGTCCAATGGAGCATACACACACATCATTTGCTCACGCAGCCAACCGGTGTGTGTATCCTGGTCACGTGCAGCGGTATGATGGTCAGTGAGCTCCCGAGAATCCCAGGATTTCATGTCAGGGGATTTTATTTATACTGGCTTGTGGTGTGTGTGTGTGTGTGTGTGTGTGTGTGTGTGTGTGTGTGTGTGTGTGTGTGTGTGTGTGTGTGTGTGTGTGTGTGTGTGTGTGTGTGTGTGTGTGTGTGTGTGTGTGTGTGTGTGTGTGTGTGTGTGTGTGTGTGTGTGTGCATGCACTTTACTTTTCCTGGTGGATTTCTCCTAACTCTAATATCTTTGTAGGCTATATTAGAGGCAAAGACAAGTTAGGCCTTGTGAAGGAGGGAAGCCTACAGTGTGTATATGTAGACCTTAGGGCACCAGCTGTTACTGCTGACGAGAGGTAAACCCAGCACTGTTTGCCTTGTGCTCCCTCTACCCTCTCTACTCTACTCCTCTCTGCATTCTCTCCCTCTCACTACTCAGTAACTGATGAGAAATGGAGGGAGAGAATGATTCAAACCTAAATGGATTGTTATCACAACCACAGCTGGTGTAGAGGATGAAACTGGCTGGAGGGATTCTCACAATCAAACATTGTATTGAAAGAAAAAAATCGATGCACCACTCAAAACCTGTGTGATGGTTGTGTGTGTTTGTATTTCTTCATACTTTGGATCAGTATTTCCCTTTTTCTCCATCTCTTTCTCTTGTTCCCCTTTGCTCTGTCTGTCTGTCTCTCTGATACTAATTTTCTCTCTCCCCACTCCTTTTCTCTCACCTTACCTCCTTCGTTGTGTTTGTCCTTTATCTCTGTAGTTTGTGTGTGTCAATAGATCAGCATCAGTCCGGGGAGTTAGATGTGGTGTTGACTGGGCCTGGTTAAATCAGGTGTGAGAGAGACGTTACGTAACCCTGCTGCTATAACCTATGGGCTAATGTACTGCTGGAGCTCTCATGGGACCCCACAGTATTGAGGTTGCATTTGGGGCACAGCCGTCCCTCAAACATCCCAGCCTCAAATAACAGACTCCTATCCAGTCTTCTCTCATACCCGGATCTCTCTCTGTCTGTCATGGACTCCATATTACATCATGGATATATCGTGCTTGTCTTTATTTCTTGTTCTCTGTTAAAGACCGTTGATTTACTTAAACCTCTCTGTCTTTGGACCTGATCTGAAGGATTAAATGTTGCGTCTGTCTGCCTCATTCACCCTTCCTCTATGTCATTAAATCCCTTTTGTCATGTCACTGTCTGTCCTCCACACTCTTCTAGCTCCACCTCTTCTTCTTCCTCCCTGGTGCAGCGGGGGAATGCAGAGTGAGAGTTTGAGCGCCCCTTGCCTAGAGAGGTTTGGCGTGGCAAGTAGCCCATTACTGTAATTGGCCGGTCCTGTATCTTCCCTGCGGTAACGCTAGCGCTGGATTAGCACCATAATCCCCAAGCAACCCCTGGACTCAGATTAATTATGCTGTTTTTCCCTGCGCTAATCTGATCTCCACTGCTAGCCACGGCTTTAGCACAACGCTTATGACTAAGGAACGCATTTCTACTTTTGTGAGTCTATGGTAGGTAGACATGGTGTCGTGGAGGAGAATGGCAGCCCCTGCTGGCAAGGAGGCTGAATTTAGATTTTTTTTTAAAGCTCTGGGTACTTTTCCCAGTTAGTGTTGTTGATGAATTCCATTGTGCCACCTCTTAGCGTTCCCGTAGAGTTGCAATGTGTGCAGTTTTCGCATTTTTAATAAAATATTTAAAAGCACCAGCCCTCTCCTTCCCCGCTTCCCAGCCGCTGCTCCACTCACCCCCTCTATGTTAGATTACCCTCGCTTCTTCTCGGCTTCTGAAGCAATGCACCCTGGGATTGCTGGGGGCATTGTTGACATATGGCTGAATTGGGACAATGTTCAGAAGGGGTGTGTATGCCAACTGGCATATCTTATTAGAGGAAAGCTTTGTTTTAAAAGTAAAAGTTAGTACTGATGTTCCATCATTGGTTGAGCCATAGAGTAGTAGAGAATGTTTCATTGAGTGTTGATCTGAGTAGATGTGTTTGAAGAATTGCTTCTAAGCTTTGGTCTGGACTCTGGACAGTCTCCAACCACGCGCTCCCTCTCTACCCTCTGTATATGTCCTGTACCCGCTGTCCTCCTACCCAGCCTGCACTATATCACTAACCCTGTTCTCCTATATATCCATCACTCCAACCTCAGCTTAATGTCTCTAACCAACCATGTCCCTAACCAGGATCTCCTCCTCTACCCTTAGGTCCAAGCGGAAGGTCCTGGGTCGTAAGGAGTCTGAGGAGGACAAGCCGCAGGGCCACTCCCCCTGTCCGTCTCCCCCCGTCACCCCCACGGGCGCCTCCCCCAGCCTAGTATCCTCGCTGTCCATGGGCAGGCAGACAGGCTCCATTCAGCGCAACCTGCGTAAATCTGCCACCAGCAGCGACACCTTCAAGGCTCTGCTCCTGAAGAAGGGAAGCCGCTCCGAGACCAGCTTCCGAATGTCGGCCGCCGACATGCTGCGTTGCACAGACCCGCGCTTCCAGAGGACGCGCTCCGAGTCCTCGCTGGACCCGCCCTCCTCACCATCATCGCCGACAACACCACACAGCCCTTGCGCTTCCCCAGGTCGCAGCAAGAGGGCGCCAGAGGAGTGGGCCCGCAACGAGGGCCTGTCCTACTCCTCCCCATCATCATCACTGAGCGGCATGAAGTACGGGCGATCGCGCACGCCGCCCTCTGCTGCCAGCAGCAAGTACAACGCCCGCAACCGCATTCTGAGCAGCCCTATGACGGTCATCTGCGAGCGTGAGGGAGAGTTAGCTGAGAGCGCAGAGTGCGGAGACGTCCCTGACAGCCAGCCCTGCCCCTTGCCCCTCCCCCCGCTCCAGGGTTCCAAAGGCACTTTATCTGAGGAGAGCAGTAGTTAGATAGAAGGGACCACCCCCTGGATACAGGGACTTGAACTCATTCATGGTCGCCGGGGAGGGTTGGGCCCAATGATGGGCCCTCCAGAGACTCATGTGCCCCCTGAGCCCCACCCCTGGCTCCAGATCCTGTAGATTTTGGACCTGGTTCTGAGGAAGCGGACCTGACTGGCCCTCAGACCGACCGGACAGTTCTTAGTCTGAAGTGGAGACCGACTCAGCTGCAGCTTTTCAAGACTAATTTTCCTGCATTTCATTTTGATAACCCATTGTTTGTGTTACAAAAAAAGTCATCATTATCGTTTTTTTTCTTCCAAAGACTGATTTTCCCATTTTGTTTGTTTGCTCGTTTTAATTAAAAAAATATTCCTGTTAGAGCTTCAGAGGTGCTGATTGTATTCAGGGTTGGTTCCTGTAGTTTTTAGGTTTCTCTAACGTTAAGGGAAAAGCTAAGGTGATATGAAGGTATTGAAAAGTGACAAGTTGTTTTTATTTTGGCTGCAGTGGTGCCATTAGTCAGGCGTTGGAATGTGGAACTTGAAGGTGGCTTAAATGCAGTGTATTTCTGCTCTGCTTGCTGTTCATCTCCTGTTATCTTGAGTCTTAACATACCATTGCTTGTGAGTATGTATGGTAAAACAATATAGAACATGTGGCAAACAGTAACAGAACGGTACACCTAATGGTTCCGGGACACAGCTCCAGTTTTCTTTCTGCTCTTTGAAGTCTGTGGTTTGCAGGGGCTGGAACTTTCAGTGGTAAAGGGGAAGTGCAGAGGGCTCGCGACTGCCCCATAGGGACAGGCAGGTGCAGAGACGCTCATGGACAATGGCTAGGTCTATTCTACACAAGACACACAGCCAATATGATGGATTTAATATGGAGGTTTGGAAAACCTTGGATTTTTGGAATTTTAGTTTGTAGATTTGCACTGTCCATATGTGTTTTCTTTTTCTTTGTTTGTGTCATTTTAAAACCATGTGTTTAGAATTGTTTTATCATTAATCCTGTGTTTAGGTATCCTCCTTTTCCTTCACGTTTGGAAATTAAGAATTCATCTTTAAAAAAGAAAAGTTGAATGGAAAAATATTAACTGCAAACTGTCATTTTTATTTGTGATCATTTTGGTTACCAAAGAGCTAAACAATTAAATGTAGCCTGCTGTTTATGCTAATATGGATACAATCTGAATCTGTGATTAGCCGTACTGGACCGGACCTATTGACCGAGGTCCAGTATTGTGGAGTTTGATGACATGACCCTACTAGAACCTTCTAGGGCTTATGATTACCATCACGCAGTTTACGTTTCTACTAGGTTTCTCTCTCATGCGCAGTTTTATATGGTTCTTTTTGTTTAAAAAAAGTTTAAGTAGCATTACTTGTTTTCAAAGACTTTGTAATTTTTTTGAGCCCTTGTTGAAAGGAAGTGTTTTTCTTTTGTAGACTATTTATTTTAAAATAGTGAGGTTGTGACGTGGTACTCCAACACCCAGCCAACCAGCAGTCAGGTACTCCCAACACCCAGCCAACCAGCAGTCAGTACTCCAGCCCCAGACAACCAGCAGTCAGGTGGAGGTGAGGAAAGTTTTGGGGCGGGGAGGGATCGGGAGGTGCAGGAATAAGTGGAGAGCCTGGACCACAGTTCACGGGCTAGGTTTACAAAGCTAGAGCAAATATTGTAACATTTATAGTGGTATTAAAAACCTAAAGAGGTACAACAGTGGTTAACAAAAATATTCCACCCTGGTGCAAAAGCTCAGTAAATCTGACTTGATGTATCATAGGAGGTGACAAGCGTGACTCTTCCAACTCTCAGAGCCTGTAACAACCCAGGTTTAATCACCTGTGACCAATGGGTCTCGGAGAGTTCAGACCCAGCCATGATTCAGAGCTTGTCTCCCATCCGGCTCATGGTGGGAGTTTATGAAGTCTCAATCTCAGCTCGCTGAGGAAGAGGAGGGGAAGAATGAAATAAAGGTGGATGTAAAGGAGGCAGGCAGGCTAACCTCTTGTGTATATGTCTGTGTAATAAAACATGTTGATATTTAGTGTCTCGTCTCTACCTCTGTGTGATTCACGACCATCTGCCAGCCCGCCGCCCAAATCACCGCCTCATTAGCACCGTTGCCATGGCACCCACTGTCGTCTGTCATCCGGAAAACTTCAGAGGCCATCACTTAACCCCCACTTCCTCCTCCAGGTCATCCCTTATGCCTCTCACCTCTGGACGTCCCGTTAGAACTCTGCGTCACCGGGTGTCACATAATATTCCACTGTTGTGCCATCATAACTGTGTGACATATAGTGACACTGCATAAATGTCACCTCTTCTAATATTCCATGAAGACAGAGACCGTGTTGGTTGCTGTAAAAGAGACCAAGTTATCTCCATAGGGACACTGGCTTGGCATATTCACCAATCCACACACTGCTATATGAAATGGTGCTATATAGAAACGCAAAGCGCCCTTAGTTTTAGCAGTCCACCCACTGTTGGGCTGACTGGTAGCCCGCAACACTTGAATATTTAACTGTGTTACTCCATCTCCCCTTTAATATTCCAGACAGCAGTCCCAACATTTCACTGTCCCATCAATCAATGCGACGCCTCCCCCTCCCTCCCATCATCATTCCAGTGACATGCTGTATCTGGCCTCTTTCCAATACTCCAAGTGTCACTGCCCCATGCAGACCCTAGTCAACCAACTTATCTTCAGATATAAGATCATGGTACTGGGACATTTCCTATTGACTTGGTAATGCTCTTCATTAGAAAACCCTTGACTCAACATCTTTACTGGTTTTTTCCAATATGCATCATTTATTCAACAGTTCAATAATTTACTATACATAAGTAATTCAAAACTGTGTGGGAAGCAATTTCTTGTGCAATTAATTAATACTCAATGTATGGTATCAAATACAATTTGATTGGAAATATCTGAAGTCTCACAAAGCCACAAGGCATGGGACATGTTTCTGACTAAGCAGCAGCAGACAATACAGCAGTGTCCTGCCCTGGTTCTGCTGACCGTCTGAACATGATATGGGGAACAATTTTCCTAAAAATAAAGATGAGTCCGCACACACTGACCTGACTGGGAGAGGATAGGAAAGAGAGATCGGGGGAGCGAAAGGTATGGATGAAACAGGATTTCAGCTGGCTGTGAAGAGTCATGACCTTCAGTTTGTAAGACATACAGATTTGTTGTGTACCTAAGGATTTCAACCTCCAAAAGCACTGCTCTCAGGAACTAAAGCCCAAACACAGACTACTCCATGAAAGTAGACATTTTAAATGTATTTAATCACATTTTACATAATTGATGTACTATTGTACATACATCCACAATCATGTAATAGTGAAAAGTATTCCTTTGAATAAATCATAGTAAAGAATGTAACACAATATACACTGTGTACAAAACATAAGAAACACCATCCTGCCTCAATTTGCAGGGATGTTGACTCCAATCCTTCCCACAGTTGTGTCAAGTTGACTGGATGTCCTTTGGGTGGTGGAACATTCTTGAGACACACGGGAAAGTGTTGAGCGTGAAAAACCAGCGGCGTTGCAGTTCTTGACAGAAACCGGTGCGCCTGACATCCACTACCATACCCCGTTCAAAGGACCTTCATTTTTTCTTTCCCATTCACCCTCATTGGCACACATATACAATCCATTGTTTCAAGTCTTAAAATGCCTTCTTTAACCCATCTCCTCCCCTTCAATCTAAACGATTTGAAGTGGATTTAACAGGTTACATCAATAAGGGATCATAGCTTTCATCAGGTCAGAGACTGTTTTCTCTTCTACCGCACAGCAAGCAGTACCGGAGCGCCAAATCTAGGACCAAAAGGCTCCTCAACACTTTCTACCACCAAGCTATAAGACTGCTGAACAATTACTAAAATCACCACCGGACAATTTACATCAACCCCTCCCTTTTTGTACACTGCTGCTACTCGCGGTTTATCTATGCAGTCACTTCACCCCCACCTGCAAATGATCTCAACTAACGTGTACCCCCGCACACTGAGTCGGTACCGGTGCCCCCTGTATATAGCCACGTTATTGTTATTCTTATTGTGTTACTTTTTATTTTAGTCTACTTGGTCAATATTTTCTTAACCAACAGGGAATTTCAAGAAGAGTTAAGGGCTTGTAAGTAAGCATTTCACGGTAAAGTCTACACTGTTGGTTAAGGGCTTGTAAGTCACCGTGAAATGCTAAAGTCTACACTGTTGGTTAAGGGCTTGTAAGTAAGCATTTCACGGTGAAGTCTATACTTGTCGTATTCGGCGCATGTGACAAATAAAGTTTGATCAGTCTGTCAAGGAAAGAGCAGGTGTTCCTAATGTTTACTACACAGTGTATAATATTTTTTTCCATTGATCCAGCTGCTGTCCCTTTCAGAACCTAATATCAGTTTACATCATAATATCCCAACAAATGTGTCTTTTTTGGGGGGGGGGTGACAGACGATGACAAGATGCAGACACACATTACATTTTCACATCATCATTGAGACTTTCTCACAGTAATCTATAGTTCAGCAATAGTCCATAAGTATGTCTAGTCATTCAACGCAGCCCTCAGAGCTAAGCCACACTGCCAAGTCCTCTGTAAAATGTACATAGTTGCCACCATTAATTAGCAGTTTGAATATGCAATGCATCTACAATGAAAAGTACAAAGTAAAAGAGCACAAAAGTTGAGAAGCTTAAAACAAAAGTTAAGTGAGTCAGGAATTCAGTGTCAAAGTTCAAAGGTCTTCCCTGTACATTTAATTTTCTGAAGATGTGCTAATGTTAGCTTATATAGGTGCTTGTCATGCCAGCATCTAACGGAATGGAGTTAAATTATTTTTGAAAGTCCCTTGTAGTATACAATGTAGTAGAAAGGAGTCTCAAATAGCAGCTACAGTATATCATCAGTCCCTTCAGTGACCTGAATATTAAGAGCATCTAAAAAGATCCTTGACATCTGTCTCTTAGTTTCTTTAAGTATCAACGGAAAGGTTATTACTGTACTATCATTATTACAAAAGGTCACAGACATTGCTTAGGCACTTGTGATTATGCTTCAAAAAGCTGCATATCTTTTTCTAATCATAGTGGGAATGGGTGCTATTCTGTTCAGTTCCTTACCTTCCTCCCCAACGTGTGCACCCGTTGACTCCCCCTCACGGAATGAAAATGAATAGACTGTTTTAAGATTGCTACACTACGTGACCAAAAGTATGTGGACACCTGCTCGTCAATCATTTCATTCCAAAATCATGGGCATTAGTAGAGCTGCTTCCCCCTTGCTGTTGTATCAGCCTCCACTCTTCTGGGAAGGATTTCCACTTGACGTTGGAATATTGCTGCGGGGACTTCCATTCAGCCACAAGAGCATTTGTGAGGTCGGGCACTGATGTTGGGAGATTAGGCCTGGCTCGCAGTGGGTATTCCAGTTCATTCCAAAGGTGTTCGATGGGGTTTAGATCAGGGCTTTGTGCAGGCCAGTCAAGTTCTTCCACATCGATCTCAACAAACCATCTGTATGGACCTCATTTTGTTGCTGAAATAGGAATGGGCCTTCCCAAAACTGTTGCCACAAAGTAGGAAGCACAGAATAGTCTAGAATGTAGCTGTTATTTGTTCAGATTTCCCGTCATCCCTTCAATGGAACTATGGGGCTTAGCCCAAACCATAAAAAACAGCCCCAGACCATTATTCCCCTCCACCAAACTTTACAGTTAGCACTATGCATTCGGGCAGGTAGCGTTCTCCTGGCATCCTCCAAACCCAGATTATTCTGTTGGATCAGATGGTGAAGCGTGATTCATTACTCCAGAGAACACGTTTCCACTGCTCCAGTCCAATGGTGGTGAGCATTACACCACTCCAACCGACACTTGGTATTGCGCATGGTGATCTTAGGCTTGTGTGCGGCTGCTCAGCCACAGACACCCATTTCATAAAGCTCCCGACAAACAGTTCTTGTGCTGACGTTACTTGCAGAGGTAGTTTGTAAGTGAGTCTTGCAACCGAGGACAGATGATTTTTACGCGCTTCAGCACTCGGGGGTCCCGTTCTGTGAGCTTGTTGCCCACCACTTCGCAGCTGAGCCATGTTGCTCCTAGACGTTTCCACTTCACAATAACAGCATTTACAGTTGACTGGGGCAGCTCTAGCAGGGAAGACATTTTACTTACTGACTTGGAAAGGTGGCATCCTATGACGATGCCACGTTGAAAGTCACTGAGCTCTTCAGTAAGGCCATTCTACTGCCAATGTTTGTCTATGTAGATTGCATGGCTGTGTGCTCAATTTTATACACCTGTCAGCAACGGGTGTAGCTGAAATAGCTGAATCCACTAATTTGAAGGGGTGTCCACATACTTTTGTATATATAGCACAGGAGGTTGCTGGGACCTTAATTGGAGAGGATGGGCTCATGGTAGTGGCTGGAGCGGAATAGTTGCAAATACGTCAAACACATCATGGTTTCCATGTGTTTGATGCCATTCCATTTGCTCTGATCAACCCATTATTATGAGCCATCCTCCTCTCAGCAGCCTCCACTGATATAAAGTGTATCTGGTCGTCCATGCCTACACCAATCCAATACTTCTAAATAAATGAGTGTTCAAGTGCATACTTCGAGGAGAAAGGTAGGGACTCCGTTTGAACCGTTACTGTGGCTCTGTCTTCTGGAGGATCCAGACCTCATTTCTGCGGTTGACTAGTTTGAAGGGGCTGTCATAGCCACAGACGTAGTAGGGCATGTCCTTGTAGCGTGCCCCGTCCCTCTGGAGGCTCTCTAGCAGATTCAGAAGCTCCTCACGACTCTTCTGCATGTTGGTGAAACCCCCATACGTCCTGCATGGAAAGACAGGGAGCATGACGAAGGATATATTTTATGAGGGAAGGAAAGAAAGGATACTGGTGCCGTGGTCTATGGTCTACTACTCACAGATGTGTCCATGAACACTAACTGCTGGCCCTATACTGCCTCACATTTCAAACGTCAGCAGGTGAGCGAAACCTTTATTGGTCCATTACCTGACAAACACAGTGAACTCCTTTCTGTTCTCCAGGAAGACTTCTGGGTCGCTGGGCAGGGGTGGGGCGGTCTGGTGCTCCTCTGGGATATAGAAGGACACTGTGAAGGTGGTCTCACAGGCCGGGCCAGCCCCAGGGTCCACTAGACACGTCACTGGAGCTGTCATCTCCACGTTCTCCTCTGGGAGACACATACACACACACACACACACAAGCCAATGATAGATGGCCAGATACGCAACACATAACCAGGACCAGGCAGTTAGACTGTGGGTATGACAGACACACACAGTGACACAGATAGTGACTCCCTAAGTTTAATACTGGCCATGTGTCCCTGACATACAGACATTAGATGGTAAGGACATCACATTTTCTAAACAGACACTAAAGCCACGACTGCCCACACAACACACCTGCCCTATGTACTTACTGCCCATATGTCACATGCCCTAAACACACAGAAATATGATGCACAACACCCTCGTAAAAAATATATGTGCACCCGCCATCACTTGAGACACACTTTACCCTCTTTCGTTTGGCACTAGTTCCTACTTCACTGTTGGGTCGTGGGTCACATACATTGAGTGTACCAAACATTAGGAACACCTGCTCTTTCCATGATTGACTGACTAGGTGAAAGCTATGATCTCTTATTGATGTCACCTGTTAAATCCAATCAGTGTCGATGAAGGGGAGGAGACAGGTTAAATAATTATTTTTAAGCCTTGAAAGGAGTATGGTTTGGACACACCTACTCATTCAAATGATTTTCTTTATTTTTACTAGTTTCTACATTGTAGAACAATAGAAGACATCACAACTATAAAATAACACATATGGAATCATGTAGTAACCAAAAAAGTGTTAAACAAATCAAAATATA
Source organism: Oncorhynchus gorbuscha (assembly GCF_021184085.1). Taxonomy (NCBI): domain Eukaryota; kingdom Metazoa; phylum Chordata; class Actinopteri; order Salmoniformes; family Salmonidae; genus Oncorhynchus; species Oncorhynchus gorbuscha. The sequence continues at coordinate 58,099,805 of NC_060186.1, forward strand.
TTTTAAATTAGAGATTATTTTAAGTAGCCACCCTTTGCCTTGATGACAGCTTTGCACCCTCTTGGCATTCTTCTCTCAACCATCTTCATGAGGTAGTCACCTGGAATGCATTTCAATTAACAGGTGTGCCTTGTTAAAAGTTAACTTGTGGAATTTCTTTCCATCTTAAATGGGTTTGAGACAAGCAATTGTGTTGTGACAAAGTAGGGGTGGTATAGAGAAGATAGGGCAATTTGGTAAAATAAGTCCATATTATGGCAATTTGGTAAAATAAGTCCATATTATGGCAAGAACAGCTCAAATAAGCAAAGAGAAACGACAGTCCATCATTACTTTAAGACATGAAGGTCATTCAATCCGGAAAATGTCAAGAATTTTGAAGGTATCTTCAAGTGCAGTCGCAGAAACCATCAAGCGCTATGATGAAACTGGCTCTCATGAGGACCACCACAGGAAAGGAATACCCAGAGTTACCTCTGCTGCAGAGGATAAGTTTATTAGAGCTACCAGCCCAAATAAATACTTCAGAGTTCAAGTAACAGACATCTACATCAACTGTTCAGAGGAGACTGCGTGAATCATGCCTTCGTGGTCGAATTACTGCAAAGAAACCACTACTAAAAGGACACTAATAAGAAAAAAAAGACACTTGCTTGGGCCAAGAAACATGAGCAATGGACAGTAGACCGGTGGAAATCTGTCCAAATGTGAGATTTCTGGTTCCAACCGCCGTGTCTTTGTGAGATGCAGAGCAGGTGAACAGATGATCTCCGCATGTGTGGTTCCCACCATGAAGCATGGAAGAGGTGGTGTGCTGGTGACACGGTCTGTGATTTATTTTGAGTTCAAGGCACACTTAACCAGCATGGCTACTACAGAATTCTGCAGAGATACGCCATCCCATCTGGTTTGCGCTTAGTGGCACTATCATTTGTTTTTCAACAGGACAATAATCCAACACCTCCAGGCTGTGTAAGGGTTATTTGACCAAGAATGAGGGTGATGGAGTGCTGCATCAGATGACCTGGCCTCCACAATCACTGACCACAACCAAATTGAGATGGTTTGGGTGAGTTGGACCGCAGAGTAAAGGAAAAGCAGTCAACAAGTGCTCAGCATATGTGGGAACTCCTTCAAGACTGTTGGAAAAGCATTCTAGGTGAAGCTGGTTGAGAGAATGCCAAGAGTGTGCAAAGCTGTCATCAGGGCAAAGGGTGGCTACTTTGAAGAATATAAAATATATTTTCATTTGTTTAACACTTTTTTGGTTATTACATATGTGTTATTTCATAGTTTTGATGAGGTCTTCACTATTATTCTACAATGTAGAAACTAGTAAACATAAAGAAAAACCCTTGAATGAGTAGGTGTCCAAACATTTGACTGGTACTGTATATGTTTGATAAGTTTTGTATAACAACAAAAGTGGCGATGAAGATCATTTTCACCATAATAATGCACCTTTGTAATAAAGCGTTACATGCATAATCGCAGTTGTCATAACTTATGAGAATGGTGCAAATGCAATCGAGTATCAAATCACACACATCATCAAAACAGCCTCTAGTACTTTATAAACTCACCTCACTGTGATTATAAATTTGAAGAAATTAGTTAAACAACAGGTTGAAACACCGTAAACGAAATGGACAGCGCTTTCTAGGGTGATGATTAATTAAAAACACTCATGTATATTAGAGCTGATGCCCAGAAAAAAATAATTTAAAATTATGATTGTGCCATTATACAATACATAGTCTACTGCATATTATGCACTGCAGAAAAACAACTACACTGATGTAAGATTTATTTGATACATAATTGAGTGTGGACTATATTATGCACACTAGATGGACTGGTTACCTTACGCTCCAAACTACAGTTGAAGTCGGAGGTTTACATACACTTTAGCCAAATACATTTAAACCCAGTTATTTCACAATTCCTGTCACATTTAATCCTAGTAAAAATTCCCTGTCTTAGGTCAGTTAGGATCACCACTTTATTTTAAGAATGTGAAATGTCAGAATAATAGTAGAGAGAATGATTTATTTCAGATTTTATTTCTTTCATCACATTCCCAGTGGGTCAGAAGTTTACATACACCCTTAGTATTTGGTAGCATTGCCTTTAAATTGTTTAACTTGGGTCAAATGTTTTGGGTAGCCATCCACAAGCTTCCCACAATAAGTTGGGACAATTTTGGCCCATTCCTCCTGCAGGGCTGGTGTAACTAAGTCAGGTTTGTAGGCCTCCTTGCTCGCACACGCTTTTTCATTTCTACCCACACATTTCCTATAGGATTGAGGACTGGGCTTTGTGATGGACACTCCGATACCTTGACTTTGTTGTCCTTAAGCCAATGTGCCACAACTTTAGAAGTATGCTTGGGGTCATTGTCCATTTGGAAGACCCATTTGCAACCAAGCTTTAAAAACATGATGCTGCCACCCCCGTTCTTCACGGTTGGGATGGTGTTCTTCGGCTTGCAAGCCTCCCCCTTTTTCCTCCAAACATAACGATGGTCATTATGGCCAAACAGTTATATTTTTGTTTCATTATACCAGAGGACATTTCTCCAAAAAGTATGATCTTTGTCCCCATGTGCAGTTACAAACCGCAGTCTGGCTTTTTTATGGCGCTTTTGAAGCAGTGGCTTCTTCCTTGCTGAGTGGCCTTTCAGGTTATGTCGATATAGGACTCGTTTTACTGTGGATATAGATACTTTGTACTGGTTTCCTCCAGCATCTTCACAAGGTCCTTTGCTGATGTTCTGGGATTGATTTGCACTTTTCGTACCAAAGTACGTTCATCTCTAGGAGGCAGATCGCGTGTCCTTCCTGAGCAGTATAATGGCTGCGTGGTCCCATGGTGTTTATACTTTCATATTAAATGTTGTACAGATGGACATGGTACCTTCGGGCATTTGGAGATTGCTCCTAAGGATGAACCAGACTTGTGGAGGTCTACAATTTGTTTTCTGAGGTCTTTGCTGATTTCCCCATGATGTCAAGCAAAGAGGCAATGAGTTTGAAGGTAGACCTTGAAATACATCCACAGTTACACCTCCAATGGACTCAAATGATGTCAATTAGCCTATCAGAAGCTTCTAAAGCTGTGACATCATTTTCTGAAATTTTCCAAACTGTTTCAAGGCACAGTCAACTTAGTGTATGGAAACTTCTGACCCACTGGAATTGTGATAAGGACCACAATTCCCACTGGAATTGTGGTCCTTCTGTAGCTCAGTTGGTAGAGCATGGCGCTTGTAACGCCAGGGTAGTGGGTTCGATCCCCGGGACCACCCATACGTAGAATGTATGCACACATGACTGTAAGTCGCTTTGGATAAAAGCGTCTGCTAAATGGCATATATTGATAATTCACTGAGTCTGTAAACAATTGTTGGAAAAATTACTTGTGTCATGCACATAGTAGATGTCCTAACCGACTTGCCAAAACTGTAGTTTGTTAACAAGACATTTGTGGAGTGGTTGAAAAACGAGTTTTAATGACTCCAACCTAAGTGTATGTAAACTTCTGACTTCAACTGTGTGTGTGTATATATATATATATCCATGAGTCTGGACAGAACGTATAGCCTTAGACCATGCTGTTGATTCATTGATTGTGCAGGGCGGCTTACAGTTAGTCTACAATTTGTATTTGAACAGCCTAGTAATAGGGATTGTTTTGAATTTTCATAATTTTCATAATTAATTGGGTGACACATCACACACAGAATTCCCTATTTGAGTCCATACAGAAGACATTTTCCCCCTGCCTATTTGATAATGGGCCATTCTAAATCGAAACTAATTTGACATATCAGTAAAGACAAGATTAAATTGAGAATAGTCTGATGGGTGAAAATCAGTTGAGAGAACAGCTGTGCAGCCTGAGGCAAGGAACAGAGAACAAGCTTTTTCTGCTTCTTTCTCAAATCATCAATAGCCTATAGTTGCTCCATGCAATTTTTTTTTTTTACATTTATTTAACTAGGCAAGTCAGTTAAGAACAAATTCTTATTTACAATGACGGCCTACATCACCCAAACCCGGACAACGTTGGGCCAATTGTGTGCCGCACTATGGGACTCCCAATCGCAGCCGGTTGTGATACAGCCTGGATTCGAACCAGGCTGTATCTAGCACTAAGATGCAGTGCCTTAGACCGCTGCACCACTCGGGAGCCCATACATGATTTGATTTCTAAGACATTCTAAGATTTGTTTCATTCACAACTAATGTTGCCAAATAACTCTAAATCTAGCATATAGGACGTGTTTCAAGTGATCATTTATACACTCAATATAGCCATGTGTGACGACCCTCCCACTCTGTCTGCCGTATTCTGTCTTTGTTCTTGTTTCCTTATTAGGATGCCGGTGGGCGGAGTTGACTCAGTAATGGGAAACACCTGGGCCAGGTGTCTCCCAGGAAAAAACCTCTTCCACATTCATGGAGGAGACTCTCTCCATGCAGACACCTTTTTTAGATTGTGTTGTGTTTCTTGGTGGCCTATTGTTTGTTTGCTTTGGCACCTTTCATCACCCTGCATTATCACATTCATTCATGAAAAACAGTCACTTACACTACTGATTACACACACCATTGTATATTATACTTAGTTGCTTTAGTTAATAAATACATATTTTGCTACTCCTTATCTCCACGTTGTCTCCCTTTGTTACGGGCTTTGAGCCGCTTCGTGACACATGCTATATGCGCACTCACTCAGTAATGGGGGAAAAAAATATCCTTTCATTTTTTATAGCTAAGATCAATTATAATCTTCTTACTATAAACTCATAAAATAAATGCACAGGATTTATCAGCATATATTGTCAGGCAAATTAACTAGCCTACAGCCATTGGCATGGAGCATAGCCAGATACAGTAGGCCAACTGATATTCTGAAATATATTTTCTTCATATCATAATATTTCTTTAGACCTGACTACAATAAATAATGGATTTATTGTGATGGTGTATGTTAAATTGATATATATATATCGCTGAAGTTGGAGACATATCAGCTTGTATGTGTGGAAGCCTGGAGATGCTAAAAGTGTTTATGTTAATTAACGGTCAATTACCGTGAGACCAGCAGTCTTTTGCATGACAGTAATTGGCTGACAAAATGTAATTACCGCCACAGCCCTAGCCAGGCTCACCGGTTTCTGTCAAGAACTGCAATGCTGCAGGGTTTTTCACGCTCAACAGTTTCCAGTGCATATCAATAATGGTCCACCGCGCAAAGGACATCCAGCCAACTGGACACAACTGCGTGAAGCATTGCAATCAATATGGGCCAGTATCCCTGTGGAATGCTTTCGACGTCTTGTAGAGTCCATGCCCCGACAAATTGAGGCTGTTCTGAGGGCAAAAGGGGTGCAACTCAATATTAGGAAGTTGTTCCTAATGTTTTGTACACAAATCTTTCCAAAGGGACTTGGTCATGCATGCATACATATTGGTGGTCCTGGAAATCGAATTCACTATCCTCACATTGCAAGCGCCATGCTCTACCAACTGAGCAATAGTTAAAGTGCCTTGTAAGCATGTTTGTTTCTAAGTGTGTAGCCTAACACCTAATGACTGAAAGTGTGACTTACTGTTGTGGTTGTTGCCCTGGATGTAGCTGAACAGGCGTCGGAACCCAGTGCTTATCGCAGCCTGCTGCTCCATACCAGTCAGAGTAGTGCTTATCCAGTTGGTTGTCTGATAGGTACGGACCTCATAGTCAGGAGCCTGAACACACACACACACACACACACACACACACACACACACACACACACACACACACACACACACACACTTGTTGTAAACTTGTACTTGTTCATCCAGAAAATGTATATCCATATCTAAGCTGACTGGGTACTAAGAACCACCAACCTTATTCTCCTCGTTAGGTGTAAACTTTGGATTCTGCAAAGTAGTCGAGAAAATAGCTTGCCCAATTGTTTTCAGCATTGTGGGAGGTTTCTGACCAGTCCTAAAGTCCTTCTCATTCAATACTTGATGTTCAAAGCTAAAGAAAAAAGGTCAAACTAATATAAAACACAACTTCGCTGATCATACCACAAAACTACTATAACTTAAAATCAATCATTCACAACCTGTTCCTAGATAGTCATGTTCACGACAACAACTTGCCTCTCCCCACAGGTAGCTAGCGAGATAAAGAGTCTAAAACGACAGTCCTTACCTTCTTCGAAATCACTGGTGTGTCAATGTACTAGCTATTTATTTATCGTTTTTCCTGGATAGAAATGACAAAATGGTCCAAATGTAGGTGTTTCATAACAGGGAGGGCGAGGTCATTGGGGGAGTGGTGCGTTTGTTGTTACAAAATCCCTTCGGTCACATGATATTTACGTAGCAACGACAGAAAAACGTGAATCCTGATTGGCTGCCCAGAGTTTTTGTAAGCCATGAAATACAGAAAAGGACAAAACATGTTTATTCAAAGTTTGAACGTAACAAAAATACATGTAACAAATATTGAGGCTTCCAAACACTAAAATAAGTGCATGGTTTATAAGAAAGGCATTAAAAGCAAGCCCACACAATTATAACAAATTTATATTACAAATATATGCTGAACAAAAATGTAAATGCAACATGCAACATTTTCAAAAATGTTGCTGAGTTACAGTTCATATAAGGAAATCAATCAATTGAAATAAATTCATTAGGCCCTAATCTATGGATTTCACATGACGGGGCAGGGGCACAGCCATGGGTGGGCTTGGAGGACATAGGAGCCAGGCCCAGCCAATCAGAATGAGTTTTCCCCCAAAAAGGGGTTTATTACAAACAGAAAAGTCCTCAGTTTCATCAGCTGTCAGGGTGGCTGGTCTCAGAAGATCCCACAGGTGAAGAAGCCAGATGTGGAGGTCCTAGACTGGCATGGTTACACAAGGTCTACGGTTGTGAAGCCGGCTGGACATACTACTAAATTCTCTAAAACGATGTTGGTATAGAAATTAACATTCAATTATCTGGCAACCGATCTGGTGGACATTCCTGCAGTCAGCATGCCAATTACACGCTCCCTCAAAGCTGGAGACATCTGTGGCATTGTGTTGTGTGACAAAACTGCACATTTTAGAGTGGCCGTTTATTGTCCCCAGCACAAGGTGCACCTGTGTAATGATCATGCTTTTTAATCAGCTTCTTGATATGCCACAACTGTCCGGTGGATAGATTATCTTGGCAAAGGAGGAATGCTGACTAACAGGGAGGTAAACAAATGTGTTCACATAATTTGAGAGAATTAAGCTTTTTGTGCGTATGGAACATTTCTGGGATCTTTTATTTCAGCTCATAAAACATGGGACCAACACTTTACATGTTGCGTTTTATAGTGTGTTCAGTATAAGTAAGCCTTAAAGCCTGTGATTTACCATCAGTCTAAGATTTAGCACAAATCAAAAAATTACTAGCCTAAATGATTTGTCAATCTATTTAAAAACAAAGGGAAATACTGCATCTAAGAATCAATTCCACAATATAAAATAGTTGGTCAAGTAAATATTGTATACTATTTGGGTGGACATAAAGAGGGGAGATGGAGTTTGATACCGATAGATGAAAATGATTCAACATTTGTTAAACTTTTTTTTTTTAAACCAACCCAATTTGGTGTTCAAATAGCTAGATAAACATTTGTACATGTATAAGTAAAGCAACAACATAAGTTACTAAATAATATTTACATATATACAACATTTATGCCACAGAGGCCACATGTAACTCTGTTCAGCCTTCACTTGATTGAGGGGGACCTCTGTTCTACCTTTGACCATGCCATCACAGCCTGGGACCTCTCTCCCTTCTCTCTTCTATACTCCTTTGCTCTGCTCTGCTCCCATTACTTCAGTTTGAGGGCAATATTCTTCCTGCGAGGGGTATCTTTTTGGACCTGACGAGCCCGCGTGCCAAAGCCCAGAGACTGTAGAGACTCAGTCATATACCTCTGGGTGGGAGAGACACAAAGCATCACCAGCAGCTTCGCATCCCCACCTAGTGGAGAAGGAGGAGAGGATAGAGAAGAGAGGGGAGAGGGAGAGGAGAATGGTTAGTCATTATCAACTGCAGTCAAGGAAAACAACAAAGTGTGTGTGTGTGTGTGTGTGTGTGTGTGTGTGTGTGTGTGTGTGTGTGTGTGTGTGTGTGTGTGTGTGTGTGTGTGTGTGTGTGTGTGTGTGTGTGTGTGTGTGTGTGTGTGTGTGTGTGTGTGTGTGTTACCGATGGCATCCTGCAGTAGGTGTGTGAGCTTGCTGTTTCTGTAGGGCACATGTGGCCGTTGCTCTGCCAGAGCTCCCAGTACGTCAGACAGAGCAGACAGACTGCGGTTTATACACGACGTCTCCCACAGGGCAGCGCCAGTCACCCCTGACATACCTACAGTTACACAAACAGACGTCCAAACAGTTACACACACAGCATACACATAGTCATCCCCCCTACACCATCGGTGAGAACACCATTGCTACACAACAATGACAGACCATGGTGGATGAGTTTGGTGTTGTTTTCACGACTCACCCGCGCACTCGCTACCTGCAAGGTCCACCAGCTGTAGTTTGGTCCTGAAGGGAGCCTGGGCGGTGCTGGCTCTGGGGGAGGGGCAAGAGGAGTGAATGGGGGAGTGGCTGGGGGAGTGGTAGGGTGAGGAGGAGGAGCTAGCGGAACGCTCGTCCCCCGATTGGCGGCCCATTGGGTTGGCACGGCGACAGCGGGGGCTCCACCACTCCTTCTGGGCCTTGCGCTGCATGTCTTTCTTGACACTTTGCAACCTACGAGCTGGACAGCACAGCACCACAGACACAGTCAATAAAGGAATATAGCAGCAAGATATCATGACAAGAAATCAATAAATTATAGCACTAAGACATTGTGTAAAGCTTGTCCGTTTTCATTTGTCAGTAATCAGATGTTTGAGTGTGTGTCTCACCCAGGGCCAGTGCGTTGGGGCTCTTGGAGGAGACAGTGAGGGTGACTATGAGATGAGAGCGTGAGGAGTCTCTGTGGACCAGTGTAGGGCAGCGAGCCCTCAACCTCAGAACAGAACTGATCAGCTGCATCACATCTGCTGAGCTTCTCACCAACCTGGGAGGAGAACACAGTCAGCAATACAGTACTTCAACTCACATAAATCTCACACACATAGAAACGGTCACTATTCTATTACCAATCCAATAGATATGTCTCTACACTCACTCAATTAATCACTCACATACACACCACGCACGCACGCAACAGTAAAGGACTACTCACACGTAGGAGAGTAAGGGCACCTCGCTGGTCCCTGTGCTGGTAGTGATGACATCTCTCTTGGCGCCCATGGCAACCCCGTCCTCGTCTTTAGCCAGCAGATCCAACACCTCGTTGTTGTACACCTCCACCACAGACACCTCCACCGTGTGACTCTCAGCAGGTTTCTCCGATATCATCCTGTCAGATAGCACACACACGTACAAAAGTAAACAAGATAAAAGTAGTGTAAAGTATAAACATGCATCCATGTACAAGTATAGCTCCTTCTCTCATCACCCTAACCCTAGTATGAACACCAAACTTTTAATTCTCCCTCCCTCCCCCCACCCTCCCTCCCTCCCACCCTCCCCCCCTCCCTCCCTCCCTCCCTCCCTCCTCCCACCCACCCACCCACCCACCTGAAGAGTTCAGTGGCTGCTTTGGGAATAACACCTTGCCGGGCCTCCCCCTGTGGTCCTGAGGGGTCCTCAGCCTGGGCGCCGATCATGGTGTGTGTCTTCCCACTGCCTGTCTGTCCGTACGCCATGATGCACACGTTATACCTGACCGAACAATAGGAGAATCAGTCTGTGAAATACAGACTTGCTGTTTCTATTAACTTAGCTGTTTGTTATTCAGACGTCGTCTCACTGGATTTAATTCCTCATTCTGCTTCGCTCTATTTAATAACGTTTCACATGGTCTGCTTTGCCTCTGGTCCTGATCCAATGAAGCATTCAATCACAACACTAATTCTCTGAGGTAATCATTTCTACTGTAAATAGGAGGTGCACAGTGTTGGCTTTTTTTATATTTTAGAAGTTCTGAGATGCTGTGAGGAAGGCAATAGAATTACATTAACGATCAGTGTTTCCCCTTAGCAGCACAAGGTCACATTAACTCACCCGTCCAGCAGAGATGTGAGGAGAGGCTTCACTTCCTCAAACACGACATCCTGGGAGTCCTCAGGACCATGCACCCTGGAAACACATGCTTGATAAGCTTCAAACATCTGAAGCTGTGACACATACTACAATACAACTGTTGACAGAATGTAAATATAAAATAGCAACAATAATCAAAGTTATTATCATGTTATATTACCTCTCAAACTCAAACATCTTGTTCAGCCCCAGGTTCCCCATTCTAGTACAATTCACAACAACTGTATCCTGGAAAACAGGCAAAACAACAGTGAGACAGGCAGGTGATTTCAGAATGACTCATTCAACCCAATCACAGACCTAACAATAAATAAGACCTTAAAACTGTATGTACTCACATCATTGACTGCCTGAACCACCTCTTCTGTTGTAGCAGGCCTGAACAGAAAACAATCATGACTATTATAAAACTGTACTGTTCTAAATTGTTGTTAGTAAGAGGATGTTAAATGCACTAATTAAAGTGATACTTCAGGATTTTGGCAATGAAGCCCTTTATCTCCCTCCACCACCCCCCCTCTTCGAAGGACAGATATCTTAATTTTTTTACAGACTTTTTGCTACACATACATACACGTTACATATATGTTAGATACATGGTACTTTTAAATAAAGCAGAGTCACATAACAATAATACATTACCAAACAAACTCTTTAATCCCACCCCTCAGCCACTCTCAGCCCATCCCCCCTATCACCATAGACCTCAGCTCTTTAATCCCACCCCTCAGCCACTCTCAGCCCATCCCACCTATCACCATAGACCTCAGCTCTTTAATCCCCCACCCCCTCAGCCACTCTCAGCCCATCCCACCTATCACCATAGACCTCAGCTCTTTAATCCCACCCCTCAGCCACTCTCAGCCCATCCCACCTATCACCATAGACCTCAGCTCTTTAATCCCACCCCTCAGCCACTCTCAGCCCATCCCCCTATCACCATAGACCTCAGCTCTCCCCCTATCACCATAGACCTCAGCTCTTTACTCCCACCCACCTATCACCATCAGCCACTCTCAGCCCATCCCACCTATCACCATAGACCTCAGCTCTTTAAACCCGCCCCTCAGCCACTCTCAGCCCATCCCACCTATCACCATAGACCTCAGCTCTTTAATCCCACCCCTCAGCCACTCTCAGCCCATCCCACCTATCACCATAGACCTCAGCTCTTTAATCCCACCCCTCAGCCACTCTCAGCCCATCCCCCTATCACCATAGACCTCAGCTCTTTAATCCCACCCCTCAGCCACTCTCAGCCCATCCCACCTATCACCATAGACCTCAGCTCTTTAATCCCACCCCTCAGCCACTCTCAGCCCATCCCACCTATCACCATAGACCTCAGCTCTTTAATCCCACCCCTCAGCCACTCTCAGCCCATCCCACCTATCACCATAGACCTCAGCTCTTTAATCCCACCCCTCAGCCACTCTCAGCCCATCCCACCTATCACCATAGACCTCAGCTCTTTAATCCCACCCCTCAGCCACTTCAGCCCATCCCACCTATCACCATAGACCTCAGCTCTTTAAACCCACCCCACTCTCAGCCACTCCCACCTCAGCCCATCCCCCACCCCTCAGCCACTCTCAGCCCATCCTAGACCTCAGCTCTTTAATCCCACCCCTCAGCCACTCTCACCCATCCCAGACCTCAGCTCTTTAATCCCACCCCTCAGCCACTCTCAGCCCATCCCACCTATCACCATAGACCTCAGCTCTTTAATCCCACCCCTCAGCCACTCTCAGCCCATCCCACCTATCACCATAGACCTCAGCTCTTTAATCCCACCCCTCAGCCACTCTCAGCCCATCCCACCTATCACCATAGACCTCAGCTCTTTAATCCCACCCCTCAGCCACTCTCAGCCCATCCCACCTATCACCATAGACCTCAGCTCTTTAATCCCACCCCTCAGCCACTCTCAGCCCATCCCACCTATCACCATAGACCTCAGCTCTTTAATCCCACCCCTCAGCCACTCTCAGCCCATCCCACCTATCACCATAGACCTCAGCTCTTTAATCCCACCCCTCAGCCACTCTCAGCCCATCCCACCTATCACCATAGACCTCAGCTCTTTAATCCCACCCCTCAGCCACTCTCAGCCCATCCCACCTATCACCATAGACCTCAGCTCTTTAATCCCACCCCTCAGCCACTCTCAGCCCATCCCACCTATCACCATAGACCTCAGCTCTTTAATCCCACCCCTCAGCCACTCTCAGCCCATCCAACCTATCACCATAGACCACCCCTCAGCCCCTCAGCCCTGTTTTGGTTTCCATGTGCCATATATTTTTCAATTGTGCTGTGATGTTTTACAACATTTTATAACCTTTTTAATCATATATTATCCACAGATTGTGAGCTAAAGATGAAAGCCTTTTCTACGAGTATTATTATATTATTTATTGACTGACAATGGCTTTCCAAATTCCCCAACACTGCTATTTGTAAGGTTCATTTTAAGTGCATGTTATGACTTTTTAACCATTCCTGAACCTGTGACCAGAAAACGGCCCTTTATCTACTTTCCCAGAGGCAGATGAACTAGTGGATACCATTTGTATGTCTCTGTGTCCAGTATGAAGGTAGTATGCTAGTACAAACCCATAGACTTCCAGTCATTGCACTAGCGCTAATTAGCATTGGCTCGAGAAACTACATCTAACTTCCTTCATACAGGACACAGAGACATACAAATGGTATCCACAAGTTCATCTGACTTCAGGGAAGTAGATAAAGGGCCTCATTCCCAAAATCCCAAAATATCCCTTTAAAATGTACAGTACTGCTCAAAAATATATTATCTGACAAACTTACCCTATTGCTAATGTTGATCCCTGGCCATCGTCAAAGGGAAGGACCGGACGCACTCTGCAGTGGACCCTGATGTTCCCCCGCAGCTCCTGAAGAGCAACAATGAGAGAGAAAGAGATAGAGTAAGAGAAAGAGAGAGAGACAGAGACAGAAACAAAGGCTATTAAAATGTAGTCAAGATCCTCACCACCAAGGTGTTGTGAAGTATCTTCCTCCTCTCCCTCTCAGTCCTGCTCCGCTCCTTCTCCTCCAGTAGAGAGCGCTCTAGAGCCTCCATCTGAGCCTGCAAACCTGAGGACAGATACACAGAGAACAGGATAATAATAACAGCACCATCACATATAATAACCAAATTATGAGGTTTTTTTTGTTGTTGCTTCAATGGTGTTACACAAACCGTGACAGTAACATCATGCATGTGCCAGGCTAAGCCACTAAATGCACCTTTAGACCCAAGTCCTTAATCTCAGTGGAAACATGGATACACCCACTCATACACTCACACGCGCTGTAATGAAGCAATCAAAGCCATATAAGAACTCCTGGAATCGTCTGGACGACATGACTTACAACCTGACATCAAACAAGCCAATGGTGAACTCTAGTCTCAAGAGTCAGACCTCCTCACTATTCATTACTATTACATGTAACTAACCTCCTCTTAGAGAATGCAAACTACAACTACAACAAGCAGGGTAATAGCTAAAGAGAGAGATCCTCTCCTGCTGCTGATGGTTATTGTATTTGACCTGTCCTGTTCATGAGCTAAGACTTAAGCCCGAGGGGTTATGTGTGTGCTCATTGTGCCGGACTTACAGGGACAGTTGATGGATTAATCTAAGTCATTGTTTTGATAGGAGGCTGGGTTGCTCAACCATCTGACATCCTTCCTGAATGAAGGGTAGCTCGAGATGCAACTGCAGGGTACACTTTATTTTTTAAACAGAGTATTCGCAAAATAAAAATATTAATCCATGATCTATAAATGATATGAATAATGCTTCATAAATCATACTGGTTCATAAATACAATATTTGTGCCTACATTGACATTTTCTCCAAAAGCTGACTGATTTGGGATCAGCGCTACTGCCTTACATATACATGAACTATTTCAAGCCAAACAACAAAACTGACTCTGGACCTGTGGGGAACGAAACCAATAGGGTCAGGTATATATAGGCTAGGTGCTTTTCCCACAGGCCCAACAGACAGCCAGGTTTAACCAAGTGACGAGGGATAAGTTCCTCGAGCTTGTCACCATGGCGACCAGGTGACGCAGAGGACAGGTCACACAACCTTTCCAAACCTCGCTGACAAAGTCATATTGGAGGGCTGGGTGAAGGAGGAGTTAGAGGGGGAGAGAGGATTATCCCCAAGGCAAACAACCTCTTAACATACAGCCTAGGGGCACAGTAAATAAGATACTTGAGAATGGGAGAAAGACAGAGAGAGAGGGAGACATAGAGAGACTATGTACAGACTCAGTGAGCATAGCCTTGCTATTAAGAAAGGCCGCCATAGGCAGACCTGGCTCTCAAGAGAAGACAGGCTATGTGCACACTGCCCACAAAATGAGGTGGAAACTGAGCTGCACTTCCTAACCTCCTGCCCAATGTATGACCATATTAGAGACACATATTTACACAGATCCACAAATAATTCGAAAACAAACCCGATTTTGATAAACTCCCATATCTACTGGGTGAAATACCACCGTGTGCCATCACTGTAGCAAGATTTGTCACCTGTCGCCACAAGAAAAGGTCAACCAGTCAAGAACAAACACCATTGTAAATACAACCCATATTTATGCTTATTTCCTTTCCCTTTGTACTTCAACCATTTGTACATTGTTACAACACTGTATATATACATAATATGACATTTGTAATGTCTTTATTCTTTTGAAACTTCTGTGAGTGTAATGTTTACCGTTCATTTTTATTGTTTATTTCACTTTTGTATATTATCTACCTCACTTGCTTTGGCAATGTTAACATGTGTTTCCCATGCCAATAAAGGCCCTTGAATTGAATTGAATTGAATTGAGAGAAAGAGAGAGAGAGAGAGAGAGAGAGAGAGAGAGAGAGAGAGAGAGAGAGAGAGAGAGAGAGAGAGAGAGAGAGAGAGAGAGAGAGAGAGAGAGAGAGAGAGAGAGAGAGAGAGAGAGAGAGAGAGAGAGAGAGAGAGAGAGAGAGGCAAGAGAAAGGGAGTGACAGAGAGAAACAGACAGAGAGAAGCAGAAGTACAAGGGGATACGTGTGACACACATTTATTGAGTGAAATCATAAATCCGACCACAGGTAGTCTACTCACTGTGCACATCATTGCCATGGTGGCCCTGGAGGGCGAAGCTGGCTTGGCCGACTTGTTCCAGCAGCAGCCTGCTCTGGTTCTCCAACTCAGTGGCGAAGTTCACATACACCGCAAACACCTCTCGCAGGTCCTGCTTCAAAATCTAGAATATTACACAAATAATACCATGAATGTGTGGTCATGTGTGTTCAGGTCCTCAACGACTCTAGTACAGTATTTCAACCTATATACACTACCGTTCAAAAGTTTGTGGGTCACTTAGAAATGTCCTTGTTTTTGAAAGAAAAGCACATTTTTTTGCCCGTTAAAATAAAAATAACATCAACATCATACAGTGTAGATATTGTTAATGTTGTAAATGACTATTGAAGCTGGAAACGTCTGATTTTTTAATGGAATATCTACATATGTGTATAGAGGCCCATTATCAGCAACCATCACTCCGGTGTTCCCAATGGCCCGTTGTGTTAGCTAATCCAAGTTTATAATTTAAAAAGGCTAATTGATCATTAGAAAACCCTTTTGCAATTATGTTAGCACAATTGAAAACTGTTGTTCTGATTAAAGAAGCAATAGAGCATCAGCATCAGCATCAGCATTTGTGGGTTCCATTACAGGCTCAAAATGGTCAGAAACAAAGAACGTTCTTCTGAAACTCATCAGTCTATTCTTGTTCTGAGAAATGAATGCTATTCCATGCGAGAAATTGCCAAAAAACTGAAGATCTCATACAACGCTCTGTATTACTCCCTTCACAGAACAGCGGAAACTGGTTCTGACCAGAATAGAAAGAGGACAAGTTCATTAGAGTGTCTAGTTTGAGAAACAGACACCTCACACGTCCTTAACTGGCAGCTTTATTAAATAGTCCCAGCAAAACATCAGTCTCAACATCAACAGTAAAGAGGCGACTCTTGGATGCTGGCCTTCTAGGCAGAGTTGCAAAGAAAAAGCCATATCTCAGATTGGCTAATAAAAAGAAAAGATGAAGATGGGCAGAAGAACACAGACACTGGACAGAGGAAGATTGGAAAAACGTGTTATGGACAGACACAAAGAAGAACATTCGTGAGACGCAGAAAAAATGAAAAGATGCTGGAGGAGTGCTTGACGCCATCTGTCAAGCAAGGTGGAGGCAATGTGATGATCTGGGGGTGCTTTGGTGGTGGTAAAGTGGGAAATTTGTGTACAGGGTAAAAGGGATCTTGAAGAAGGAAGGCTATCGCTCCATTTTGCCATGCACCCTGTGGACAGCGGTTAATTGGAGCCAATTTCCTCCTACAACAGGACAATGACCCAAAGCACAGCTCCAAGTGTACCTGCACTTCAGACAGGAGTTTGGCCAGGGCAGACTGGGTGCTTTGCTGCACAACTCTCTGGTGTTGCCAACGCTTCTGGGCTTCTGCTTCTGCCTCTTCTGCATGATCCCGACGAAGTTTCCCCAGACACTGGAGAGGGAGAACAGGGCAAGGGGGAACCACCATTACCAAGACATACAGTGACAAGTCACCATTTTGACATCCAAAACCCAACTTTTGGTCCAGGAAGGACGTGGTACATTTTTTAAAAATGTACCAGCAACTCAGTGTTCATTTTATGCCTCCATACTGTGCACAATTGGAGCTATCCATGAAGTGAACATTAACAGGGAACGTGTTAAACAAGCAAAAATAACATGTTTACATATTGCTTTTAACTAATTCTAATTCAATTCTGTAGACAGTAAGCGTATCCATCTGTGGCACCCAATGATGTGCTTAAATTGTGTACCACGGCCTTTGCTTGGCTACCTACACAGCGGGCAATGACTGGGGTGTTAAAATACCACAGTACATTAAAATGTATTATCCAATGACTCAACTCACATCGGCGAGCCTCAGGTGAAGAATGGCATTTTCAGTCTCCAACTCCAGAATGCGTTCTTCTTTGCTCTAGAAACGTTCGGGACAGATTAGCCAACGCTGCTAGTTTGACGTTGTAAAGTCAGTGATGTTTATCTGATTTTAATTAAATTCCTTTACTAAAGATACATCAATAAAATGGGGCTTGCAATTAATCGAATAGTTATTATAGCTTACTAACTAAACGATAAACAATTATTCTCACAAAGTAACAACTAAACCTACCTAAACGACAGTCGTATTAGCTTCACCTGTCATACCTTTTGAATTTACAATAAATTAAAAAATAGACATACCCGCAGTTTGTGCTCCAGAAGGTGCACTTGGTGCGCAAATATCTGGTCTCGGTTAATGAAGAGTGGCATTTTAATAAATGAGAGAAAACAATAAAAAAGTACAGTAAAGAATATTATGCGACTGGGTTGTCAGCCTGCGTTTTTGCAGGTCAGATAATGCGATTACGCACGGACAACACTTTCCAAGAAGCTCTCCATCCGTGCGCATTTAGATGTCGTCCACTTGTCCTGAGACGTGCGTTCGGAATGGTGCCATGGGCTTTTGACAGGCTGGAGAGAAATATCAGCAACAGTATTTGAATGTGAACATTTGGTGGGTAGTATATATCCCTTAGTTTTGATCATTTTGCTCTTGCATGTCAAAGTCTGAATTTGTGGATTAATGATAATCCTAAATCCTAAATCCTGCTGGCACAATTGAGCCTTGTATCCTGCATCTCAAGGACTGCGGTCAATTGAGCCGACATTCTCAAAACGAAGTCAAACCACGGCACTTCAGTTTCCGCCAGAATTTGGTGCGCAAATGCACAACACTTTTTTTTGGTAGCGGAACTGAGTTGGATGCACTCTCATGCACAGATACGAGACGATAGCTACAAAGTAGTTATATTACAGTGAACATTGATGACCCCTATGTAAAAAATAATACAATCACTAAAAATAGCTGGTATACTTTATTTCTATGTGTGCCAGTAGTAGTTCGTTAATCCAGCGTGATGACTATTGCATACCAAAAAAAAACCATATTATGCCATCTTAAAGATGTTTTGTGACATGTGCCACTAGTAGATACATACTTGTTTTGTCCTATTATAGTGAAATTTGAGGAATTCTAATTACATTTTAATGCCGTAAAAATGGATGGTAAACACTTCGTGTACTACAAGTAGATCAATAATCCATTATTATTAACATTGCAAAGCATAACATACTGTGTATTGGAGCTGGCATAATATGGGCATGTTATGCTTTGCAGTATTCATGCCAATGGATTATTGATCTACCAGCGGCACACATCTCAAAATATGTTTGGCAGCCATTTTGACAGATTTCTTTTTTACACAAGGTTCATCAAATTTCACTGTAATATTACTACTTGAAAAAAATAAAGATAAAGAATACTGGGAGAGACATGGTAAATGTAGTTATTTAACACTTAAAAAATATATACTACTGTTCAAAAGTTTGGGGTCACTTAGAAATGCCCTTGTTTTCCATGGAAACGTACATGAAATTAGTTGCAGAATTAATAGGAAATATAGTTAAGACGTTGACTAAATGACTTAAATGTAAATGTAAATGTAGAAAAAAAAGATTTTTAATTGAAATAATAATTGTGTCCTTCAAACTTTGCTTTCGTCAAAGTATCCTCCATCTGCAGCAATTGCAGCCTTGCAGACCTTTGGCATTCTAGTTGTAAATTTGTTGAGGTAATCTGAAGAGACTTCACCCCATGCTTCCTGAAGCACCTCCCACAAGTTGGATTGGCTTGATGGGCACTTCTTACATAACATACGGTCAAGCTGCTCCCACAAAAGCTCAATAGGGTCGAGATCTGGTGACTCTGCTGGCCACTCCATTATAGACAGAATATCAGCTGTCTGCTTCTTCCCTAAATAGTTATTGTATAGTTTGGAGCTATGCTTGGGTCATTGTCCTGTTGTAGGAGGAAATTGGCTCCAATTAAGCGCCGTCCTCAAGGTACGGCATGTGTAACCGATGTGAAATGGCTAGCTAGTTAGCGGAGGTGCGCGCTAATAGAGTTTCAATCGGTGACGTCACTCGCTCTGAGACCTTGATATAGTTGTTCTCCTTGCACTGCAGGGGCTGCAGCTTCTGTGGAGCGATGGGTAACGATGCTTCATGGGTGTCAGTTGTCTATGTGTGCAGAGGGTCCCTGGTTCAAGCCCGGGTAGGGGCGAGGGGATGGACTAAAGTTAAACTATTACACATGGCGTTGCAAAATGGAGTGATAGCCGTCCTTCTTCAAGATCCCTTTTACCCCGTACAAATCTCCCACTTTACCACCCCCAGACCATCATGTCACATCCACCATGCTTGACAGATGGCGTCAAGCACTCCTCCAGCATCTTTTCATTTTTTCTGCGTCTCACGAATGTTCTTCTTTGTGATCCGAACACCTCAGATTCATCTGTCCATAATACTTTCTTCCAATCTTCCTCTGTCCAGTGTCTGTGTTCTTTTGCCCATCTTCATCTTTTATTTTTATTAGCCAGTCTGAGATATGTTTTTTTCTTTGCAACTCTGACTAGAAGGCCAGCATCCCAGAGTCACCTCTTTACTGTTGACATTGAGACTGGTGTTTTGCGAGTACTATTTAATGAAGCTGCCATTTGAGGACTTGTGAGGAATCTGTTTCTCAAAAGTAGACACTCTAATGTAATTGTCCACTTGCTATTTGTGCACCGGGGCCTCCCACTCCTCTATCTATTCTGGACAGAGCCAGTTTGTGTCATGTTTGTCATTTATTATCATGTCTTGTCCCTGTGCTCCCCATGCTATTCGTTTCCCTCTGCTGGTCTTATTTGGTTCTTTCCCTCCTTCTATCCCTCTCTCTCCCCCTCCCTCTCTCACTCTCTCGCTCTCTCTTCTCTCTATCGTTCCGTTCCTGCTCCCAGCTGTTCCTATTCCCCTAATCATCATTTAGTCTTCCCACACCTGTTCCCGATCCTTTCCCCTGATTAGAGTCCCTATTTATTCCTTTGTGATCCGTTCCTGTCCCGTCGGTTCCTTGTATTGTATTCACCATGCTGTGATTGCGTTTCGCCCTGTCCTGTCGTGTTTTTGCCGTGATTGTGTATCGCCCTGTCCTGTCGTGTTTTTTGCCTTCATCAGATGCTGCGTGTGAGCAGGTGTCTCTGTCGACTACGGCCTGCGCCTACCCGAAGCGACCTGCAGTCTGTGGCCGCTTCTCCAGTTGTTTCCCCTCTACAAGTCTAGAGGATTTCTGTTATTCCGTTTTGGACTTAAATAAACTCTGTTTCTGTTAAGTCGCTTTTGGGTCCTCTTTCACCTGCATGACAGAAGGAACCGACCAAGGAATGGACCCAGCGACTTCAGACGCTCGTTACACTGCCGTCGAGATCCAAGGAGCCATGCTCGGCAGACACGAGCAGGAATTGTCCGCTGCTCGCCATGCCGTGGAGAACCTGGCCGCTCAGGTTTCCGACCTCTCTGGACAGTTCCAGAGTCTACGTCTCGTGCCACCTGTTACTTCCTGGCCTGCCGAGCCTCCAGAACCTAGGGTTAATAACCCACCTTGCTACTCCGGCCAGCCCACTGAGTGCCGCTCCTTTCTCACGCAGTGTGAGATTGTGTTCTCTCTCCAACCCCACACATACTCTAGAGAGAGAGCTCGGGTTGCTTACGTCATTTCACTCCTTACTGGCCGGGCTCGAGAATGGGGCACAGCTATCTGGGAGGCAAGGGCTGATTGCTCTAACAAATTCCAGAACTTTAAAGAGGAGATGATTCGGGTTTTTGACCGTTCAGTTTTTGGTGGGGAGGCTTCTAGGGCCCTGGCTTCCTTATGCCAAGGTGAACGGTCCATAACGGATTATTCCATTGAGTTTCGCACTCTTGCTGCCTCTAGTGAGTGGAACGAGCCGGCGCTGCTCGCTCGTTTTCTGGAGGGACTCCACGCAGTGGTTAAGGATGAGATTCTCTCCCGGGAGGTTCCTTCAGATGTGGACTCTTTGATTGCTCTCGCCATCCGCATAGAACGACGGGTAGATCTTCGTCACCGGGCTCGTGGAAGAGAGCTCGCATCAACGGTGTTTCCCTGCTCCGCATCGCAACCATCTCCCTCCTCTGGCTTTGAGACTGAGCCCATGCAGCTGGGAGGGATTCGCATCTCGAAGAAGGAGAGGGAACGGAGGATCACCAACCGCCTGTGCCTCTATTGCGGAGTTGCTGGACATTTTGTTAATTCATGTCCAGTAAGAGGCCAGAGCCCATCAGTAAGCGGAGGGCTACTGGTGAGCGCTACTACTCAGGTCCCTTCATCTAGATCTTGTACTACTATGTCGGTCCATCTACGCTGGACCGGTTCGGGTGCTACATGCAGTGCTTTGATTGACTCTGGGGCTGAGGGTTGTTTCATGGACGAAGCATGGGCTCGGAAACATAACATTCCTTTCAGACCGTTAGACAGGCCTACGCCCATGTTTGCCTTAGATGGTAGTCATCTTCCCAGTATCAAATTTGAGACACTACCTTTAACTCTCACAGTATCTGGTAACCACAGTGAGACTATTTCTTTTTTGATTTTCCGTTCACCGTTTACACCTGTTGTTTTGGGTCATCCCTGGCTTGTATGTCATAATCCTTCTATTAATTGGTCTAGTAATTCTATCCTATCCTGGAACGTTTCTTGTCATGTGAAGTGTTTAATGTCTGCCATCCCTCCCATTTCTTCTGTCCCTACTTCTCAGGAGGAACCTGGCGATTTGACAGGAGTGCCGGAGGAATATCATGATCTGCGCACGGTCTTCAGTCGGTCCCGAGCCAACTCCCTTCCTCCTCACCGGTCGTATGATTGTAGTATTGATCTCCTTCCGGGGACCACTCCTCCTCGAGGTAGACTATACTCTCTGTCGGCTCCCGAACGTAAGGCTCTCGAGGATTATTTGTCTGTGTCTCTTGACGCCGGTACCATAGTGCCTTCTTCTTCTCCGGCCGGGGCGGGGTTCTTTTTTGTTAAAAAGAAGGACGGTACTCTGCGCCCCTGCGTGGATTATCGAGGGCTGAATGACATAACGGTTAAGAATCGTTATCCGCTTCCCCTTATGTCATCAGCCTTCGAGATTCTGCAGGGAGCCAGGTGCTTTACTAAGTTGGACCTTCGTAACGCTTACCATCTCGTGCGCATCAGAGAGGGGGACGAGTGGAAAACGGCGTTTAACACTCCGTTAGGGCATTTTGAGTACCGGGTTCTGCCGTTCGGTCTCGCCAATGCGCCAGCTGTTTTTCAGGCATTAGTTAATGATGTTCTGAGAGACATGCTGAACATTTTTGTTTTTGTCTATCTTGACGATATCCTGATTTTTTCTCCGTCACTCGAGATTCATGTTCAGCACGTTCGACGTGTTCTACAGCGCCTTTTAGAGAATTGTCTCTACGTAAAGGCTGAGAAGTGCTCTTTTCATGTCTCCTCCGTTACTTTTCTCGGTTCCGTTATTTCCGCTGAAGGCATTCAGATGGATTCCGCTAAGGTCCAAGCTGTCAGTGATTGGCCCGTTCCAAGGTCACGTGTCGAGTTGCAGCGCTTTTTAGGTTTCGCTAATTTCTATCGGCGTTTCATTCGTAATTTCGGTCAAGTTGCTGCCCCTCTCACAGCTCTTACTTCTGTCAAGACATGTTTTAAGTGGTCCGGTTCCGCCCAGGAGCTTTTGATCTTCTAAAAGAACGTTTTACGTCCGCTCCTATCCTCGTTACTCCTGACGTCACTAGACAATTCATTGTCGAGGTTGACGCTTCAGAGGTAGGCGTGGGAGCCATCCTATCCCAGCGCTTCCAGTCTGACGATAAGGTTCATCCTTGCGCTTATTTTTCTCATCGCCTGTCGCCATCTGAGCGCAACTATGATGTGGGTAACCGTGAACTGCTCGCCATCCGCTTAGCCCTAGGCGAATGGCGACAGTGGTTGGAGGGGGCGACCGTTCCTTTTGTCGTTTGGACAGACCATAAGAACCTTGAGTACATCCGTTCTGCCAAACGACTTAATGCCCGTCAAGCTCGTTGGGCGTTGTTTTTCGCTCGTTTCGAGTTTGTGATTTCTTACCGTCCGGGTAGCAAGAACACCAAGCCTGATGCCTTATCCCGTCTGTTTAGTTCTTCTGTGGCTTCTACTGATCCCGAGGGGATTCTTCCTTATGGGCGTGTTGTCGGGTTAACAGTCTGGGGAATTGAAAGACAGGTTAAGCAAGCACTCACGCACACTGCGTCGCCGCGCGCTTGTCCTAGTAACCTCCTTTTCGTTCCTGTTTCCACTCGTCTGGCTGTTCTTCAGTGGGCTCACTCTGCCAAGTTAGCTGGTCATCCCGGTGTTCGAGGCACTCTTGCGTCTATTCGCCAGCGCTTTTGGTGGCCGACTCAGGAGCGTGACACGCGCCGTTTCGTGGCTGCTTGTTCGGACTGCGCGCAGACTAAGTCGGGTAACTCTCCTCCTGCCGGTCGTCTCAGACCGCTCCCCATTCCTTCTCGACCATGGTCTCACATTGCCTTAGACTTCATTACCGGTCTGCCTTTGTCTGCGGGGAAGACTGTGATTCTGACGGTTGTCGATAGGTTCTCTAAGGCGGCACATTTCATTCCCCTCGCTAAACTTCCTTCCGCTAAGGAGACGGCACAAATCATTATTGAGAATGTATTCAGAATTCATGGCCTCCCGTTAGACGCCGTTTCAGACAGAGGCCCGCAATTCACGTCACAGTTTTGGAGGGAGTTCTGTCGTTTGATTGGTGCGTCCGTCAGTCTCTCTTCCGGGTTTCATCCCCAGTCTAACGGTCAAGCAGAGAGGGCCAATCAGACGATTGGTCGCATACTACGCAGCCTTTCTTTCAGAAACCCTGCGTCTTGGGCAGAACAGCTCCCCTGGGCAGAATACGCTCACAATTCGCTTCCTTCGTCTGCTACCGGGTTATCTCCGTTTCAGAGTAGTCTGGGTTACCAGCCTCCTCTGTTCTCATCCCAGCTTGCCGAGTCCAGCGTTCCCTCCGCTCAAGCGTTTGTCCAACGTTGTGAGCGCACCTGGAGGAGGGTGAGGTCTGCACTTTGCCGTTACAGGGCACAGACGGTGAGAGCCGCCAATAAACGCAGGATTAAGAGTCCAAGGTATTGTTGCGGCCAGAGAGTGTGGCTTTCCACTCGCAACCTTCCTCTTACGACAGCTTCTCGTAAGTTGACTCCGCGGTTCATTGGTCCGTTCCGTGTCTCCCAGGTCGTCAATCCTGTCGCTGTGCGACTGCTTCTTCCGCGACATCTTCGTCGCGTCCATCCTGTCTTCCATGTCTCCTGTGTTAAGCCCTTTCTTCGCACCCCCGTTCGTCTTCCCTCCCCCTCCCGTCCTTGTCGAGAGCGCACCTATTTACAAGGTACATAAGATCATGGACATGCGTTCTCGGGGACGGGGTCACCAATACCTAGTGGATTGGGAGGGTTACGGTCCTGAGGAGAGGAGTTGGGTTCCGTCTCGGGACGTGCTGGACCGTTCACTCATCGATGATTTCCTCCGTTGCCGCCAGGATTCCTCCTCGAGTGCGCCAGGAGGCGCTCGGTGAGTGGGGGGGTACTGTCATGTTTGTCATTTATTATCATGTCTTGTCCCTGTGCTCCCCATGCTATTCGTTTCCCTCTGCTGGTCTTATTTGGTTCTTTCCCTCCTTCTATCCCTCTCTCTCCCCCTCCCTCTCTCACTCTCTCGCTCTCTCTTCTCTCTATCGTTCCGTTCCTGCTCCCAGCTGTTCCTATTCCCCTAATCATCATTTAGTCTTCCCACACCTGTTCCCGATCCTTTCCCCTGATTAGAGTCCCTATTTATTCCTTTGTGATCCGTTCCTGTCCCGTCGGTTCCTTGTATTGTATTCACCATGCTGTGATTGCGTTTCGCCCTGTCCTGTCGTGTTTTTGCCGTGATTGTGTATCGCCCTGTCCTGTCGTGTTTTTTGCCTTCATCAGATGCTGCGTGTGAGCAGGTGTCTCTGTCGACTACGGCCTGCGCCTACCCGAAGCGACCTGCAGTCTGTGGCCGCTTCTCCAGTTGTTTCCCCTCTACAAGTCTAGAGGATTTCTGTTATTCCGTTTTGGACTTAAATAAACTCTGTTTCTGTTAAGTCGCTTTTGGGTCCTCTTTCACCTGCATGACAGTTTGTGCTGTTCTGTGAAGAGAGTAGTACACAGAGTTGTATGGGATCTTCAGTTTTTTGGGGATTTCTCTCATGGAATAGCCTTCATTTCTCAGAACAAGAATAGGACTGACGAGTTTCAGGAGGAAGTTCTTTGTTTCTGGCCATTTTGAGCCTGTAATTGAACCCACAAATGCTGATGCTCCAGCTCTCAACTAGTCTAAAGGCCAGTTTTATTGCTTCTTTAATCAACACATTTTTCAGCTGTGCTAACATAATTGCAAAAGGGTTTTCTAATGATCAACTAGCCTTTTAAAATGATGAAATTGGATTAGTTAACACAACGTGCTATTGGAACACAGGAGGGATGGTTGCTGATAATAGGCCTCTGTACTCCTGTGTAGATATTCCATAACAAAATCAGCTGTTTCCAGCTACAATAGTCATTTACAACATTAACAATGTCTGCACTGTATTTCTGATCAATGTGATGTTATTTTAATGGACAAAAAAAAATGTATTTTCTTTCAAAAACAAGGACATTTCTAAGTGATCCCAAACTTTTGAACAGTAGTGTAAATATAATCTAATTCAAAAGGCACTTGCACATCTGAGCTATCTTTTGTTGCAGGTGCATGGTAACATTTGAATAAGATAAGAAAAAAAGAAGAAACAACACACTGCTCTTGCTAGTATCACTGCTTTTAATAAGCTTTACGTATCGGCCTCAAGGCCTTCGTCAGAGTTTTTTTTAAATTATCACCCTTACAGTGAAGGCTCCTCAGAGGCGGAAGGGGAGGATCATCCTCCTCAGTGAATTTCATAAAAATGTAAATTGTAAATCATTGAAGAAGTTATCCTTTCTAGATAAAACTATACTAAATATATTCACATCACCAAATAATTTATTAAAACACACTGTTTTGCAATGAAGGTCTAGAGTAGCCTCAAAACAGCAACCTGTAAGGTAGCACCTTGGTGTAGCCGGAGGACAGCTAGCCTCCATCCTCCTCTTGCTACATTGACTTCAATACAAAACCTAGGAGGCTCTTGGTTCTCACCCCCTTCTATAGACTTAGTAACACAGTAATTATGACAACTTTCGGAGGACGTCCTCCAACCTATCAGAGCTCTTGCAGCATGAACTGACATGTTGTCTACCCAATCAAAGGATCAGAGAATGAATCTAGTACTGAAAGCATAAGCTACCACTAGCTAGCACTGCAGTGCATAAAATTACGTGAGTATTTGACTCAAAGAGAGAGAAAGACAATAGTTTAATTTATTCAAAAATGAAGGCGAAGCAAGAGAGTGTCATTTTTCTTCACTTTCAGTTTCACTTACTAAGCTGGCTAGTTTAGTTACTCAAACACCCGGCTCAAACAGAGTCATGCTATGTTAGCTAGCTGGCTATCCAACACAACACTGGAACTCTTCCAAGTCAAGATAAGCTTTTGGTTTTATTAATTTATTGCTACTAGGGCCTAGGGTAACTACTTGCTGACTATACACTATTCACTGTAACATTACTGCATGATTGTAGCTTAGCTATGTTGACTAGGACATTACTTTAGCGAATATGGGGACAATGATGTAGGCTGTGTGTAGCGGTTATGACATGGTTTGGAAAGGTTTTTTTGCTTGGCCACATGCAGCTGATGTGTTGTTCATTGAAGTCCACAAACGAAGGGAAAAGGTGAGGGGAGGAGAGTGCAAAGAGGCTAGAATGAATATAATGTGGCTGCTATGAAAGTGAACTGTGTTTATGCGTGATCAGGGGTGTATGCATTCCCACCGATTAAAAATGTTTCATAAATGGAAGCAAACAAAAAGGGGATAAAATAGCTGAATTTGTCCAATAGAAACTCTTGATTGCAACTGTTGGATTAATGATTACACACTAGATAAGGCTGATGCAAGCAAGAGTGTGCAAGGCGGTATTGAATGTGTCACTGTCTGTCATCTCAAATTTCTCTCTACCTGTGTGCACCTATGTTGTAAACTTTCATTCATAGGCTAGGTTGTAACAACATCATGATGGGTATAAGCAACATTTGAGTATCATGTAGTAACCTAAACCTATTGATGTTACATTGAACTGGGTGAATGGAATATGAATAACTGTCATCCAACATGTTGTAATAGAAACGCAATGCTCATGAAAATAAATCATAAACGGCACTGACCGCCACTGCACCCTTATGTAGACATAGATCCACCCACATCCGTTCAACACATTGAATGGGGTTGGAGTCGAGGGAAAATAAGTGTTACCAAATATAACAATGTGCATTTCATAAATATTCGAATAAAGTGTGTATATGAAACGTATTAAACACGTCTGTAAACCACATTGGGTACAGAGCAAGAAAAACATCATTGTAATCTGTAATTGTAATCTAACCCTAACCCACATTCACAACATAACATACATCTACATTTCATCATTAAGACATTTAGGAAATAATGTCTGGAGGGTGAAAAAAAAATATATACGTATATATTTTGCTCAGAGCATTATTTATATCACCTCCCCTGTCTGATCTTAACTTTCTCTATGCCACAAAATATAAAGGTAGAAATGTCATGTTTTTGGGAATTAAAATCTTCTATGACTGGATAATCCCTGTCATTTTTCCTGATTTAAATGTTATGCTCACTAATTCTCTGTTTAAGAGAATGAGAGGTTTTACCTACATAATACAGCCCATGTAGACATTTAATCATGTAGATGACATGGGTGGTGGAGCTCATAATAATGTCATTTATTTGGAACCGTTTTCCTGTTTGTGGGTGGCAGAAATATTTACACTGTGGCGCAACCTCTGCATTTATACAGTGGGGCAAAAAAGTATTTAGTCAGCCACCAATTGTGCAAGGTCTCCCACTTAAAAAGACGAGAGAGGCCTGTAATTTTCATCATAGGTACACTTCAATTATGACAGACAAAATTAGAAAAAAAAATCCAGAAAAATCACATGGTAGGATTTTTTCATGAATTTATTACAGTCACACTCCAAACTTCACTATGACCAAGACCAAAGAGATGTCAAAGGACACCAGAAACAAAATTGTAGACCTGCACCAGGCAGGGAAGACTGAATCTGCAATAGGTAAGCAGCTTGGTTTGAAGAAATCAACTGTGGGGGCAATTATTAGGAAATGGAAGACATACAAGACCACTGATA
The DNA here is from genome assembly GCF_021184085.1 of Oncorhynchus gorbuscha. Lineage (NCBI taxonomy): Eukaryota > Metazoa > Chordata > Actinopteri > Salmoniformes > Salmonidae > Oncorhynchus > Oncorhynchus gorbuscha. The sequence goes on from NC_060186.1 coordinate 58,128,412, forward strand.
ATCTCCCTCGATCTGGGGCTCCACACAAGATCTCACCCCGTGGGGTCAAAATGATCACAAGAACGGTGAGCAAAAATCCCAGATCCACACAGGGGGACCTAGTGAATGACCTGCAGAGAGCTGGGACCAAAGTAACAAAGCCTACCATCAGTAACACACTACGCCGCCAGGGACTTAAATCCTGCAGTGCCAGACGTGTCCCCCTGCTTAAGCCAGTACATGTCCAGGCCCGTCTGACGTTTGCTAGAGAGCATTTGGATGATCCAGAAGAAGATGGGGAGAATGTCATATGGTCAGATGAAACCAAAATATAACTTTTTGGTAAAAACTCAACTCGTCGTCCAAAGTAAGCTGAGTTGCATCCAAAGAACACCATACCTACTGTGAAGCATGGGGGTGGAAACATCATGCTTTGGGGCTGTTTTTCTGCAAAGGGACCAGGACGACTGATCCGTGTAAAGGAAAGAATGAATGGGGCCATGTATCGTGAGATTTTGAGTGAAAACCTCCTTCCGTGGCTGGGTCTTTCAGCATGACAATGATCCCAAACACACCGCCCGGGCAACGAAGGAATGGCTTCGTACGAAGCATTTCAAGGTCCTTAAGTTGCCTAGCCAGTCTCCAGATCTCAACCCCATAGAGAATATTTGGAGGGAGTTGAAAGTCTGTGTTGCCCAGCAACAGCCCCAAAACATCACTGCTCTAGAGGAGATCTGAATGGAGGAATGGGCCAAAATACCAGCAACAGTGTGTGAAAACCTTGTGAAGACTTACAGAAAACGTTTGACCTCTGTCATTGCCAACAAAGGGTATATAACAAAGTATTGAGATAAACTTTTGTTATTGACCAAATACTTATTTTCCACCATAATTTGCTAATAAATTCATAAAAAATCCTATAATGTGATTTTCTGGATTTATTTTTCTAATTTTGTCTGACATAGTTGAAGTGTACCTATGATGAAAATTACAGGCCTCATCTTTTTAAGTGGGAGAACTTGCACAATTGGTGGCTGACTAAATACTTATTTTGCCCCACTGTAGCTACCATTCGGAAGAGGGCGTAAAAGAGCCTGGCACTTTTTATTTTGTGGCTGGCAGCTTCATAAAACATTGTACCCAATGATTTATGAAAACTTGCTTGATGGGTCATGTCCTCATTGTGGTTTTACAGACATGTTTAATACGTTTTATGTACACACTTCATTAGAATATTTATGAAATGCACATCGTTATATTTGGCAACACTAACATGCTGACCAGACCAGACATGTTGAGTGCTTCGCAAAATACATTTAGAAATTTATGTTATTCAATTATTGCGCGAACCAACGAGCACTCTGCGATGCCAGGGGCTAAAATAGAAGTCCTTTCTATTTCTGACGCAGATCGTGCTACAAGTCTTGCCTCTCCCATCTCATTACTGGTTTATAGAAGCAGGTACCCACGTGCCATCTCCTCATTGGTTATACCCAATGAGGAGATTGAAAGACGAACTGTTTTGCAGGTAGCCGTGGTAATACTATGAAAGTTTAGATGGATCACCATATAAATTCAATGATGAAAAAGCCTGGAAGGAGGAGAGATGACTAGAAACAATTCGGTTGGCCGTTTTATGTGTGGATTAATTTGTTGGAGTAGAGAACCTTGTGCATTTCAGTTAAAATAACAACTCAATGTTTATATGCCAGGACAAATTAGCTAGCAACAGCAAGCTAACTAGCTAAATTGCCATACATGTTTAATGCTTTTCGACCTGTCCCCAAATTAATGTCATTGGTTCAGAGTTTGTTTTGATATTTTAACCTGCGTTTGGTGTAGGGGGACAAAATAAATGTATGCACGCGCGCAGCCGGTTTGGGCTCCGTGTTACTTATTTTCCCTCGACTCCAACCTCATTCGATGCATTGAACGGATGTGGGTGGATCTATGTCTATATAACCGTGCAAATAAAAAAAACTCACAAAAGCTCTGACGAAGGCCGAAACGTACAGCTTATTAAAGAGCAGTGATACTAGCAAGAGCAGTGTGTGGGTTTCTTATTTAAAAAAATATATATATATAATCTAATGAAATACAATTAAAAACATATCAAGCTCACTCAGATCTTGCTGTGTGTGTATTGTGATTGTATGTCATGACACGTCTTGCTTTCACAATTTCACGTTTGCTAAAACGGCACATCCGATTGGCTGCCTCTGCAATCTCACTCTACCCGTGATATCAGTGATTTTTGATAAAGCAAGAAAATTAAATAAACTATTTGGTATCGTGGAAGATTGAATAAGTGTGCTTCAAACTGTTTGCAGCTATCGTCTATCTACAAGAATCTCGCTACACTCGCATGAACATCCGTTAACCATGTGTATGTGACATACAACTATATATCTGTGCTGAGAATGCGTCCCTACTCGTTGCCGTAAAGTGTGGTGTATTCGCGCATCCCAATTCAGGCAACTAACACGCGAATGGATGACTGCGTTGTACGAGTGTCGGCTCAATTGACGACAATATCACAAGGGGCATCAAAGGCAACAATATTATTTGATATTTTATACGCACGGCAGCTCTAGAATATAGATTAAACGTGCAATCGTAGTTTACATTAAATAATGGTTTGTATCGCATGTGCACAACATTCACCTTCGTGCACTATCGCCTCCACACAGCTAGAGGTGGCATTTTCCGAGATTAGATCCTCACACAGAGTCGCAGTAACCCCAAGAATAATAATTTTTGTACCCTCAGCAGGTCGTTTACTTTGGTGTGTTTTTTTTCTCACAAAATGACCAAATCTAAGGACAAGCGAGAGAAAGTCAGCGTTGCTAGCGAGGTAAGACACAAACTCTGTAACTTGAAAGTTTCTTACGTGACGTGGAATAATGTTTCGTTGCTCTGGAATTTGCAAGTTTATCTTAGCTAGCTACATTAACTAACAAGCTTCATTCAAACGTTGGATACCATGCGTGAGCTCACCTTAGCCAGAGAGGAAGAGGCGAAGTATATTGCTACCCTGTTTAGGGAGCCACGTTTGTGACAATTCACAGGTGTCACCCAATGTTATTGCCAGAGATATTTCATAGTTTATATGTCCCCTACACAGATTGATCGTGTTGAGGAGCGACGGTTGCGATGTCACGATAGTATCGAGAGGGCCGAGTTCAGACGGCGGCGCGAGGAGCTCTCGGATCAAGACAGGTGATGATTATGATGACAACGATGATAATGGTGATGAGAGCACAATTCCTAATCTCCCTCTATTCGACAGACAATCGCTGGAGGATGAAATGACGATAATGAACGATAGGATGCAAAAGTATGGTAAGGAAGACGTTTGTTTCGTGGAAAATGTTTTACGCAATTCATATAGTAGAATTGTAGTATAAGTGTTATTGTGAAACTGGATCCTGAATGATGATGAAATAATGATGAAACTGGATCCTGAATGATTGTGGACTTACTGGCTTGTTCCCTCTCATTTAGATAAAGAGCTGGAGGTGTTGAGAGGAGAGAACAGGAGGAATATGATGCTCTCTGTTGCTCTATTGGCTGTCAGTGCTCTCTTCTACTACGCCTTTATCCACTACTGATTTAAGAATTAGCTCATTTTAGCACATTTGACTGTGTTATGTTACATCTTCATCAGGACCAAATACTGCTTTGGCAGCTAAAAGCCTTAATGCAGCCATTTGTGTGAATTATACGGTAACATTCTGGGGTCTCTTTTTTTTTCTCACTTAACCTTCTATATTTGCACCTGCATGCGAGTGTTTACTTTTTTTTTCATGGGACAAATAGTAAAGACATGTCATTACCCAGTCATTTTTTTTCATGGGACAAATAGTAAAGACATGTCATTACCCAGTCATTTTTTTTGTATTACCTTTTTAATTTGGCATGAACACAAGTCATCTTATTGTCAAACAAATCAGTTTAAAAAGTAGGCTACCTGCCCATGTTCATCCACTCCAAAATAATTCCTGCATCCAATCAGTGCACTGTACACTCGTGTCATTTGATGAATGGAAAGTGAAATCTGTTACAAAACACCAAAAAAGTATAATGACATTTGGCAGTTGTCATTGGGTCTACAGTAGCCTGAATTGATGTGTCTTGCTGACAACATGACCTTTTCTGTAGAAAGAGAAGTCGGGACACTTGAAACGGGGCTGAAATATGTAACAGTCCCGCATGACAAGTGCAGCCACATGGGATAAAAAAAACACAGAATACAGAGGTGGGGGTGTTGGTTTCATGTGGGATAAGCTTTTATTTTCATATTTACCACTATAGCAGTACACGTTTCATTTTAAACAAATAAGATAATGGGTAAATTAGCATTATTTATTAGAGACCCCCCCAAAGTTATGACTTGTTTAATTTAGGGGGGCTCATATCTCTTTCAGGGTTTATCCCCACTTGTAATTCACACTCTGCTCATAGGTACCTCTGCTCTGTCAAGCTTTGGTACTCAAATTGCCTAATTTGTTGAGCCACTACAAATTGGATGTTCGTTGTGAAGTCATCCACATCATCAACTAACTCCTGGGCTGAGCTTTGCTTTCCCCTTCATACAGACTGTGGTATACTTTTACTACACTTCAATGGTTACTGATGCTCTTAAGGACCACTCATGGACCACTTAAGGACCACTCAAAGCAAAATCATGCACAATGCTTATGTAAATCATAAACTCTTCAAGCGTGACATAGTATACAATTCTTCCTTTGACTTCATTGCAATTTGTGCTCCGTAGTGCTATGATGAGGGTATGAAGACACTGTACTTCTCAATGGGTTTGCATAGTGCACCTTGGGATTGCGTTCTCAGACTGTTGCTAAAATGATGCTTTAGTTCTCATTGTGGTCAATAACCACTATGCCTGTCTGTTAGTTAAATCACCTGAGACTTGACTGGGCTTTATCACTTGACATAATTTTGCAAGGGTCTGTATTTACAAAGCATCTCGGAGTATGAGCACTCCTACTCAGAGATGCTTTGTCAATATGGGCACAGGGCTACATATACTGTATACCATTAGAATAAGGAAGGGGTGTATATGTGTTTTTGTCCACATCTTAATTAATTCCAAGCCTTTGGTGCCAAAATGAATCTCCCCATGGCCTTTTTTTGTTCAGGGATTGCATGTTTAGCAGTGCCTATGCATCTAAATGGTTTACATTGAGAATGTTTGATTACTCATGCATGCATTAAGGCCTTCCTACATGCAGACAGCTTCACATCATTTTGATCCCTCACCCAAGGCAACAAGTTTATATATATTTACTGTAAATTAATTCAGATAATTACATGCTTGGCATGTATGTACATTGTTCTTTTGTAATTATGTCTGAACATCCAAAAAACAAAATAAATGCATCTCTAAATCTGTTTTCTCTGGTTGACCATTCTATTGCTACTCAGAATCAACTATGACATAGAGGCAAAGCTCTCTTCTACAAGCCTGTGATATAATGGATCATATTTATGTATCATGATGCATAGTAGGATTACTCAGTCACTGCCAATATGTAGCATCCAGACATTTTGTGGCAGAACATTCACCACATAAGTTATGGTAGAGGGCAGGAGTGATTGTGTGTGTGGAGGACAACTGGGCCCGGGGAAAAGGTTTCTGGGAAGAACAAACTTATTTTTATTACTACATTATCATCAACAGGGTTTGAAACAAAGAAAATGTTTACCTCATCCCCTTAAAATTTTACAAACTAAACAAAACTAGGACAGCGGAGCAAGGAAACAGGATGCAACATAATAAACACGGTGACGACGAGTAGAAAGTAAGGCCCAAAACCTGAAATCCCCATGAATCCCCTAGACGGACAGGCTAGAATGCATGGAAGGATGTATTTGATATAACCCCGTTTTTCAATGAAGGCCAGGAGTTTTTCCCTGACCAGGGTTGTGGTAAATTCCAGTCAATTCAGGAAGTACACTGCAATTCCAATTATTTTTAATGAGGAAAATGTGGAATTGGAATTTGGTTTACTTTCTGAATTGAAATGGATTGGACCCCAACCCTGCTCTGGGCACTAGTTATGCTACATCTCACCACTCCCCATGTGTACAAAGGTTTAGTTGTTGCTGAAAGGAGAAGATCTTGACTGGCTAGGCACTCCAGTAAAGATCTTGGAGGGTAAAAACAAGCTGGGTGGGTGAGATGATTGGACTCCGTTTTGAAAGTCAGGCATACCAGGACGTATAGTGCAGTGCCTTAAAGGGAAACTACCTCTAACTTCCTTCATACTGGACACAGAGACAAAAATGGTATCCATGAGTTCATCTGACTCTGGAAGTAGAAAAGGACCTCATTGCCAAAATCCCAAAGTATCCCTTTAAAAAAGGCACAATGGGAGGTTTTCAGTTTCAGACAAAAACATATGTAGTGCTTGAGCTTCGGAGAGGTTCTAAATTAGAGTACACCACCGCATCTTGTACACAAACACACTGCAAATCATGGAGGCATGGCATGAATACAAGCAAAGGGATGGGGGGGCATGGAATCAATAGAAAAAACAGGAGCATGCAATGCAACACGTAATGTGACAGCTTGTCAATGTTGGTTTTCATAAAGTATTAAAATCACTTCTAAGCTGCATTCTGTACAGTGGATCTGATCTGATACATAGAGCTTGGGGCAGTAGAGAGAGGAGAGAGTGGTCTTTGTAACATCATTACAGGGAGAGCTGTCTCAAAGAGCCATAGAGTTAGGCAAACTGTCCTTCATGTTGGCACCAAACATTTTATTATAATCCACTTCTAACCGCCATTTTCTTTTCAAGCCAAAATAGGGCCCATGAACATTTTATGAATGCCAGTTTGCCAAACCATGTGCAGGGTACTGTTATCTGTCTATGGCAATATTATATGTGTCTGGGGGGCTCCCCCTGGTGGCTCAGGGCTGGTAGTGCTGGTGGATGAAGGAAAGCACATTATCCTTAGACAGCTTCTCAGGGTCAACCCGCGTCTGGGAGTCGTGAACTCTGACCCCGTCCTCCCACGCCCAGAACAGACGCTCTGTATGGCAGACGCTGAGGAGACACACACACACAAATTAGAAATGACATATTCAGTTCAATAACCTTTCAATCAATTTCATACCGCTCCTTGGGGATGTCCAGCCATTCCATGTATTTGATGGAAGCTAGCACACCTGATCCAACTTCTCAACTAATCATCAAGCACTTGAGTTGGGGTAGTTCAGGGCTACAACACAATTGTGAAATGTCTGGAGGTCCCAGAGGAGAGGTTTGAGACCCCCTGTCTAGAGTAGACTAGGTTCAGATGCAAAAACATGCAGACAATTCCTTGTCGCACATATCCTAGTCTACCACACAGATTTGAGACCGGTGCATAGTGGTACGCACTGGAACGGGGCCACAGAGTTGGCTGGCAGGTCGTAAGTGGACTGTTTAGTCATCTTGTTGAAGAAAAACTTCCTCTTGGTGTTCTTACTGTACGCCATCGTCCAGGGATCTGCACGTCAGAGGAAGAGAAATGTCTGTGAGAAAACATCCAGACTCCTGTATCCTAGAGCAGAAATGCTCTCTCTCTCTCTCTCTCTCTCTCTCTCTCTCTCTCTCTCTCTCTCTCTCTCTCTCTCTCTCTCTCTCTCTCTCTCTCTCTCTCTCTCTCTCTCTCTCTCTCTCTCTCTCTCTCTCTCTCTCTCTCTCTCTCTCTCTCTCTCTCTCTCTCTCTCTCTCTCTCTCTCTCTCTCTAAAAATATAAACACAACATGCAAACATTTCAAAGACTTTACTGAGTTGCAGTTCATTTAAGGAAATCAATCAATTGAAATAAATTCATTAGGTCCCACACAACTCCATTACATGTGGTCTGCGGTTGTGAGGCTGCCAAATTCTCTAAAACGATGTTGGAGGCGGCTTATGGTAGAGAAATTAAAATGTAATTATCTGGCAATAGCTCTCGTGGAAATTCCTGCAGTCAGAATGCCAATTGCACGCTCCCTCAAAACTTGAGACATCTGTGACATTGTGTTGTGTGACAAAACTGCACATTTTAGAGTGGCCTTTTATTGTCTCCAGCATAAGGAGCACCTGTGTAATGACCATGCTGTTCAATCAGCTTACTGATATGCCACACCAGTCAGGTGAATGGATTATCTTGGCAAAGGAGAAATTTTCACTTACAGGGATAACAAACCAATTTGGGCATAACATTTTAGAGAAATAACCTTTTTGTGCACATGTAAATTGTCTGGCATTATTGACTTTACATGTTACGTTTTTATTTTTGTTCAGTGTACATAAATCCACACTCTCCTACCATCGATGCTCTTTGATAATATACAGTGCATTTTTAAAGTATTCAGACTACTTTCCATTTTCCTTTTTTTTTTTTTACTTTACAGCCTTATTCTAAAAAATTTTTTAAATTACTCAATCTACACACAATACCCCATAATAACAAACAAAAACGTTTAAAAAAAAAAATGTTTTTGCTAATGTAAATAAGGTACTTCTGTTTATAATTTTTTATACATACAGTATCAGTCAAACATTTGGACATACCTACATTGTAGAATAATAGTGAAGACATCAAAACTATATATTTAATATGAGATTCTTCAAAGTAGCCACCCTTTGCCTTGATGACAGCTTTACATACTCTTGGTATTCTCTCAATTAACAGGTTTGCCTTGATAAAAATACATTTGTGAAATGTCTTTCCTTCTTAATGCGTTTGAGCCGTCAGTTGTGTTGTGGCATGGTAGGTGTGGTATACAGAAGATGGCCCTACTTGGTAAAAGACCAAGTCCATATTATGGAAAGAACAGCTCAAATAAGCAAAGAGAAACAACAGTCCATCACTACTTTAAGACATGAAGGTCATCCAATCTGGAAAATTTCAAGAAGTCTGAATGTTTCTTCAAGTGCAGTCACAAAAACCATCCAGCGCTATGATGAAACTGGCTGTCATGAGGACCGCCACAGGAAAGGAAGACCCCGAGTTACCTCTGCTGCAGAGAACAGTTACTAGACTCAGAAATTGATAAATGCTTCACAGAGTTCAAGTAACAGAGACATCTCAACAGCAACTGTTCAGAGGAGACTGCGTGAATCAGGCCTTCATGGTCGAATTGCTGCAATGAGACCACTACTAATGTACACCAATAATAAGAAGAGACTTGCTTGGGACAAGAAACACGAGCAATGGACACTAAACCAGTGGAAATTTGTCCTTTGGTCTGATGAGTCCAAATATGAGATTTTTGGTTCCAACTGCTCTGTCTTTGTGAGACGCAGAGTAGGCGATCTCCACATGTGTGCTTCCCACCTTTAAGCATGGAGGAGGTGGTGTGATGGTGTGGGGGTGCTTTGCTGGTAAGGGCTATTTGATCAAGGAGAGTGATGGAGTGCTGCAACAGATTAACTGGCCTCCACAATCACTGACCTCAACCCAATTGAGATGGTTTTGGATGAGTTGGACCACAGAGTGAAGGAAAAGCAGCCAACAAGTGCTCAGCATATGTGGGAACTCCTTCAAGACTGTTTGAAAAGCATTCCAGGTGAAGCTGGTTGAGAGAATGCCAAGAGTGTGCAAAGTTGTCATCAAGGCAAATAATCAAAAATATATTTTAATTTGTTTAACACTTTTTGGGTTACTACATGATTGCATGTGTTATTTCATAGTTTTGATGTCTTCACTATTATTCTACAATGTAGAAAATAGTAAAAAATAAAAAATAAAATGTATTAAGTGTGTCCAAACTTTTGACTAAGTATTCAGACCCTTTGCTATGAGACTCGAAATTGAGCTCAGGTGTATCCTATTTCCATTGATCATCCTTGAGATGATTCTACAACTTGATTGGAGCCCACCTGTGGTAAGTTCAATTGATTGGACATGATTTGGAAAGGCACACACTTGTCTATATAAAGGTCCCACAGTTGACAGTGCATGTCAGAGCAAAAACCAAGCCATGAGGTCGAAGGAATGGTCTGTAGAGCTCAGAGACAGGTTTGTGTTGAGGCACAGAACTGGGGAAGGACACAATAAGTGTCTACAGCATTGAAGGTCCCCAAGAACACAGTGGCCTGCATCATTCTTAAATGGAAGAAGTTTGGAACCACCAAGACTAGTTTTAGAGCTGGCCGCCTGGCCAAAGTGAGCAATCAACTTTCCAGAAGGACAACTATCTCTGCAGCACTCAACCAATCAGGCCTTTATGGTTGAGCGACCAGACGGAAGCCACTCCTCAGTAAAAGGCACAAGACAGTCTGCTTAGAGTTTACCAAAAGGCACCTAAAGGACTCTCAGACCATGAGAAACAAGATTCTCTGGTCTAATGAAACCCAAGACTGAAATCTTTGGCCTGAATGGCAAGCGTCATGTCTGGAGGAAACCTGGCACCATCTGTACGGTGAAGCATGTTGGTGGCAGCATCATGCTGTGGGGATGTTTGTCCTTGAGTGCCCCAGCCAGAGGCCGGTCTTGAACCCAAACTAACATCTCTGGAGAGACCTGAAAATAGCTGTGCAGCGAAGCTCCCCATCATACCTGACGAGATTGAGAGGATCTGCAGAGCGGAATGGGAGAAACTCCCCAAATACCGGTGTGCCAAGCTTGTAGCATCATAGCAAAGAAGACTTGAGGCTGTAATCGCTGCCAAAGGTGCTTCAGCAAAGTACTGAGTAAAGGGTCTGAATACTTATGTAAATGTGATATCAGTTTATTTGAAAAAATCTAAACCTGTTTTTGCTTTGTCATTATGGGGTATTGTGTGTAGATTGATGAGAAAACAAATTGTTAATCCATTTTAGAATAAGCCAGTAACATAACAAAATATGGAAAAAGCCAGTAACATAACAAAATATGGAAAAAGCCAAGGGGTCTTAATACTTTCCGAATGCAATGTATGTCACCTTAGCGACAGTACATACCGTTGATAGTTTTGATGATGTATAGGCCATTCGGGAGGAAGTGGCGGTCGTCCCGGCCAGTGTAGGACAGACGAGGGACTCCTCCTGAACTCTTAGTCACCTTCATTTCCAGTCTAGGCGGTTGAGGAATATTCATTCATTTATTTATACATTCTTAGACTAATGCAAAGTTCTCCGTCTCAAAAGTGGACTATGGCAATAGCATTAACCTTCTCATACCTGACAAAGATCTTGTCCATCTCCTCCAGCCTGTACACCTCTTTCACTCTGAGGAGAAAAGCAGAGAAACATTAGGACTTCCCAAAAATTCCTCCAGATCTTCTCTTCATATTTATGCTTATTCAAGCAGAAAAAAAAGTTAGAGTGTAGGGTTGTTACCTGATAGGGTTCATGTCTGGTCGGCTTGGCTTGGACACGGCCCTCACAAACTTCTCCGCCATCTGAATTCTGGAGACAGTGACCACAGTTCAGCAACAATACATGTAATCACCAGATAAAGTAAAGGCAGGTGTGAAAGTAAGCCAGTACGGTCTGGTACTATTAGGCCCAGAATCTTCTATCCAAAATGTTAATCTAGGCAGAGGCTGCGGCTCCATGGATCCCTGAGCCGAAGATCCAAATCACGTTTAACACGTTTACACACTACATTAAGCACACATTTGTATGGTCACCCTCCCTTTATATTTCTCAATGTCAATGGTGAAAGATAATTGTTGACTGTTTTACTGGTGAAACGTCCATGCAGCATCTGCATACCAACCATTTGATCTCAATCAGTTTCATGGGGATATGCATTTAGATCTTCTTGTGTTATACAGTGTTGATTAGAAGTAGCCCAGTGTTGTTTTGAATAATGTAAAATGATAGTATTTTAGAGCAGATGGTAAACTGTAGCATAGCCTACCTGGGTTTATTTTAAATATACAGCGCGTTCTGAAAGTATTCGAAGTCTCGACTTTTCCCACATTTTGTTCCGGTGTGTGCCTTTCCAAATCATGTCCAATCAATTCAATTTACCACAGGTAGACTCCAATCAAGTTGTAGAAACATCTCAAGGATGATCAATGGAAACAGGATGCACCTGAACTCAATTTCGAGTCTCATAATAAAGGGTCTGAATACTTACATAAATAAGGTATTTCCGTTTTAGTATTTTTTAAAATAAATTTGCAAACATTTCTAAAAACCTGTTTCCACTTTGTCATTACGGGGCATTGCGTGTAGATTAATGAGGATGTATTTTTTTAGAATAAGGCTGTAATGTAACAACATGTGGATAAAGTAACTGTAAGCACACATTTTGCCTAGTGGCGCGCTATTGAGTTTAGGCCACATGAGAGAAACATTTCACCATTTGCACAATCATACTATAATCTCATAAGAAATTAGGTGGTGTTTTTAATTTTACAGTAACGTTGTATGTGCTGATCTAACTTTAGTAAATGAGCACCATAGCGGAGTTGCCGGTTCTCTACGAGTAGAGCAGAGTCAGAAAGTAGAGAATCCCACACATGTGCAGAAGCTTCAGGACTTTAGCTGTGGGAAAGAGGGGTCCAGAAAAGTCCGATCCGTAGCCACTCCGTTAAATCTACTTTCACCCCTGGGTGATGGTTAGGGTTGTTGCCTCACCGTTGGTTGAAGTGCTGGACCCGAACGTCAGTGCCGTTGAGAACCAGGGCATCTAGCACATGTACCGCGTTAATCCTGCGCTGGGCTTTACCCTGTGTTCAACAAACATTTTTTAAAAGGTAAACAACCATAGTAATTACTTACTCTCTTCTTTTGCCTTCCCCTATTCAACCTCCCCCATCTCGTCCTCTCCTCTCTCACCTCTCCCTTCAGCTCCTGGACAATCTCTACACTGAGCAGGGTCTCTCTCGGCAGCTCCAGCTTGAAGTTCTCCAGCTTCCTCCAGCGCAGAGGATGCTTGCCGTCCCAGGTGTAGATCTGAGACTTCTGTAGAGAGAGAGAGAAAGAAGCATGAGAAGAGTGGCATACCCATGTCTATTTGTGAATAACGAGAACTTCTGCTGAGATGATCATGGCCCAGGTCCAAAGTCCAGAGTGGTCTGCTCTCTCTCACCCCAAGACCTAACAGGAAGAGCTGTTCCCCTCCTCCCACAATACACCGGTAGTCCAGGACATGGTGCACCTTATCCAGAGTGGTGGAGCTCAGAGGGGTGGGCTTGGAGTTCAACAACTCGATGTCAGAACCCTGAGAGACATAGGCAAAGAGAGAGACATAGATAAGAGATAAAGAGAGAGAGTGAGACAGAAAAAAAGAGAGCGTTAAATTCTACGAATACATGATCAAACACATGGTGATAAAAACACCATCACCATACAGACAATTAAATGCACACAGTTCAGTGTGACTATGTACTACCGTATCAAACACACCCTTTCCTTGATACTAGGTAAGGGATGGGAGGGCATAATCTCACCTTCATCAGCTCATAGAATTTGGAATTGGGGTCTGAAGAGACATGAGTGACTCTGGCCTTATCAGGGATCTAAAGAGACAGAAAGAGAGAGACACACAGCGAGAGAGAGAGAGAGACATAAATAAACAAATAACTAGTGAGTGCTATGAAGCAAGATGATTGAATTGCTCAGATACCAGTCTCTATACACACTGACTACCCCTCACTAACTCCTCAGTACTACTCACCCCCCAAAGCTTCAGACACTCCTTCCGGATATCAGCCTGCCTGGCCTCTGACAGGGTCCTGACAATACACAACACAGTCAGATTGTACTTGCACATGCAGGTACACTACATTCCAACACGTTTACACTGATTGGAACAGTAGAAGGGAGAGGGTAGGTAACTCACGTGTCTAAGACGTAGGCATGGATCTTAGCCAGGGCTTTGATCTGGACTACACAGTGGCTGCAGGGAGACATGGATGATTATAAAGCCTTTGTTTATTTGTGTGTGTGTGTGTGTGTGTGTGTCTTTCTACCTCTCGTTAGAGTTGATCATGTGGTTGTAGAACTCAGTGTCTCCTTTGATGAGTTCGATGGGCATCACCTCGTTGACGTCAGACTCCGAGTTCCTCAGGTGGTTGAGCTTCAGGTTGACAGTGAACATGTACTCCCTGACCGGATCTGAACCAGGCTTCAGACCGCGACACACAATGTATCTGAAAACCAAGGATATAATGTTAGAACATAGCTAATCGGTATTGGTCAAAGTAAATAGTATTGGCCTCAACAGCATTTACACACACCTCTCGGAGTTGGCGGGCCTGCTGGTGATGGGTTTGAAGAGGGACACCCGGTCAAAGCAGAGGTAGAGCAGGTACACCAGCCCCACACTGAACGGTGTGAACAGGTCAAAGGTCTTACACACAAAGTGACCACCTGGGGGAGACAGAGAACACAAGTCACTCACTGTCCTTACACTTCTGGAGAGTAAGAGACAGACAGACGTACCTGTCCGGAGCACAGACATTGCGGTGAGGAACTGACAGAGCAGTAGTTGTTTGCTCAGAATCTCCTGGATGTTCTCCTGCCCCTCCACTGAGAACCCCTACCAATCAGGAAACAAAGATGTGCTCAACATCACACCCTACCAATCATAACACATCTCACTAAGCCTTTGGCCAATGATGACACAGTGCCATGAAGACTCCAACTCACCCCGTCAGCCATGAGGAAGTGCAGTCCTCTCCTTTCTGTACTCTCCATGATGAAATTCCGGAAGGCACTGATGTTCTCCGGACGAGTGATGTCACCATCCCCGTCCACCCCGCCTTCCCCTGAGCCACAGGGAGGGTGAAAAGCGAAGACGATGACCATAAGATCTTATTCCAATTTGTTCAACCATATTTGACGATCAGCACATGGGATCCATCATGGTACATACCGTAGTAGGGTTCAAACAGTTCGCTGGGTGCGGCGTAGAAGTCTTCCAGTTTGAAGTCGCAGGGTCCTTTGAGGGTCATACCGAATCCCTTGGCATGCCAGCGCCGCCGCCACAGGATGTATTCTGAGAATCCCCCCGGCCCCGCACACACATCCCCGAAATACAGCAGCTCCCCCTCGCGCTCTCGCGTCTGGGGCTTCTGCATGGGGAGAGACACGGACAAAAACACACCTTTATCACCTAACACCTGGACACCAGTCACAAATATCTACTAAATATGCATTTGCTAAATGTCACTTTCATTGACTAGATCAAGTGTGAATGGAAAGGGTCACTCACCCCTTGTGAATCCTTTGGGTTGGTGAACATGCTGTCAAAGACGTGATCCATGTTGGCCATCTTCATAGCCGCTCTAGAAAGAAAACAAACAGATAAGACAGTCATTATTATCAGCTACTGTAAGTAAAAAGCCGGGGGCCTCATTTAGAACCGTGGCGTAAATTTGACACTTAATATCGGCGTGTGCCATTTCTGAAAAGAATACGTACGTCCAAAAATATTGAGATTTATAAACTTGGCGCACACTATACAGTCGTGGCCAAAAGTTGAGAATGACACAAATATTAACTTTCACAAAGTCTGCTGCCTCAGTGTCTTTAGATATTTTTTGTCAGATGTTACTATGGAATACTGAAGTATAATTACAAGCATTTCATAAGTGTCAAAGGCTTTTACTGACAATTACGTTGCTGCAAAGAGTAAAAATTGGCAGTGTTGACCCTTCATTTTCAAGACCTCAGCAAACCTCCCTGGCATGCTGTCAATTAACTTCTGGGCCACATCCTGACTGATGGCAGCCCATTCTTGCATAATCAATGCTTGGAGTCAGAATTTGTGGGTTTTTGATTGTCCACCCGCCTCTTGAGGATTGACCACAAGTTCTCAATGGGATTAAGATCTGGGGAGTTCCCTGGCCATGGACCCAAAATATCGATGTTCCCGAGCCACTTAGTTATCACTTTTGCCTTATGGCAAGGTGCTCCATCATGCTGGAAAAGGCATTGTTCGTCACTAAACTGTTCCCGGATGGTCGGGAGAAGTTGCTCTCGGAGGATGTGTTAGTACCATTCTTTATTCATGGCTGTGTTCTTAGGCAAAATTGTGACACCATCCTCCAAAAGTCTTCACCTCACTGTGGGTGCAGATGCACTTACACCTGCCTGCTGCCATTCCTGAGCAAGCTCTGTACTGGTGGTGCCCTGATCCCGCAGCTGAATCAACTTTAGGAGACAGTCCTGGAGCTTGCTGGACTTTCTTGGGCGCCCCGAAGCCTTCTTCACAACAATTGAACAGCTCTCCTTGAAGTTCTTGATGATCCGATAAATGGTTGATTTAGGTGCAATCTTACTGGCAACAACATCCTTGCCTGTGAAGTCCTTTGTGGGCAAAGCAATGACGACGGCACGTGGTTCCTTGCAGGTAGCCATGGTTGACAGAGGAAGAACAATGATTCCAAGCACCACCCTCCTTTTGAAGCTTCCAGTCTGTTTTTTAAACTCAATCAGCATGACAGAGTGATCTCCAGCCTTGTCCTCGTCAACACTCACACCTGTGTTAACGAGATAATCACTGACATGTCAGCTTGTACTTTTGTGGCAGGGCTGAAATGCAGTGGAAATGTTTTGGAGGGGATTCCGTTCATTTGCATGGCAATGGGGGACTTTGCAATTAATTGCAATTCATCAAATCACTCTTCATAACATTCTGGAGTATATGCAAATTGCCATCATACAAACTGAGGCAGCAGTTGAAAATTTATATTTGTGTCATTCTCAAAACCTATGGCCACGACTGTACATACGCAGCAATAAAGCTCTGCCTGGAAAACACCCTGCATTCACATTTTATGGTGATACTAGCACCCTTTATTTGCTGTATAATTTGTCACTATTGGAATTAGGCCACACCAGTTTGTAAAAGAAAGAGCAATGGCATTTGATCACATTTCTGTAGAGGTGCAGCCAGAATATTTTTGCAGTGACTTTTTCAAACTAAACATGCATGCTACCTTTAGCGAGTGCCAGTCTGCAAGATTGCCTGTACACTACATGAACAAAAGTATTTGGACAAGAGGTCGACCGTTTAATCGGAATGGCCGATTTCAAGTTGTCATAACAATCGGAAATCTGTATTTTCGGACACCGATTTGGCCATTTTTTTTTACACCTTTAATTTCATCTTTATTTAACTAGGCAAGTCAGTTACGAACACATTTTTACTTTCAATGACGGCCTAGGAACGGTGGGTTAACTGCCTTGTTCAGGGGCAGAACGACATATTTTTACCTTGTCAGCTCGGGGATTCAATCTTGCAACCTTACAGTTAACTATTCCAACGCTCTAACCACCTGATTACATTGCATTCCACGAGGAGACTGCCTGTTACGCGAATGCAGTAAGCCAAGGTAAGTTGCTAGCTAGCATTAAACTTATCTTGTAAAAAACAATCAATCAATCAATCATAATCACTAGTTAACTACACATGGTTGATGATATTACTAGTTTATCTAGCGTGTCCTGCGTTGCATATAATCGTTGCGGTGCGCATTCGTGAAAAAGGACTGCCGTTGCTCCAATGTGTTCCTAACCATAAACATCCATGCCTTTCTTAAAATCAATACACAGAAGTATATATTTTTAAACCTGCATATTTAGCTAAAAGAAATCCAGGTTAGCAGGCAATATTAACCAGGTGAAATTGTGTCACTTCTCTTGCGTTCATTGCACGCAGAGTCAGTGTATATGCAACAGTTTGGGCCGCCTAATTTGCCAGAGTTTTACGTAATTATGACATAACATTGAAGGTTGTGCAATGTAACAGGAATATTTAGACTTATGGATGCCACCCGTTAGATAAAATCAAGAACGGTTCCGTATTTCACTGAAAGAATAAACGTCTTGTTTTCGAGATGATAGTTTCCAGATTCGACCATATTAATGACCTAAGGCTCGTATTTCTGTGTGTTATTATGTTATAATTAAGTATGATTTGATAGAGCAGTCTGCCTGAGCGGTGGTAGGCACCAGCAGGCTCATAAGCATTCATTCAAACAGCACTTTAGTGCGTTTTGCCAGCAGCTCTTCGCAATGCTCCAAGCATTGCGCTGTTTATGACTTCAAGCCTATCAACTCCCGAGATTAGGCTGGTGTAACCGATGTGAAATTGCTAGCTAGTTAGCGGGGTGCGCGCTAATAGCGTTTCAAACATCACTCGCTCTGAGACTTGGTGTGGTTTTTCCCCTTGCTCTGCATGGGTAACGCTGCTTCGAGGGTGGCTGTTGTCGATGTGTTCCTGGTTCGAGCCCAGGTAGGAGAGAGGAGAGGGACGGAAGCTATAGTGTTACACTGGCAATACTAAAGTGCCTATATGAACATCCAATAGTCAAAGTTTAATGAAATACAAATGGTATAGAGAGAAATTGTCCTATAATTCCTATAATAACTACAACCTAAAACTTCTTACCTGGGAATATTGAAGACTAATGTTAAAAGGAACCACCAGCTTTCATATGTTCTCATGTTCTGAGCAAGGAACTTAAACTTTAGCTTTCTTACATGGTACATATTGCACTTTTACTTTCCTCTCCAACACTTTGTGTTTTTGCATTATTTAAACCAAATTGAACATGTTTCATTATTTATTTGAGGCTAAATTTATTTTATTGATGTATTATATTAAGTTAAAATTAGTGTTCATTCAGTATTGTTGTAATTGTCATAATTACAAATACATTTTTATTTATTTTTTAAATCGGCTTTTTTTGGTCCTCCAATAATCAGCATCGGCATTGAAAAATCATAAATCGGTCAACCTCTAATTTGGACACCTGCTCGTTGAACATCTCATTCCAAAATCATGGGTATTAATATGGAGTTGGTCCCCCTTTTCTGCTAAAACAGCCTCCACTCTTCTGGGAAGGCTTTCCACTAGATGTTGGAACATTGCTACAGGGATTTGCTTCCATTCAGCCACAAGAGCATTAGTGAGGTCGGGCACTGATGTTGGGCGATTATGCCTGGCTCGCAGTCCGCGTTCCAATTTATCCCAACGGTGTTCGATGGGGTTGAGGTCAGGGCTCTGTGTAGGACAATCAAGTTCATCCACACTGATCTCAACAAACCATTTCTGTATGGACCTCGCTTTGTACAGAGGGGCATTGTAATTGTAATGCTGAAACAGGAAAGGGCCTTCCTCCAAACTGTTACCACAAAGTTGGAAGCACAGAATCATCTAGAATGTCATTGTATCCTGTAGCATTAAGATTTCCCTTCACTGGAACTAAGGAGTTTAGCCCAAAACCATTAAAAACAGCCCCAGACCATTATTCCTCCTCCACCTAACTTTACAGTTGGCAACTATGTATTCGGCAGGTGAGCTTTACACCAGTCCAACCGGTGTCTTGTGTGTGGCTTCTCAGCCATAAAAACCCATTTCATGAAACTCCAGAAGAACAGTTCTTGTGTTGACGTTGCGTTCAGAGGCAGTTTGGAACTTGGTTGTGAGTGATGCAACCAAGAACAGATGAGTTTTACGCGCTATGCGCTTCAGCACTCGTTGGTCCCATTCTGTGAGCTTGTGTGGCCTACCACTTTGCGGCTGAGCCATTGTTGCTCCTAGATGTTTCCACTTCACAATAACAGCACTTACAGTTGACCGGGGCAGCTCTAGCAGAGCAGAAATTTGATGAACTGACTTGTTGGAAAGGTGTCATCCTATGACGGTGCCAGTTGAAAATCACTGAGCTCTTCAGTAAGACCATTCTACTGCCAATGTTTGTCTTTGGAGATTGCATGGCTGTGTGCTCGATTTGATACACCTGTCAGTAACGGGTGTGGCTGAAATAGATGAATCCACTAACTTTTGGAAATGTAGTATATTGGAAACAATTTAAAAGTAGGCTACAGCCCACACTTCAATGCAAAGGACGAATTGTTGCTCAATATTTAGTTTATCAATAGATTATTGGGTTTCTGTGTCCTGCCTTGGTAATGGCTGAGATGAAATAGGCAATGTTGTCGCACTCCTATCGCACAGAAATACTGTCGCCTACACATACTGTCACATATTTGACATAAGCTACCAGTCTATTTACTTTATTGGCAGAATGTTTGCACTGTATCTGGCAAAGGAAAACAACGGCAAATAGTTGTGGACCTGTTAATTCAACAATGTTTTGCATCGACTTTTCCCCCAACCTAAATATGCTGCACTTCCCGCGAATACTGAAACATTGTTTAGGCTACTAACAACAAATCAAAATTACAGTAGGCTACATACTAGCATACATACAGTACCAGTCAAAAGTTTGGACACACCTACGCAATCAAGGGTTTGCCGTTAATGAGACAAGTGAAAATCAAGTGCTTTACTTTTGGAATCTAAACAATTAGACATAAGAATCCATTCCCTATTTATTTGTATAACCATTGCAGAATTATATTCCTCACCTTTTCTGTTCGTGATGTGTTCATATTTCTGAAGTAGCCATACAACAAATTACCACGTGGGAAAACTGCATATCACATGCATATTTTGGGATATATTTTGTACACAGTTAATAAATGAGGCCCCAGGTGCTTCATTAGCAGTGTGAGCTAGCATGTGTTTGTGTGATGCTAGAACATTAGTGGGTTATTCAGTAAGTTCAGCTACCTGTTGAGGAAGAAGGCTCCTCTAATAGTCTCGTAGGGGTTGGAGCGTGTTCGAGCTCGCCTCATCTCCTCCCCCTCCAGATCGTCAAACACCGTCTGCAGACCACACACACTTTTTACTGCCATAACTTACTTATGCCATTATAGAATCAATATCCTGATGATGAGTTGTTTGCAGTTGAATAGAGGGTTGTTCTTTAGGTGGCTCACCTTGCACCTCAGAAGGCTGTGTAGAAGATCCTCTGTGCAAAATTCTGTCTCATCCTCAATCCTCAGTTTCCTCTGAGATAGACCAAAAAATATAGTGCACAAGTGAGAATGACAGATCGAGAAGAATGTGTGTTAAAAGTGAGTGCACGCGGATGTGTGTACCGGTCCCACAGCCATCCACCCTCTCAGCTCATCTGCATCTGGGATCTCTGTGGAGCATTCTGGGAACCACTTCAGCTCTTCTACAGCACCGGGCTAGAGAGAGAGAAAAAAGGTGTTGTTTACATTGGTGAGCGCATTCTTTTCTCCTGTAGACTGTACATAGAATTGGGAAATATCCCATACTAACAGCCTATTTTAATCTTATGAGATGACAGTGTGACAAAGCTATCTGCTTGCTTATGTCTGTGATGATGTTGTTGTGTAATACCTCAATTTCGTCTTGCCAGTCAACGTTGAGCTCTCCCTGGAAGCCCTGCAGCGTGAGTCCCAGACCCCTCCTCCCTCTCTGAGTGGACGCCTCGATGATCTCCTTGCGCCCCTGGCCAAACTTACCTAGACCCTCACCTTCCCGGAAACCCATTTTGGCCTAGAGGTGGAAGAAGGGAACACAGAATAAAATGTGAGAGAGGGTTAAAGAGATGAGAAGAGGGATGGAACATTCTGGGATCCATGATCGCTCGTAGTTTTATCTTTGTAAGTCAATGGGACACGTGAGTGTCATCTTACCATGAGTTTCTGCGACACGGTGTTGTACATGGTGAACTTGTTGGCGTTGCTCTGTTTGGCATCGTCTGTGGCCGATGCATTCTGGGATACAATGGGCATAGAGAACCCTGGTCTATGGTCCTCCGAGTCACTGTGGGAGTCACTCTGACTAGAGTCTGAGAGGAGGCGGCACACACACAAACAAAAACACAGGTCATGTCCTGTGACATTCTGCCAAATCCTGAATATCTCATTGCACAGTGAGAACTATATACAAGGCAATGTGATGGTGATTTCACTGACTGGTTGTCAGTAGCGGCGACTCCTCATCTGAGCTAGCTTCCTCAAGACGTTGTTTCTTAATCCGTTTCAGCGGTTCGGAGGCCGCCTCGCCCCTTCTCTTCATCATGGCTGAGGAGGGGTGATGGGGGGGGGGGGGGCAAAGACAAAGATAGCTCACACACTTCTTCATTCAATACTGTGGGGATGCATTTGCTTCATTGTAATCCACTACAGAGTTCAAACCCACTGATTACATTTGCTTGGACATTGTAATACGATGTAAGGGAAGTTAATTAAGTAATTCAGTGTAAATGCCTATTCTCCATCAATAGCCCAGATATCGTTGGACGCTAAAAAACAATTGCTTGATTCTACTATGATAGAATCACATAGGGCCACAATGATGTGGCTTATCCATCAAATAAAATGCATATACAAATAACATGAAGTCACTAGCGTGTATTGTCTTGATTATGATTAAATGCATTGGCTTGCATTTTATCTGTTTTAATTTTGCAGTAATATGCTACCTCATTGGAGATATTATACTACGTAATTCCTTGGCAATTACAGGTAGCTCTAAGAGAAGTAGGTATTTACCTCTTGTTTGCTGTGTTTGGCTAACTAACGTTAACAAGTCGGACCATTCCACAGCCCTAACGTTACTCTCCTGCTTGCCGACTCAGCACGAGCACCAAGCTAGCTACTAGCAACGACAAATGGGAAGATTCACCACTTTTCTGATATAAATATCTGAAACGAAACTGAGTTCGACACCACTCTGACGTGAAAAGTGTCGATTTCACCCTCTGTAAGTGAGCGGGCTAGCTAGTTGTTTACCAGCTAGCTACGTGAAATATTTTCTTCTCTGCTAGAGAACCTCCACTTGTCATTGCAACGACACACTTTATTAGAATATATCCATTAACGTTTTATGTCTTCGTAGAATTCATTTCCATGCACAAAGTGTGATTAATGTCGCATAAAACGAGGTCAACGTTAATGCGCGTTCAAATTTCTGTTTTCTGAATTATCGTAAAGGTCCTTCGAATATGTATGACGCAAGTTAGTGACGCTTTTGGTGGCATGGGGCTCAAGATAAGTGCCTGATTCAGAAGTGTGCAAAACAACAACCGGACAACAACTGCTGAAGCATTAATAATTTAAACAACATTATTTATTAAATAGTTACAACATTTACAGCCATGCCCGCTTCATAGTTGTATTATTGTAGTCTGGAGAAACAGTACACAAGTTCACATCAATAGCGCCCCTCTGTGGTTGTCAGCTAAATCGCAATGTTCTGAAAATAATATCCAAATCTATTTTGGAGTTTTGTGTTGTTTTGATAGAAAGAAAGAAAACAATACAATATATATCTCTATATATAGTCAGTATAGTTTTGTTTCTTATAATAGGGAACCCACGTCAACAAATGCAATAATTGTATTGTTTTGCTATTGATGGAGTTCATGTCAATTGCATCGTCGAGGTGATAAACTGATTTAGATAGGGATTCTCAATATACTCCTACTGGCATCACGTTCGTGAGCTACTTGTAATGCGCACTCCTGAGTCCCGACCTTAAGATGAATTGCTTATGTCCTGTATTAAATTCCATGTCATTTTGTCCTGTAAACAAGCGTGAAGGCCTCGTGCGCTTTAGGAAATCCCTTCCTCTGAAGTTTAGCAGGCCAATATGAAGTGCACGTGTCGTGAGCTTTGGTGACATTCAACCTGTACTTCTGAATTTAGTCCATCTTATCTCCGTGACATGAAAATAAACGAAGGTAACTATTTTCTTCTTGGAATTTACCAATGTGATCCAACACCAGGCCATTCACATTGCACAGAGGTTTTTCAGGCCTATTGACATTGTGTGACACATCATTTTTATTGTAGGCTTTTACATCTATTGAAAATTAATAATACATATCAAATGACTTAAATGTAAATGTAAATGAAAGCGTGTCAACACTTCTCAGTTGTTCATTTTGTTCATAGGGAATTACTAAAACATGGGTCGGCAACAGTTGGCCCCCAATACAAAATAATGAATCTATATACCGAATGAATCTATATACAGGGAGTACCTGTACCAGATCAATATGCAATGGTTCATTGGAACAGTCTAAAATGTTGCACATACACTGCTGCCATCTAGTTGCCAAAATATAAATTGCGCTTATAGTCCTAAATCAGATAATGACCTTTCTCTTGCATTTCAAAGATGATGGATCAAAGAAAATACAAAAAAATAAATATATATATTGTATTATCTTTTACCAGATCTAATGTGTTCTGCATTAGTTTCACATTTCCACAAACTTCAAAGTGTTTGAAATGGTATCAAGAATATGCATACCCTTGCTTCAGGTCCTGAGCTATAGGCAGTTAGATTTGGGTATGTTGTTTTTGGCAAAGAAAAATGTAAAAAGGGTCCAATCCTTAAGAGGTTCTTCTTGTGTTACTATTTTTATATTTATAATTATTGCCATTGTTGGGAATGCTTGTTTACGAGTTTACGAGTGTAAACAAGCATTTCATGGTAAAGTCTACACCTGTTGTATTCGGCGCATGTGACAAATACATTTTATTTTATTTTGAGTGATTTTTATTTATTTTTGGGGGGGTCAAAAGAAACCAGGAATTCAACTAAAAATGTGTTTAATTTAGGAAAACTCCCATGTGTTCACACACACAAAAAACGAGACATACTTTTGTGATTGTGTCTCAATGTGAGCAAGGAACTAAATTATTGTAATTTTTAAAATATAATATATTTTTGGACTTAGGCGTGGTCAACTTGCAGTGTACAAGTTATTATAATCATGCCCCCAACCCCCCCCCCCCCCCCCCCCCCCCTCTACCATCCATCCACAATCTAGATTTAGCCAATCGACCCATGGCTGAATCTAGATGCCTACCTCTGGTAGTCCAAATGAGAGGCCAAACGACCTCTGCTCTGAATGGTGTGGGTAAAAGTGGGAAACAATCTCAACCGGTGCCCTGTGGATGGGATCTTATTGCTAACGACTGTCAGCATCACTGACAGCATCACTGACTGTCAAAGGCTGTCTGTATGAACTGAAACAGTTGGCGAGTTCAGATCAATAACTGTGAATGACATACATTACCAGTTTGGACACAACAACATTGTAGAATAATAGTAAAGACATCAAAACAATGAAATAACACATATGGATTCATAACAAAGTAGTAACTGAAAAAGTGTCAAACAAATCAAAATATATCTTAGATTCTAGATTCTTCAAAGTAGCCACCCTTTGCCTTGATGACAGCTTTGCCCACTCTTGGCATTCTCTCAACCAGCTTCATGAGTAATGCTTTTCCAACAGTCTTGAAGGTGTTCCCACATATGCTGAGCACTTGTTGACTGCTTTTCCTTCACTCTGCAGTCCAACTCATCCCAAACCATCTCAATTGGGTTGAGGTCCGGTGACTGTGAAGGCCCGGTCATCTAATGCAGCACTCCATCACTCTCCTTAATCAAATAGCCCTTACACAGCCTGGAGGTGTGTTTAGGGTCATTGTCCAGTTGAAAAACAAATGATAGTCCCAGTAAGCTCAAACCAGATGGGATGGCGTATCACTGAAAAATGCTGAGGTAGCCATGCTGGTTAAGTGTGCCTTGACTTCTAAATTAATCACAGACAGTGTCACCAGCAAAGCACCATCACACCACCTCCTCCATGCTTCAAGGTGGGAACCACACATGTGGAGATCATCCGTTCACCTACTCTGCTTCTCACAAAGACACGGTGGTTGGAACCCAAAATCTCAAATTCGGACTCATCAGACCAAAGGACAGATTTCCACAAGTCCATTGCTCATGTTTATTTGCCCAAGCAAGTCTGTTCTTCTTGTTGGTGTCCTTTTTTGGTTACTATATGATTTACATATGTGTTATTTCATCGTTCTGATGTCTTCACTCTTATTCTACAATGTAGAAAATAGTAAAAAATGAAGAAAAACCCTTGAAGGAGTATGTGTGTCCAAACGATTGACTGGTGCTCTATATATTTTGCTTCAGATTTGTTCTCAAGTACAGCGAAGATCACATGTCCATGCGTGTCATCTCCCCAACAACGACAACTGCAAAACATGCCCCAATGGGATCATCTGTATTGCCACTAATTTGCCACTAATTGTTAACCTGCTCTCCCAGTAATGTCATTGCAGCATTGTTTTCTGACCCATTGATCCCCAGAGGGTGGCCCAGGGACAGTAAGGTAAGGTACATCCCTCTTGGTACGTTAACCCACCATATTAGCTCTCTCCTTCTGTGCCAATGGCCTAATACTCTCTCTTTGAGAGAGGGGGAGGGAGGGAGAGAAATGGCAACACACACACAACACATTAACCATGTGACTCCTTACACAACCAATCCCAGGCTTTATATATCACCTGTAGGGATGAGTCTCTCAGGAGAGATCAAAACAGCCCTTGACAGTGCAGGTGTGTGTTGGTGTTTTTGAGCAGGCGTGTGTGTTCTTCGGACACAGGAGAGAGCTGCCACCGCCGCACTCAGCCCAGTCGAGGACACCAAGGCCAGAGTGAGAGAAGGAGAGAGAGAAGGGACATAGAGCCAGGTTGCTAAAAAATAAACTCCTCAGGGTTGTTGGAGAGTTGATCTGGTTTCTACTGGGAAAAGGTTCTAGAGACCGCTAAGATGTTTTTCCGCATCCCTCGACTGACCCCTGGATACATCAGATACTTGCAGGTGCGTAAGCAGCATGAGTGTGGTAATAGATGCTTAGATAAATATGCCTTTAGAGCACAGTCTAGAAGAGCCTGTCAATCAAATAGAACTCTACACATTAATAACAAAATAATTCGATCACCTATTAATTGACACTGTTTTGCTATATTGTGTGACTCAACAATATGGAATGGAAGCAAAACTGTTTGATATTGAGTGCATGTTTACCGTATTTTACGATGTACAGGTAACTGCAAAAATAAAGGAGACACTTGAGTAAATGAGGGATACAAAGTATATTGAAAGCAGGTGCTTCCACACAGGTGAGTGTGGTTCCACACCTGAGTTAATTAAGCAATTAACATCCCATCATGCTTAGGGTCATGTATACAAATGCCCTGTTGCCCATTATTTTAGCTATCATGGCTAGAAGTGACTTTGAAAGAGGGGTCTTAAAGAAGCGTAGGGTGTGTGTGTGTGTGTGTGTGTGTGTGTGTGTGTGTGTGTGTGTGTGTGTGTGTGTGTGTGTGTGTGTGTGTGTGTGTGTGTGTGTGTGTGTGTGTGTGTGTGTGTGTGTGTGTGTGTGTGTGTGTGTGTGTGTGTGTCTCAGTCACCAGATCCCAACCCAATTGACCACTTATGAGAGATTCTGGAGCAGCATCAGAAAAAAAAACATTTTCCACCAACATCAACAAAACACCAAATGATGGAATTTCTTGTGGAAGAAGAGTTCTGCATGCCTCCATTAGAGTTCCAGACACTTGTAGAATCTATGCCAAGGCACATTGAAGTTGTTCTGCGGCTCGTGTTGGCCCAATGCCCGAGACACTTTATGTTGATGTTTCCTTTATTTTGTCAGTTACCTGTACATCTATCTGGCCATATCCTGTATTTTATTGTATAGACTAGTTAAATCAAATCAAATCAAATCAAATTGTATTTGTCACATACACATGGTTAGCAGATGTTAATGCGAGTGTAGCGAAATGCTTGTGCTTCTAGTTCCGACAATGCAGTGATAACCAACAAGTAATCTAACTAACAATTCCAAAACTGTCTTATACACAGTGTAAGGGGATAAGGAACATGTACATAAGGATATATGAATGAGTGATGGTACAGAGCAGCATACAGTAGATGGTATCGAGTACAGTATATACATATGAGATGAGTGTGTAGACAAAGTAAACAAAGTGGCATAGTTAAAGTGGCTAGTGATACATGTGTTACATAAGGATGCAGTCGATGATGTAGAGTACAGTATATACATATGCATATGAGATGAATAATGTAGGTTAAGTAACATTATATAAGGTAGCATTGTTTAAAGTGGCTAGTGATATATTTACATCATTTCCCATCAATTCCCATTATTAAAATGGCTTATTAAAAGGGTCTTGACAGTGTCACCGTCCAGAGCCCAGCGGGTGTCCGGTGTGTTTCCGGGTGAGCAGGATAAGCAGGATTAGTCCCCCCTGCAGCCTTTGAATGGATCTGCATTGATGACACAAGCTGCTTCAGGGTCAAGTTAATGTCCTCTTAGTAAGATCTACAGTCAAATGACCTGAGATCCATGCTCTCAATCGCCCCAAGGGTATTTTAGGACCATGCAGCTAGATTTAGAAGCCTATTTCGTTTTTCAGGTCGAGAAGTGTCAAGCCTGATTAACTGTGTTTTGAGCTCACCAGTTAGCTAAGTTAGATAACTCACAGGTTAGATTCAAATAAACATCCTCAGTCACAGAAGCTGAGTGGTGTCATAAATGTGCAATTACTCGTAAAAAAAGTATATATATATTTGACTTTAAGGCTCTTTTCTATAATCTAACAACATAGAGCTAAGATAAAATAATAACTCAATTTATATATGATTTTATTTGGCCCCCCCCCCACGTTTTCGGAGCAAATATTTTTTTGAACCATTTTTTATTATTTATTGTTGAACATAAAAGACTGTAAAAACACCAGCAAATCAGCTCCAAGTGATTTTAATTTTGAATTCTGTTCCAAAGTATTCCCACCCATAATGGAGAGATATATCTGATCGTATATAAATGTAATCAAGGTTTGAAATTATTAAGTTTTAATCAAATATTATATCTGTTTGGGCTTCTTGCAGTCAATTTGCAGTTTACAAATTATTTGTAGTTATGTCCCCCCCCCCCCCAGTAGCCCGGATCTTCCCCATGGTAAGACCAACACGGGGATGAAAAATATGCTTGACCACTGTCACATATTTAAGGACTCCAGAACAGCACAGGCCAGATGGAAGGTTTCTCTGCCGTCGCCATGGTGACGACCCCTCTCTCTTGACCTTTCAGACTCAAGCTGCCCAGACCGTGCTGCAGAGCCGGGAAGGGCCCATGATGTCGAGGGTGGCCATGCTGCTAGGACTGATGGGAGTTGGGATGTCTGGGTACAGCTCACGACAGCTCACCCTGCACTGCAAGCCCTCCGCTAACCTGCTGAGATGAGGCAAGACACAACACCTCTGACCTTCCACCTTGAAGACGACAACATGGATAAGATTGATCACTGGAGCATATCCAATACCCCTGGATTCCACTTACACTACAAGAATTTGTAAGTCGCTCTGGATAAGAGCGTCTGCTAAATGACTTAAATGTAAATGTAAATGTAAGAATAATTAGTCTCTGTTTCCTAAAAAGGTTTTGTTTTAGTTGAGTTTTGATTTCCCCCATTCTGGTTGAAGTTTGGGACGAACCAAGTTCAGATTCTTATTCTGAAAAGTTTAATATTGAAGATCGATACTTTAAGGTTCCACATGCACAGTTATGACCATATAAGGTTATCCCTCCATTTAAAAAAATCTATATTCTTTTAAACTACCTCTCCCGTTCAAACCAGTTAAAGTGTTATTCATCCAACATACATCAATACATTCTTATTGAGCTCTTAATGTTTTCTTGAGCTGGTAACATCCTCAACTTTAACCACCCATTTTATTTTTGTAATTCTGTGCCTTAAAGGGAGCGATCCATTAAAATCAGTTTAAAACACCAAATGGTGTTACCTCACGCTAACCCAAGAAGACCAAAACCCAAGAAATAAAGACATCGCAATGGAGAAATATTAAATATGTCAAATATTTTTCAAAACCTGCCGAAATTCCCCAGTCCGCCTGTTTATTGCCATTCTCTTGTCTGTGTTTGGCAAGGCATGTAGACAGAGATTAGCCCCTCTGTTTTAGGGAAAGGTATCCAGTGTTTTCCTGAATAATGTCACGAGTGGCAGGGAAGGAGAGCGAAATCAAAATGGTAGAATCTTGGAACTCGGAGAATCCAGTTGGTCATAGGGTTTATAAAAATGTTTTTTTTTTTGTCTGTTATCATCAATGCTCTTGATTCTGGAGACAAGATTCCTTCATTTGGTACTTGCTTTACTTTCTTTGTCTGCTATGTTTGCATGCAAAGAAATACAGGAAAAATCCTTTGACCAAGATTCAAAATGTACTCAACCGACCTGCTTCCAATTGTATTTTCTAATGTCTTTTTTTATTTGATCAAGCCCAACTTTTTTTCCATTGAACCTTTTTGATTTTGCACAGTGAAAAGATTGATATTTTTACATACATTCTTTTCACCAAAACACTCTGACACTTTGCACTTTTTAAAGAATGTATGTGTGTGTACATAATATGTACATATGTGAATTATTCAAGATTGAAGAGATTAGTAGATGGTTAAGTGACATGGAAAGTGACGCCAGATTGGTTTGAGAACTAGTCTGGGTGGAATCCAGCTGGATTCACACACGGCACCACAGTTTGGTATCAGGCATCCAGGACAGCCACCCTGGATGGACCTCACTGGACGAATGCCACCGTATGTGTGAATTCACCGAGATTCCTCCAAGTTGTCCTCCATGTTTGTCAGAATTGGGATGTTTAGATTAATGGCCATATGGTCTCTTAACATAGCTAGCATGAAATACTATTTATATTTCCTTTAGATTCAGAACATGCAGTACACACTTTGTAATAAGGGAAATAACTTTAACACGACAGCATATGAATGTATCACCGACACAATGAATGTTTCTTAGTGGTATACTGTAATTGTAAACATGAACGTACTGTAGGTTACTGTGTCATAACCATGGGATCCCACTAGTCTGGTTTAGGGGAAACAGTGGATGTAACCAGACCTTAGATTTACACTGGATTCTCCAATAGAACAGATTACCATGCCGTTGGTAGTTGTCCAGTGATCCAGTGGTCTTCCGGTGATCCAGTAGTCTTCCGGTGATCCAGTGAACTTCCAGTGATCCAATTAGGAGAAGTGTCTCTTTTATGTCCAGCTTCACCAGTATAAAGGGTTAGTGACCCTAAATAGTGACCCTAAATAGAGACCCAGACCAGTGAGAGGAACATAGTAGGAGTTCTGAAACCCCTAGTTTATCTTAGTCAATGTAATGTTACATGAACTTGGTGAAGAACTGAGACAGAATTCAATTCGGAACATGATTGATATTGAAAACTGCAATGGGGGAGTGATGTTATCTCATACACAGTGTAAAGGGTCATTGCTGTTTAATAGGTATAGTACACTACAGTGCTGTTTGTTTTACACGGTTACATTTCATACCAAAAGGCTTACAATAGGCCTATCTTTGTATTGTTGCTAAATGTAACAATGTTGTTTAGGAATGCCATAGTGAACTGAAGAATTATGACTGCTTCACAAAGCACCCTTGAATGTCTATTCATGTTTATTTTTATGATACAGCATGTATCAATACTATGAATAAAAACCTATAAACGGATTAAATTGTCCCTCTATTCTTCACCTTTCTTGTCATGTTTGGCAGTAAAAAGAAGAAGCACAGATTACAATGAAATGCTGATTCTACTCACTAGATGTCAGTAATGGTTTTACTTTTGCAGGCCCACATTTTTCCCAATTTCCCATTTCATGTATTATTTTTTTATTTCACCTTTATTTAACTAGACAAGCCCATTTCATGTACCGCTAAGATTGTAAGAACAATGAGCTCAGTAAGCAGATTGCTGCGGTCCCAGTAAAGTGCTCAACGACTCAGACTGGTGGTTAAGCACAACGCTGTTCACGGTCAAGGCTACGGCTGCACGGCCGCCCGGTGCTAAGAACTGACCCAGTTAGCGGTAAGCTCCTTTAGGGGCCCAGCCCGCTCCAAAATCCATCCCAGTAACGGCTAGTACAGGTT
The DNA here is from genome assembly GCF_021184085.1 of Oncorhynchus gorbuscha. Taxonomy (NCBI): domain Eukaryota; kingdom Metazoa; phylum Chordata; class Actinopteri; order Salmoniformes; family Salmonidae; genus Oncorhynchus; species Oncorhynchus gorbuscha. The sequence goes on from NC_060186.1 coordinate 58,160,046, forward strand.
ACGGCGACACGCCATCCGCCCAGGGCTTTCATACAAACAACAGCTTAGAGCTGAGGAGCTTTCCAGTGAGAAATGGACCGAAAAAAACAAGGAATGACAAAGTACCACGCACACACACACACACACACACACACACAGACACGCACGCACCCGCACCCACACACACACCCACACACACACACACACACACAAACACACACACACACATCAGCGAGACACACATGCTTGCCTGGGCTTTCATGAGGTCACTATAGGCCTTAGGGACAGGAGACAGACGCACATTAATACTCTCTATTTTACATAGCTTCGTACATACACTCGCTGTAACACTTACTCTACTGAAAAACACATGCACATGCACACACGTACACACGTACACGTACACACACACACACACACAAACACACACACACACTACTCCATTGTGTGTCTGTGTCAGTATTTGGTGGCTCTTGTTACACTCTCTTACAGCCAGTAACAAAGAGATGAATGTCTCTGCAACTGAGGACAGGGATAAGAGAGAAGGAAAGAGAGAGGGAATGAGATCTAGCCAATCCCTCCTATACCATGCCTGAGGTCTTTGAGGACCGTTTGTGCGTGTCTGTGTGTGTGTGTTTAACTATTAGTAAACAAACAAAGGTTTGACCAACTGGGGACATTTTGTTAGTAACCACGAGGTCAAATGCTATTTCTAGGGGGTTTAGGGTTAAGGTTAGAATTACTGTTAGAATTAGAACTATGTTAAGGGTTAGTTTTAGGGTTAGGAGCTAGGTTTAGTTTTAGGGTTAGGAGCTAGTATTAGTGTTAGGGGTAGGATCTAGGGTTAGTTTTAGGGTTAGGAGCTAGGGTTAGTTTTAGGGTTAGGAGCTAGGGTTAGTTTTAGGGTTAGGAGCTAGGGTTAGTTTTAGGGTTAGGAGCTAGGTTTAGTTTTAGGGTTAGGAGCTAGTATTAGTGTTAGGGGTAGGATCTAGGGTTAGTTTTAGGGTTAGGAGCTAGGGTTAGTTTTAGGGTTAGGAGCTAGGGTTAGTTTTAGGGTTAGAAGCTCGGGTTAGTTTTAAGGTTAGGAGCTAGGTTTAGTTTTAGGGTTAGGAGCTAGGATTAGTGTTAGGGTAGGAACTAGGGTTAGTTTTAGGGTTAGGACCTAGGTTTAGGGTTAGGAGCTAGGTTTAGTGTTAGGTTTAGATTTAGGGTTAGGGGTTAGGGAAAATAGGATTTTGAATGGGACTGTTTGTCCCCACAAGGTTAGCTGTACAAGTCTGTGTGTGTGTGTGTGTGTGTGTGTGTGTGTGTGTGTGTGTGTGTGTGTGTGTGTGTGTGTGTGTGTGTGTGTGTGTGTGTGTGTGTGTGTGTGTGTGTGTGTGTGTGTGTGTGTGTGTGTGTGTGTGTGTGTGTGTGTGTGTGTGTGTGTGTGTGTGTGTGTGTGTGTGTGTGTCTTTCCCCCTGAGCTGAGCTATCCTAATCACACTGCAGTACACAACATACCTGTGTCAAAAGAGAACAGACACACAGGCTAATACAGTCCAATGGGACCTAAGGGCCTGTAGAGAATCAGTACATTTTATATAATAGCATAAAGCCTTAAAAACAAACTAAATTGTTAAAAACCCATATACCTGTAGAGTCTGCCTGGTTGGTGCCTGTAAGATAAGACAGATCGGCTGGATTTTATTTGATGCCACATGGAGTTACTCTGAATTTTGGCCGTCTGAAAATGAGAACTGATGAATTTAAGGTTCAACAGAATAGATGGATACACTTTACATTACAGTACCCCTATTACTGTGTATCCACTCAATACTCATGTAATTACAGTGTAACAATATTGTAATTACTCATTATTACACTGTGCTCACAGCACTAATACTAACATTAGCTATAACCCTAGCCTCAACCCTAAACCAAACCCTAACTCTAACTTCAAGTCCACACACCGGCTCAACCCCATCCCCAACCTTAGCCATAGCCACTTGTAACACAGGAATAATTACACATTAGTAAGGAAGGTAGTGTACACTGTTCAGTATCCTGCTTTTGTTAGGACATAAGGTTCAAACAATGAATCACACTTTTTTAAACTCTTTGAAGAGTGTGTGTGTGCTCAGTGTGATGCAGCACATTCCTGTGGTGGTCCTTCTTTAACTGTGGAATGGTTTAGCCTGGTTTCAGTGTGTCCTCTTCTTCTGATCTCATTAAACCCTATCTCCTGTGTAAGGACTTTTTTCCAACTCCCCCATAACATACACACACAAACGCACACAAACTCACACAGACGAACACATATGAACACAGACGCACACACACACACACACACACACACACACACACACACACACACACACACACACACACACACACACACACACACACACACACACACACACACACACACACACACACACACACACACACACACACACACACACACACACACACACACACACACACACACACACACACACACACACACACACCAGCGAGACACTGAACCCATACACTTCACACAGTAGGAAAGGACAGGAATAATCGTAACCTGAAAGGTCAGCTATTGATCTCTGGACAGAAGATAGCTGACCACTTTTACACACTAACAGATAGGTTTCATGTAAAGACACATCCGTGCTATTTTCGGGCTCTGTTAGCATGCAGGTTATGGTGGTACAGAGTTGACAACATGTCTTGAATGGATCTTGTTCTGAATGGTAATGGACCGGCCTCATTGGAAGAGTTAATCAGATACTGACAGGATGTCATACTGTAGGTAGAGAGGATGATTCTAACATAGATGAGTTTGGTTGGTACACTGGATTGCCAGAAGCCCAAACCCCATTCACAACCGCCTTCCCTGGGGCAAGAAGTGGAGATGGAAATAAAAACTTGAGCTGCTTCATTCAAAGCACCATGTCTTCATTTTTGAGGAAGGGCACGTATTTTCCGCTGGTTTCAGTGTTAAAGTGTAACTGATGATGCAGTTGCTGCAAAAACAGGCAGGTTGCCCTACTACACTCAAATGCCTGTTCAGCACCATTAGACCCTCTGACTAGTTAAAAAAAAAACAAGTTATTTGAACATGTTTTGAACATCCCCTTTTCCCCCTTCAATCTCTAACCTTTGACCCCTTCTGTTAGTCTCACATTCCATTCCCCACTGTCCCTTTTTATTTGGTACTCTTTAACGAGCCTGCCGCTAACAATCTGCTTTGACAAACACCCCTCACAAACACAGCCATTGTTGGGAGCCAGAGACTCTGAGAGGGAGAGAGAGAGCAGGAGGAAGACCCTTGAGAGAATCAACAACTGCAGTATCTCTCTGTGACATTCTCCTGCGGTTATTATGATAAATGGATGTTTTTGACTTGAGGAGGAGGGAAAACATTTTAAAATAAAAGGAAAATGGTTTTGAACTTGATCCTACTCAGTTGTGAGAACGCATCATAGCGACTGTCCTTCCAGGTCTTGGCTAAAGAGACTTATGGTGGTCCCTCAGGTCATCATGGTGAATAAAATCCAATCAGATAGATGCTGAGTTAGGGTAGTCCCATATCAGACTTCTAACATTGTGTTAACCCTGAAACCCTGGGAGCAGTTACAGATCATTATTATTAGTGTTGTGGGAGAGAGCTATAATTAACCACACACACGCATGCACACGCACGCGCATGCACACGCACACACACACACACACACACACACACACACACACACACACACACACACACACACACACACACACACACACACACACACACACACACACACACACACACACACACACACACACACACACACACACACACACACACACACACACACACACAGTACAGGGGTCTTCCCAGTGGATGGAGTGAGAGGCCATTGAGTGCAGATCATGGTGTGATTGGTAGTTTGGGTGGGGTGTGAGAACTCTGACCTTTGACAAAGTCGTCATTGTCTATGGACAGAGACGATTAAACAATTACCCTACTGTCTGATGACGATTATGGACACTTGTTCTACAAGTGGCCAGTTGGGTCATGTCCAAGGGAAACACTAAACCCTCATTTACATATGTATACAACTCCTGGAAATGTTCATTTGTGGCAACTTGCTCTTATTGTGATCCACAGTGATTGGTCAATAAAAATGATCTACCTAATTTAATAGGTCACTCTTGTTGTTGACACACCACTTTGTAGGCGAGGCACTGACCTTAATGATTGGACATTAAACCTCACTTACAGTACAACACATCACCAGCTTGCCATACAGAACTCACAAAAGTGGGGATGTCGTCAGAGCTAAGGCATTGAGCAAGCGCATGAGCTATTTGTTCCTAATCTAGGGCTAGGGGGGTTAAAGTTAGTGTCAGAGGTTAAGATTGCATGTATGGTTTGAAAGCACTTCCATTAATCCACGCACGCATGACCAGATAACGACATCTCTCAATACACCACTTTCAGGGAATTTCTCAACCTACACAGTACCTCTTTCTGTAAAGACCAAACAACATCCAGAAAGTTGCTTCCATAATGTACACAAGTGATCAAAAATTGAATTGCTTTAGATGTGAATTCCACATGCTCAACCATCACAGATCCCTAGTAGAGTGTCATCAAAGGAACAACATACATTGTTTAGAGGTACATCTAAAAGAAGATGCAGAAACTCTGAAACCCTAATTGTTATAGTTATTCAACAATCTTACAATCCTAATTGATTTAGCTGTGAAGTTGCAGCCATAGAAATGTATCCAGATCCTGAGGATCAGGTGAACAGTGTTAGCAAGGCTATTTTAGGGACCAGTCAGCAGCATAATGTGTAATTTGTTCCCGAGGCCTCAGGCTTTCTTTATTCAGAGAGGAGGGAGGACTGGAAGGAAGGAGAGGGCGGGGGGAGAAGCAGGAGCCCAGTTTTTTGCCCACTCTGTTAAACCACAAGGCTAACTTTAATCAGAGCTGCCTGGTTTCATGCATACTCACACCACTGAACTGTACTCCAATTGTTTTTCTGAGTTACATATTGGCTGTTATGCTGAGTCATGAAATCACATTGCTTTTGTTGGTTTATTTGCATTTCCTTACATCTATTGATCTTCCAATAGGGATGATTGTGATGCAACCTGCACCCCCACCACTACCCCTGATAACACAGAACATAATCTCTGAGATGATGAGAAGTATTTGCATATTACATTTACATTCAAATTACTTCAAGAGATGATAGGGCATAGTCCACTGAGTTGGAAAACATTGTGTGCTGTCTTGACACCTCATTTGTTCAACTAGGCCTATGGGCTACTAAACCAAGCCACAATGCCCAATTCATTTCCAAATCAGTCCTAAAGCTCCCAAATCATTACATGAATGCATATACTGGTTGATTGGTTTGAATCTAAATATAAGGTTTCAGAAGCACTGCCATACTAGATTTCTACAAATCCTAGTTTTTACTTTAGAAAAAGTCCCAACACTTCTGCCTAATCTCAGCCCAGTGACTTCAAAGGTGGAAAATACAACACCCCTCAAAGTACCATGGCAACCATAAAACGGGACTCGTGTGGGGGGATATGGGCGGAGCGACGTGGGAGGAGATCCAGGTGGTGGTCGAGATTCCGCAAACAGACATAGGCTACATCAAATAGGCCTACACCAAAACGTCTTTGAACTGGAGTTTGGCGCTGCATAAAGTCGCTTGCCTAAAAAGCCTTTTTCATGGAAAGGCTCCAAGATCTGTTGTAGTAACTACAGCGGTGGTGCGTACTTGCGATCTGTCGAGAAACGGAAAAAAAGTTTGACAGAACGAACTCTGCGTTTTGATGTGAGCGCGTCCAGATTGATTAAAGATAAATTTGGAAAGATGTTCAAGAAAAGCAAAAGCAAAGTGTTGGTGGACTATGTGTCGGAGGAGGACGAAATATCCTGGCATCATCAACACACTTACAAGGTAAGGAGAGCAGCCAAGCAGCTGGCACAAATAAAGTAGAGGGATTATAGCGCACATATGATGCAGGGGTTCACGTAGCTGTTTTAGCCGGTGTTTTCGTTTCGTGTACTTATGATCAACAGTTAGTTCTGAGGCCTGGTCCAAATCATTTGTCCCTGAAACACACATAGAGCACAGTCCTAAATTTTTGATTTGTTATCGGAATAGTAACTAGGTTATATCATATGTTATACTAAAACTTTTAATTTGGCTCTATACTCTATAATTTTGGATTTGAGATCAAACGTTTTATATGAGGCGATAGTAAAGAATGTCACCTTTAGAGGGTATATTCTCGTACATATCTGTTTTGCCGTTTATAAATAAATGCACTTTATGTATGTAGTCCCCCCATTTGAAGGTGTCGAAAGAGTATTACATTTAGTCGAAAGTGTCGTATTTGGTCCCATATTCCCAGCACGCAATGACTACATCAAGCTTGTGATTGACTCTAGATCGTTTGTTTAGGTTGTGTTCAGTATTATTTTGTGCCCAATAGAAATGAAGGGCAAATCATGTTGGCCTATTGTGTCATTTTGAAGTCACTTTTATTGTAAATAAGAATATAATATGTTTCTTAAATGTTCTGTGTTAATGTGGATGAGTAGAGGCTCCTCAGAGGAGGAATGGAAGGATCATCCTACTCAGTGAATTCCAAAAAAAGAAAAATGAGGATAGCTAGTGTCTTCAATACCACACCTAGGAGGTTGATGGTTCTCAATCCCTTCAATAGACTTACATAGTAATTATGATGACTTCTGGAGGACGTCCTCCAACCTATCAGAGTTTTTGCAGCATGAACTGTCACTGAAAGCATACGCTACAGCTAGCTGACATTGCAGTGCATACGTCTGGTTGAGTAGTTAACTCAAAGAGAGAGAAAGACAATAGTTGAACAGTTTTGAACAAATTAATTCTGTCTCGGGCAAATCATTTCATAATTTCAAATCATTTCATGATCATTGTAGAAAGCTAGAATAATGTCTCGATGCAACAAAACGGCTACCTAGCAAAGAAATTCATTTCTTCACAAATTAAGGAGAAGCAGCAGAGAGGGAGAGCTATCTATATTTTGTTGTATTTTTTCTCCTTCTTAGTTTACCTTTCACTTACTTAGGTAGTGAATGCAGATAATTTAGCCTACTCAACAACCTCAAACAGAGTGGAATGCAAGCAAAGTGAAATGGTGAGAGAAGGAGAAGGAATTATACAACGAGCAAAGTGATGATGGCTGCGATGAAAGTGAATTGTGTGTGCTGGTGATTCCGCCGATTCTGTTGCAAAACGATTCTTAAACGTGGTTACAGATAATGATTAGGTATTATAATTAATTAATTGTGAATAATGATGTGAGAAAGTTATAGAAGCATAAATAGCATACCCCCCCCCCAAAAAAAGTATATATGAAAATATGTTGCCTCATAAAAAAACATTTTATCGCAAATCCAAAATGCTGGGGTAAAGAGCCAAACAAAAGGTTTGAGCTTCACTGTCCAAATAAATAGGTAAGGGGAGTGTGGATTTCAATACACTTTAGTAATATATACAACCCTTAAGGTCATCACTGAAGCTGTCCAATTGTGCAACATGTTTTATTGAAGCACACTGTAAATTATGGTGCATTGTGTGGAAATTACTGTATTTTGAATGGTGCTGTAATTCCACCCCACAGAATACAGTACCGTACCATATCTTTGGAGTACCAAAAACCTTTTGACCACTACTGGGTGCGTGGTATTGTTGTTTCTAGCTTATTAACATATTTTGAGGCGTGCCTTGTTAGAGTCTATATTTGTTGCACCCTTATGAGAGAATCATGTACCAATTTAGCTCCTATGTGGTTATAGTGCCCCATGAAATGTAAAATGTATAGGGGATAGATTTGGAGTGGCAGCAAGTCTTAAATGGTTGAACATTTTAACATTTTGTCATTGTGGTCTGTTTGGTCCTGTAGTCGCTGCCAGTTTAGAAGCCTTTGTTAAGGCCTATAATAGTGCAAGAAGCAGTGCGGCGTGGCAGGGTCCTGTTTCGGAGGGCGCATGGCTCTCGACCTTCGTCTCTCTCTCTATCTCTCTCTCTCTCCCGTAGAGGAGTTGCAGCGATGGGACAAGACTGTAACTACCGATTGGACCAACCCCCTGTAATTACATTAAAATACTGTGAAATGCAAACAACTCATTCATTCATTCCTCCATTAATTCATCAATTCGTTCTGATTAAGTATAATACAGTACATTTTACGATATTGTACTGTGTGTCATTACACTGTACTTGCTTTGATACAGTATTTACAGTACCAGTCAAATGTTTGGAGGATAGTGATGCAGTCCTGCATCAGATGACTTGGCCTCCACAATCACCCAACCTAAACCCAATTGAGATGATCTTGGTTAACTAAGGGAAGGCAGCCAACAAGTGCTCAGCATATCTGGGAACTCCTTCAAGACTGTTGGAAAAACATTCCAGGTGAAGCTGGTTGAGAAAATGCCAAGAGTGCAAAATATAAATTATATTTGGATTTCTTTAACTCTTTTTTTAGTTACTACATGATTCCATATGTGTTATTTCATAGTTTTGATGTCATCACTATTATTCTACAATGTAGAAAATAGTAAAAATATAGAAAACCCCTTGAATGAGTAAGTGTGTCTAAACTTTTGACGGGTATTGTACTTCAAAGTAAAAGATCAACTGTCTTGATGTTCACCTGTTAAATGTAGGCTATAAACCACGCTGCCTATTGGATCACATACAACAAAAATTGAAGTACACAGCCTATCTATTACATAGGCCCAATTAAAAGAGAGATTTTCATGGTAATTTGTTGTATGGCTACTTCAGGAATATGAACACATCACGAACGGAAAAGGTGAGGAATATATTCTGCAATGGTTATAAAAAATAAATAGGAAATAGATTCTTATGTCTAATTATTTAGATTCCAAAAGTAAAGCACTTGATTTTCACTCGTCTCATTAACGGCAAACCCTTGATTGCGTAGGTGTGTCCAAACTTTTGACTGGTACTGTATGTATGCTAGTATGTAGCCTGCTGTAATTTTGATTTGTTGTTAGTAGCCTAAACAATGTTTCAGTATTCGCGGGAAGTGCAGCATATTTAGGTTGGGGGAAAAGTCGATGCAAAACATTGTTGAATTAACAGGTCCACAACTATTTGGCGTTGTTTTCTCTTTCTGTCACAGTCCTTTGTCAGATACAGTGTAAACATTAGCTTATGTCAAATATGTGACAGTATGTGTAGGCGACAGTATTTCTGTGCGATAGGAGTGCGACAACATTGCCTATTTAATCTCAGCCAATACCAAGGCAGGACATAGAAACCCAAGAATATATTGATAAACTAAATATTGAGCAACAATTCGTCCTTTGCATTGAAGTGTGGGCTGTAGCCTACTTTTAAATTGTTTCCAATATACTACATTTCCAAAAGTTAGTGGATTCATCTATTTCAGCCACACCCGTTACTGACAGGTGTATCAAATCGAGCCCTTTTATGGTTACTACATGATTCCATATGTGTTATTTCATAGTTTTGATGTCTTCACTATTAGTCTACAATGTAGAAAATAGTAAAAAATAATGAAAAGCCCTTGAATGAGTAGGTGTATCCACCCTTTTGACTGGCAACAGTAGGTATACTGTAATATGAAATACTGAATTTTACTTGCCGCCGTGCTGCCAGTAAGATACTGTCAAATGCATGGCAACCCCTTTACAGTGTAGCCTGTTGATTGAACATGAAAATGTGTTCAAGTGACATCATGAAATATCTGTCAAGCAAAGAAATTTATCTCAGTCCTTTTCATAATCCTTTTTAACTATTTATATAGTTCCTTGACATTAATTACATGGAGTTGAATTGTAGCCTACACTAGCTTCAATATCATTGTACAGGTGTCGATCGTAATTTGAGCCAGTGGATTATAATTAATGGACATTTCTGTAGGGGTTGCTACATTTTATGTAATTGAAAATCATGTCTGAAATGTCGAAGTGGAAATTACAAACTTCAGAAGCCCTTTTAAACCTTAAATACACTACACATTTTTATATTTCCTGCTTTGTAGGAAAGTTCTCCTGCAACAGGGGTATCAAAATAAGATCCTACATCTGTACACCGGCATGGGAAGTGTTCTAGGGGTCAAATTTGAAGCTATGGAGTCAGCCCTCTGTTATGGAAAACAACGGATAAGAACAGATAAGCTGATCCTGTCATGCAGGTGAAAGAGGACCCAAAAGCGACTTAACAGAAACAGAGTTTATTTAAGTCCAAAACGGAATAACAGAAATCCTCTAGACTTGTAGAGGGGAAACAACTGGAGAAGCGGCCACAGACTGCAGGTCGCTTCGGGTAGGCGCAGGCCGTAGTCGACAGAGACACCTGCTCACACGCAGCATCTGATGAAGGCAAAAAACACGACAGGACAGGGCGATACACAATCATAGCAAAAACACGACAGGACAGGGCGAAACGCAATCACAGCATGGTGAATACAATACAAGGAACCGACGGGACAGGAACGGATCACAAAGGAATAAATAGGGACTCTAATCAGGGGAAAGGATCGGGAACAGGTGTGGGAAGACTAAATGATGATTAGGGGAATAGGAACAGCTGGGAGCAGGGACGGAACGATAGAGAGAAGAGAGAGCGAGAGAGTGAGAGAGGGAGGGGGAGAGAGAGGGATAGAAGGAGGGAAAGAACCAAATAAGACCAGCAGAGGGAAACGAATAGCATGGGGAGCACAGGGACAAGACATGATAATAAATGACAAACATGACAGTACCCCCACTCACCGAGCGCCTCCTGGCGCACTCGAGGAGGAATCCTGGCGGCAACGGAGGAAATCATCGATGAGTGAACGGTCCAGCACGTCCCGAGACGGAACCCAACTCCTCTCCTCAGGACCGTAACCCTCCCAATCCACTAGGTATTGGTGACCCCGTCCCCGAGAACGCATGTCCATAATCTTATGTACCTTGTAAATAGGTGCGCTCTCGACAAGGACGGGAGGGGGAGGGAAGACGAACGGGGGTGCGAAGAAAGGGCTTAACACAGGAGACATGGAAGACAGGATGGACGCGACGAAGATGTCGCGGAAGAAGCAGTCGCACAGCGACAGGATTGACGACCTGGGAGACACGGAACGGACCAATGAACCGCGGAGTCAACTTACGAGAAGCTGTCGTAAGAGGAAGGTTGCGAGTGGAAAGCCCACTCTCTGGCCGCAACAATACCTTGGACTCTTAATCCTGCGTTTATTGGCGGCTCTCACCGTCTGTGCCCTGTAACGGCAAAGTGCAGACCTCACCCTCCTCCAGGTGCGCTCACAACGTTGGACAAACGCTTGAGCGGAGGGAACGCTGGACTCGGCAAGCTGGGATGAGAACAGAGGAGGCTGGTAACCCAGACTACTCTGAAACGGAGATAACCCGGTAGCAGACGAAGGAAGCGAATTGTGAGCGTATTCTGCCCAGGGGAGCTGTTCTGCCCAAGACGCAGGGTTTCTGAAAGAAAGGCTGCGTAGTATGCGACCAATCGTCTGATTGGCCCTCTCTGCTTGACCGTTAGACTGGGGATGAAACCCGGAAGAGAGACTGACGGACGCACCAATCAAACGACAGAACTCCCTCCAAAACTGTGACGTGAATTGCGGGCCTCTGTCTGAAACGGCGTCTAACGGGAGGCCATGAATTCTGAATACATTCTCAATAATGATTTGTGCCGTCTCCTTAGCGGAAGGAAGTTTAGCGAGGGGAATGAAATGTGCCGCCTTAGAGAACCTATCGACAACCGTCAGAATCACAGTCTTCCCCGCAGACAAAGGCAGACCGGTAATGAAGTCTAAGGCAATGTGAGACCATGGTCGAGAAGGAATGGGGAGCGGTCTGAGACGACCGGCAGGAGGAGAGTTACCCGACTTAGTCTGCGCGCAGTCCGAACAAGCAGCCACGAAACGGCGCGTGTCACGCTCCTGAGTCGGCCACCAAAAGCGCTGGCGAATAGACGCAAGAGTGCCTCGAACACCGGGATGACCCGCTAACTTGGCAGAGTGAGCCCACTGAAGAACAGCCAGACGAGTGGAAACAGGAACGAAAAGGAGGTTACTAGGACAAGCGCGCGGCGACGCAGTGTGCGTGAGTGCTTGCTTAACCTGTCTTTCAATTCCCCAGACTGTTAACCCGACAACACGCCCATAAGGAAGAATCCCTCGGGATCAGTAGAAGCCACAGAAGAACTAAACAGACGGGATAAGGCATCAGGCTTGGTGTTCTTGCTACCCGGACGGTAAGAAATCACAAACTCGAAACGAGCGAAAAACAACGCCCAACGAGCTTGACGGGCATTAAGTCGTTTGGCAGAACGGATGTACTCAAGGTTCTTATGGTCTGTCCAAACGACAAAAGGAACGGTCGCCCCCTCCAACCACTGTCGCCATTCGCCTAGGGCTAAGCGGATGGCGAGCAGTTCACGGTTACCCACATCATAGTTGCGCTCAGATGGCGACAGGCGATGAGAAAAATAAGCGCAAGGATGAACCTTATCGTCAGACTGGAAGCGCTGGGATAGAATGGCTCCCACGCCTACCTCTGAAGCGTCAACCTCGACAATGAATTGTCTAGTGACGTCAGGAGTAACGAGGATAGGAGCGGACGTAAAACGTTCTTTTAGAAGATCAAAAGCTCCCTGGGCGGAACCGGACCACTTAAAACACGTCTTGACAGAAGTAAGAGCTGTGAGAGGGGCAGCAACTTGACCGAAATTACGAATGAAACGCCGATAGAAATTAGCGAAACCTAAAAAGCGCTGCAACTCGACACGTGACCTTGGAACGGGCCAATCACTGACAGCTTGGACCTTAGCGGAATCCATCTGAATGCCTTCAGCGGAAATAACGGAACCGAGAAAAGTAACGGAGGAGACATGAAAAGAGCACTTCTCAGCCTTTACGTAGAGACAATTCTCTAAAAGGCGCTGTAGAACACGTCGAACGTGCTGAACATGAATCTCGAGTGACGGAGAAAAAATCAGGATATCGTCAAGATAGACAAAAACAAAAATGTTCAGCATGTCTCTCAGAACATCATTAACTAATGCCTGAAAAACAGCTGGCGCATTGGCGAGACCGAACGGCAGAACCCGGTACTCAAAATGCCCTAACGGAGTGTTAAACGCCGTTTTCCACTCGTCCCCCTCTCTGATGCGCACGAGATGGTAAGCGTTACGAAGGTCCAACTTAGTAAAGCACCTGGCTCCCTGCAGAATCTCGAAGGCTGATGACATAAGGGGAAGCGGATAACGATTCTTAACCGTTATGTCATTCAGCCCTCGATAATCCACGCAGGGGCGCAGAGTACCGTCCTTCTTTTAACAAAAAGAACCCCGCCCCGGCCGGAGAAGAAGAAGGCACTATGGTACCGGCGTCAAGAGACACAGACAAATAATCCTCGAGAGCCTTACGTTCGGGAGCCGACAGAGAGTATAGTCTACCTCGAGGAGGAGTGGTCCCCGGAAGGAGATCAATACTACAATCATACGACCGGTGAGGAGGAAGGGAGTTGGCTCGGGACCGACTGAAGACCGTGCGCAGATCATGATATTCCTCCGGCACTCCTGTCAAATCGCCAGGTTCCTCCTGAGAAGTAGGGACAGAAGAAACGGGAGGGATGGCAGACATTAAACACTTCACATGACAAGAAACGTTCCAGGATAGGATAGAATTACTAGACCAATTAATAGAAGGATTATGACATACTAGCCAGGGATGACCCAAAACAACAGGTGTAAACGGTGAACGGAAAATCAAAAAAGAAATAGTCTCACTGTGGTTACCAGATACTGTGAGAGTTAAAGGTAGTGTCTCAAATTTGATACTGGGAAGATGACTACCATCTAAGGCAAACATGGGCGTAGGCCTGTCTAACGGTCTGAAAGGAATGCTATGTTTCCGAACCCATGCTTCGTCCATGAAACAACCCTCAGCCCCAGAGTCAATCAAAGCACTGCATGTAGCACCCGAACCGGTCCAGCGTAGATGGACCGACATAGTAGTACAAGATCTAGATGAAGGGACCTGAGTAGTAGCGCTCACCAGTAGCCCTCCGCTTACTGATGGGCTCTGGCCTCTTACTGGACATGAATTAACAAAATGTCCAGCAACTCCGCAATAGAGGCACAGGCGGTTGGTGATCCTCCGTTCCCTCTCCTTATTCGAGATGCGAATCCCTCCCAGCTGCATGGGCTCAGTCTCAAAGCCAGAGAGGGGAGATGGTTGCGATGCGGAGCAGGGAAACACCGTTGATGCGAGCTCTCTTCCACGAGCCCGGTGACGAAGATCTACCCGTCGTTCTATGCGGATGGCGAGAGCAATCAAAGAATCCACATCTGATGGAACCTCCCGGGAGAGAATCTCATCCTTAACCACTGCGTGGAGTCCCTCCAGAAAACGAGCGAGCAGCGCCGGCTCGTTCCACTCACTAGAGGCAGCAAGAGTGCGAAACTCAATGGAATAATCCGTTATGGACCGTTCACCTTGGCATAAGGAAGCCAGGGCCCTAGAAGCCTCCCCACCAAAAACTGAACGGTCAAAAACCCGAATCATCTCCTCTTTAAAGTTCTGGAATTTGTTAGAGCAATCAGCCCTTGCCTCCCAGATAGCTGTGCCCCATTCTCGAGCCCGGCCAGTAAGGAGTGAAATGACGTAAGCAACCCGAGCTCTCTCTCTAGAGTATGTGTTGGGTTGGAGAGAGAACACAATCTCACACTGCGTGAGAAAGGAGCGGCACTCAGTGGGCTGCCCGGAGTAGCAAGGTGGGTTATTAACCCTAGGTTCTGGAGGCTCGGCAGGCCAGGAAGTAACAGGTGGCACGAGACGTAGACTCTGGAACTGTCCAGAGAGGTCGGAAACCTGAGCAGCCAGGTTCTCCACGGCATGGCGAGCAGCAGACAATTCCTGCTCGTGTCTGCCGAGCATGGCTCCTTGGATCTCGACGGCAGTGTAACGAGCGTCTGAAGTCGCTGGGTCCATTCCTTGGTCGGTTCCTTCTGTCATGCAGGTGAAAGAGGACCCAAAAGCGACTTAACAGAAACAGAGTTTATTTAAGTCCAAAACGGAATAACAGAAATCCTCTAGACTTGTAGAGGGGAAACAACTGGAGAAGCGGCCACAGACTGCAGGTCGCTTCGGGTAGGCGCAGGCCGTAGTCGACAGAGACACCTGCTCACACGCAGCATCTGATGAAGGCAAAAAACACGACAGGACAGGGCGATACACAATCATAGCAAAAACACGACAGGACAGGGCGAAACGCAATCACAGCATGGTGAATACAATACAAGGAACCGACGGGACAGGAACGGATCACAAAGGAATAAATAGGGACTCTAATCAGGGGAAAGGATCGGGAACAGGTGTGGGAAGACTAAATGATGATTAGGGGAATAGGAACAGCTGGGAGCAGGGACGGAACGATAGAGAGAAGAGAGAGCGAGAGAGTGAGAGAGGGAGGGGGAGAGAGAGGGATAGAAGGAGGGAAAGAACCAAATAAGACCAGCAGAGGGAAACGAATAGCATGGGGAGCACAGGGACAAGACATGATAATAAATGACAAACATGACAGATCCTCACACACAAAAATAAAATAGCACATCAGCTACTCAGTTAAGATCCCCTTAACAAAACTGCCTCACACACACGCGCGCACGCACGCACGCAGACACACACATGCAGACACACTCTGCTCCCTTCTAGCCTATTTACTAGCTGACTACCAGCAACATTTGTGGGGCCTAAGAGGTCCTTCTTCTATCCCCCATATTTGCCCAAGCAGCTGGCCTCTGTCAGGCTGCTGGGGACAGCGAGAGAGCCCCAGATAGGAGAGAACATCCCCTTTCTCACACACATACATACACACACTCAGGCCTATTATGGTGAGGATGAGGCCAAATACTGCACTGTTCCGTTTGCGAAACGTTTTTCAACAGAATCTCCGGAATGAGTACAACACCCCTGATCACACTTAAATAGAGTTAACCTTCATAGCAGTTACGTTGTATTCCTTCTCTTCACTTTGCTTGTGAATACAATGCACAACATATCAGTTGTATCTAACCAGGCAAAAAAAAAACTTTCCAAGCCAAACCGCTACACACAGCCTAGATCATTGTCACCATTAAAGTAACGTCATAGTCAGCATGTATAATATAACTAAAGCATTAGTAAGTCGGCTACAATCATGCAGCAATGTTTGTGTACAGTCAGTAAGCAGTTACACCCATAGGCCTCGGTGGCAATAAATTAGTAATACTTAAAACTCAGCTTGACTTGAAAGAGTTCCAGTGTTGTGTTGGAAAGTGATAGCCAGCTAACTAACATATCATCCCTATGTTTGAGCAGGGTGTTTCAGTAGGCTAAGTAAGTGAAAACAATTATGAAATCTCTCTCTCTTTATTTCTCTCTTGATTCTTCTTCATTTTAGAATAAATTAATTTGTTCAAAACTGTTCAACTCTTGTCTTTCTCTCTCTTTGAGTCAACTACTCACCCCATTGTATACACTGCAGTGCTAGCTAGCTGTAGTTTATGCTTCCAGTACTAGATTAATTATCTGATCCTTTGGGTGGACAACATGTCAGTTCATGCTGAAAGAGCTCTGATAGGCTGGAGAAAGTCCTCCGGACATGGTCATAATTACTGTGTGAGTCTATGGAAGGGGGTGAGAACCAAGAGCCTCCTAGGTTTTGTATTGAAGTTAATGTACCAAGAGGAGGACGGAAGCTAGCTGTCCTCTGGCTACCCCATGGTGCTACCCTACAGAGTGCTGCTGAGACTACTGTAGACCTAATTTGCAAATAGTGTTTCCAAAAAAAAGGATAACTTTTTTAATGTTTTAAAATCAAAATTTGTATGAAATTCACTGAGGAGGATGGTTCTCCCATTCTTCCTCTGAGGAGCCTCCACTGAGGTACACTATCTGAAGGCTTATCTTTAGAGGGCATTTCTGCTTTCCCAAAACAGTGTCCAAGCTTTCTAACCATCAGGGGCATATTTACACTACATCAATCTCAGTGTTCTCTAATGTGGGATTGATCGCGTGGAGAGAAACGGTTGGTCTGTTAAATATTGTAAATCACCAAAGGAAAATCATGGCCCCTGCCTTATTGGGTGGTCCCTGATGCTGCCCTGGGAAAGTCTATATGTGGAGGTTACCCATAAGAACTGATTCAAGGTTAGTTTTATGTTATCATTCCAGATTGTGAATGTTATGAGTAAAACTGATCCCAGTCCAGGTTTAGTTATAACCTATCCCTGGGGCCTGGGAAAGTCATCAGAGAGGTCTCCTCATGAAGCCATGCATGGCATTAAAGTGCATCCAGGGTCAGAGGTCTAATCATAAAATGTTTTTACAGAAGCTTTCTCCCCTCATATCAGGGAAAAATGGATACCAGAACAAGGTCTGACAGGAGAGTCTCTGAATGTTCTGTTCTTTATTTTCTCTGAGAAGAGATTTTTTCCTTCCTTCAGTTTAGGTCCCTGGGCAAAACAGGTTCTATTGGGAGAGGGCCAGGTGGCAGATCTGCCTCACCCAAAGAGAGGAAGGGAGGGAAGGGCAGATGGAAGGAGAGAGGGAGGGAGAGAGTGAGAGATGCACTCAGTAAGAGACAGAAAGAAGGTAGAGAAAACAGCGGTAGAGAGAAAGGAGTTAGAGAAAAAGTGAGAGAGGCATTAAAGAAGGAGAGACAACTGTTTGTAGACAGGGAGAGAGTGTTTAGGGGGTAAGGAGGAGAGAGAATAGATTGGAAGTTAATATCTTCTTTCTCCACCGTGCTCTAGGGCTCCGGGGCCATGCTACAGCTTGCTCTCCCTCCACTCTCCTCGCAACAAGATCCTCCTAGTCCTGACTGTCTCTGTGATGTTACCGTGGGAGGAAGGTTCACCGGAGTGAGAGGGGGGGGGTAGTGTTTGCAGGGCACTGAGTGTATAAACTATCATACTGCTTTAATACTACTGTAATACCACTGTAATACTGCTCCCTGGGAAGCGGGATTACCAGATTTTGAATCTAAATACTGACTTCAGAGGACTTCACCTCTACTCATTTAATCATGAACGGTGGAGGATAATAAAGGAGAGGAGAGCTAATCCTGCTGTTGGGGATCAAACACTGCCTCTGCCCCGTAGGCCCCAATTATACAAATGTAATAATCATGCCTTGATACAAACAGAAAAAAATCTTTGTCATATTGCAGTAATGTGTTCCCTATTGCAATATGATGTTGATTATTTTAGCGAAGTGAAGGATTGTAAGAGCATTTATCTTGAATGATGCCTCTAAATCATTACAGGTGACTTTCTGAATTTGCAGTGCTAAAATCAGTTGTGTGTGTCTTCGCCTGGATATCGGGCTTTCATCAAACAACTCAGTGCCAAAAATGGAAGCTTCAAACACCTAAAGAGATAGAGACAGATACACAGAGCGAGGGAGATGCAGATAGATAGAGATTAAAGCCCTGAGGACGGCAACCAACCTCTCTCTGCCGCTCTCCTGTTGTTGGGACATTTTTACTTAATCACAGCATTCTCCTTCTATTTCTCCCTCTTCTGCTCTTTTCCTCTATCTCTCACCCAAACTCTCCCCCCACTCTCCTCTCTCACTCGATCTCTCCCCCTCTCTCTCCCTCTTTCTCTCTCTCTCTCCCTCTCTGTCATCTTTCTACGTCTCACTCTCTTTCTTCTGTCCCCCTCTCTCTCCCCCTCTCTGTCTCCCTGTCATCCTTCTACGTCTCACTCTCTTTCTTCTGTCCCCCTCTCTCTCCCCCTCTCTGTCTCCCTGTCATCCTTCTACGTCTCACTCTCTTTCTTCTGTCCCCCTCTCTCCCCCCTCTCTGTCTCCCTGTCATCTTTCTACATCTCACTCTCTTTCTTCTGTCCTCCCCTCTCTCCCCCTCTCTGTCTCCCTGTCATCTTTCTACATCTCACTCTCTTTCTTCTGTCCCCCCCTCTCTCCCCCTCTCTGTCTCCCTGTCATCTTTCTACATCTCACTCTCTTTCTTTTGTCCCCCCCTCTCCCCCTCTCTGTCATCTTTCTACATCTCACTCTCTTTCTTCTGTCCTCCCCCTCTCTCCCCCTCTCTGTCTCCCTGTCATCTTTCTACATCGCACTCTCTTTTTCTTCCTCTGTCTCCCTCCTCTCCCCTCCCCCTTTCTCTGTCCATCTACCTCTCATCATTCTCTCCCCTCCTCTCCCTCTCTTCTCTGTCTGTGTGTCGTTAATGCTTTCTGCATCCATAAATAGTAGTAATTAGACTGGGCCTGTTGTGACTGTGTTGTCTTTGATCTCTTGAGGTGGCTGTGTCCCAGAAGGCTCTGCCCTGACACGTCAAACCACCGCCTCACTCCCACCCCACTGCCAAACCCAATCATTTACCTTACACACAGTCAGCTGTCCTTAGGGGCAGCCATGTAAAACCCAAAAATATTTTATCAACAAGATTTACAATGCAACTTTATAATGCAACATTCACACTCAATCAATATAAATGACTATTATCAATGACCATATCTATTTTTAAGTCCAGACTGATACATGTTATAGAGCAGAACAGAAGACCCCTATTTGTCGTCTTTATCCTCTCCTGTGTCACTTCCCCTAGGTGGTCTCTCTGTTCTCTGAGTAAAGGGAGAGATCTGAGGCCTTCCTCTCCCCCCCAGGGCAGTGTTGATGTTACTGTTCCATAAATACCTCTGCCTTACAGGAAGGCCTGCACACACTGCTCTAGACTCAGCTCCGGTGTGTGTCTATGAACATGTCTACAACAGTGTGTGTGTGTGTGTGTGGGGGGGGGGGTTGTGTAGGAGGTAGTACAAACTCTGAGATGTAGTTTGTGGCTGTCAGCCTCAGGGACCAGAGTAATAGGGTATGCTGAGTATGCTGTATGATGTTCCACTATGTGTATGTTATATCTCTTTTGTTAACTCTCTCTGTGTGTGTGTGTGTGTGTGTGTGTGTGTGTGTGTGTGTGTGTGTGTGTGTGTGTGTGTGTGTGTGTGTGTGTGTGTGTGTGTGTGTGTGTGTGTGTGTGTGTGTGTGTGTGTGTGTGTGTGTGTGTGTGTGTGTTGCCTCTGGTTACTGACCCTGCTGTTTGTTGCTTTTCAGGATAAGGACCCAGAGGGGGAGGACGAGGAAGAGGCAGTGAGCCCTGTATCCAAGGTAAACAGCCCAATCCCTCCAAACACCACAACTGTTTAGTTATTCCATCTCAAACTAACACACCTCCAGTATCTAGCCCTAGACCATCTATGTGTCAACCTCAACCCCTTTTCATTCCTACTTTCCTATATCCCTCTCCCTTATCTTCACATCATTCCCACAACCCCACTCCACCCTTCACTCCAAACCCTTCTTGCTCAAACCTTATTCTTACTCACTCTACCTTCACGTGTACACCCCCCTACATATATATTTTGGACAGTGAATCTAAAACTATATTTCATCATTTAGGTTTTGAGATCAAATGTTTTACATGAGGCAATCGTACAGAATTTCAGCTTTTAATTGATGGTATTTTCATATATGTTTTACCATTTTAAAATTAATTGTATCTAGTCCCCCCATTTCAAGGTATGATCCCCCATTTGAAGGTATGATCCCCCATTTGAAGGTATGATCCCCCATTTGAAGGTATGATCCCCCATTTGAAGGTATGATCCCCCATTTGAAGGTATGATCCCCCATTTGAAGGTATGATCCCCCATTTGAAGGTATGATCCCCCATTTGAAGGTATGATCCCCCATTTGAAGGTATGATCCCCCATTTGAAGGTATGATCCCCCATTTGAAGGTATGATCCCCCCATTTGAAGGTATGATCCCTCATTTGAAGGTATGACCCCCCCATTTGAAGGTATGATCCCCATTTGAAGGTATGATCCCCCCATTTGAAGGTATGATCCCCCATTTGAAGGTATGATCCCCCCATTTGAAGGTATGATCCCCCATTTGAAGGTATGATCCCCCATTTGAAGGTATGATCCCCATTTGAAGGTATGATCCCCCATTTGAAGGTATGATCCCCCATTTGAAGGTATGATCCCCCCATTTGAAGGTATGATCCCCCATTTGAAGGTATGATCCCCATTTGAAGGTATGATCCCCCATTTGAAGGTATGATCCCCCATTTGAAGGTATGATCCCCCATTTGAAGGTATGATCCCCCATTTGAAGGTATGATCCCCCATTTGAAGGTATGATCCCCCCATTTGAAGGTATGATCCCCATTTGAAGGTATGATCCCCCATTTGAAGGTATGATCCCCCATTTGAAGGTATGATCCCCCCATTTGAAGGTATGATCCCCCCATTTGAAGGTATGATCCCCCCATTTGAAGGTATGATCCCCCCCCCCCCATTTGAAGGTATGATCCCCCATTTGAAGGTATGATCCCCCCATTTGAAGGTATGATCCCCCCATTTGAAGGTATGATCCCCCATTTGAAGGACAAATGCACTTATAGTGTATTACATTTAGTCAAAAGTTTAGTATTTGGTCCAATATTCCTAGCATTCAATGACTACATCAAGCTTGTGTCTCTACAAACTTGTTGGACGCTTTTGCAGTCTGTTTTGGTTGTGTTTTGGGTTATGTTGTGCCTAATAGAAATTAATGGTCACTAATGCATTGTGTCATTTTTTAGTCGTTTTTATTGTAAATAAGAATATAATACAGTATGTTTCTGAACACTTCTACATTCATGTGGATTCTACCATGATTTTGGATAATCATGAATGAATCGTGAATAATGATGAGTGAGAAAGTTAGTGTCATAAATACCATACCTTCAAGACATGCTAACCTAATCAGGATTCATTGATGATTATCCGTAATCATGGTAGAATCGACATGAATGTAGAAGTGTTCAGAGACATAATAGAACAGAATAGCATACTCTGAGTTGTCATGTTACGCCCTGATCTGGCTATGCTATATGGTAGTGGGCTACACTAGTTCATTTAGCAGACAAGATTTGGTTAGAATTCCGATACATTATTTTATATTATTTTATAGTATGACGAATACAATTGAACATAACTGAATAAAATAGAAAGTATATTTTCTCCAAACGATATTCTCTGTTGAGAGGTTAACAAAGAAACAGGTCCTCCTATATGCTTAATTTAGAGTAATTTATGCAACTTATTTGTGATGCAACGTTGGGCTATTTGTTTAGATTTTTAATACATGCTAAGGCTGCATTATGCGACTCTAATTTGAAAAAAATTGCATGAAAGGCAATGAGCTCTGCTTTGTTCTTTGCACAGGCTGCACACACTTCATCAGTCTCTCATTCACAATTGGATAAGCTCTTGATAAAGCCTATGTCAATGTACTATCCCGCATAGTACAATACTTAACCTATTCTATTCTGTGCGATAAATAAATATTCCAAACATAGTCTAGGACAGTTGTGCGATGCGATAGAGCCCAAATTAATACAACCACTAGCATCAGAAAAAAAACATTTTTAAGCAATGATGCTGACGCAACAGATCAGAACGTTTAGCTTAACATGTTGATAAACTGTTAGGCTATTTCTTCACATTATAAGCGCAGCAATACGCACACAGCAGTAGGCTATAAGTCTGAATGTTCCAAAATGCAATCAATTAGCGGGAAAACACCATTCTCAAAAGTGACTGCAAATGTGATTATGCATGTAATGCTTTTATTATGAAGGTGCATTTTTTATGGTGAAAATGATCTTCTCCAAACGTGAAACTCAGGCATTGCATATGGATGCCAGATAGACTCTTCACCTGTTGTAAAGTGGATTAATGTGCTTAATTTTGCAAAGTTATTTGGCCACTTAAGTTGATATACACACCTTATGGGCTCGGCTACATGAGGTATGTGACTATGATTTGAAAAAGTTGCAAAAAAAGGCATGCACTGTTTCTTACTGCACACAAACTGGGCATCATTCACAAATGATAATATATCATTCGCAAGTGA
The DNA here is from genome assembly GCF_021184085.1 of Oncorhynchus gorbuscha. Classification (NCBI taxonomy): domain Eukaryota; kingdom Metazoa; phylum Chordata; class Actinopteri; order Salmoniformes; family Salmonidae; genus Oncorhynchus; species Oncorhynchus gorbuscha. Next base: position 58,183,031 of record NC_060186.1, read on the forward strand.
TAGGCGAATATTGTCACCCATTAGACTGTTCTTGATTTAATCTTGTCTTTACATTTACTAAATAACATACTGTATGTGTGAAATTTGTTTTGATATAGAATGAACCATTATCATGCCACTGTCTCGAAACAGGAGTGGGAACAAAATACATGTTCTTTATGCACATAAATCCCATGGTTAATTCTTATGCCAGCCAGGTAGGCTGAAGTCCTGTTTTAAAGAGAATCAGTGTGCTTAATATTAGGAAAGTTGAGAAATAAATATTGTAAGCCTAGCCTATAGAACGCTGATGGGATCCTCCTCTTTTTAATAGAGGCCATCACTGTTTTCTCACGCAATTGCATAGCCTATAGAAATGTTGTGCAACATAAGCTCATGGGCTCTCATGAAGTGTTTGATTAGATTTTTGATTACATTTGCATTGATGTCAGAGTGATTAGAGGGAAAATAGAGTGCTGAGTACCAGGCAGTTAGCAAGTTTAGTAGGATACTAATGACCATCAGCAGCATCAGAGCTTGGAGAAGCCTAATTACCATGACTAAACGGTCACATGGAATTTGACTGCCGTCATGACTTGTGACTGCCGGCGTGGCGGTAATATGGTCATTGTAACAGCCCTAGTTGTAGCTTCACTGTCCAAATAAATATGTAGGAGTGTATGTACACATCATACCCTTGTATCAAACCCCCCCAACCCCCATCCACTGGCCAGATATTATGACACAGTAGATATCCGTCCACCTCCACCTTCAACCCTCATCATCCCTCAGCTCAGCCCTTAGTGTCTCTGCTCTGTTTATCAGCCCAGGTCACCTTCATATCTGTTTGTGGTGATGTTATTAGATCTGTGTGTGTGTTTGGTGTGTTTTTGTGTCTTAGCTTTTGTTATCTGTTTGTTGTGGTACGATAAACAGGTGTCCGTTGTGGTTTCTGTCAACAAAAGTTTGTTGCTCTCCCCTACTGTGTGTGTGTGTGTGTGTGTGTGTGTGTGTGTGTGTGTGTGTGTGTGTGTGTGTGTGTGTGTGTGTGTGTGTGTGTGTGTGTGTGTGTGTGTGTGTGTGTGTGTGTGTGTGTGTGTGTGTGTGTGTGTGTGTGTGTGTGTGTGTGTGTGTGTGTGTGTGTGTGATCTCATGGGGTATTTCATAACCTGTTTTGATGAGATGCTGCTGGAATGTGTACAATTTGCTAAACCACCATACTTCCATGTGGTGTTTGTGCGTAGATACCCCAGGAGCTGTGCTAACTGTTACTGTAACTGTTCAGTGGACAAGACGTGGTGGTATTTCATAACCTGCTTGTAAGTGAGGATGGGGGACGGCTGGGTTGGTACGAGGGGGAAGGAAGCCGAACATTCTTTCGAGGAGTCAGGATTTGGAGGGGAGTAATCGGTGTGAAACAAAGCAAGGCTGAAAATAGCAAGAATTGTCCGGATAGAAAGCCATGATTAGAATCGCCAAAAGCATGGGTCAGTTTTATGATTAGACAGAGTTATACGCTTCAGCATAATGCCTTCATTACTTTGTATGATTAAAAAAACATATTAAATTGTAGAACTTGATGTATACCCATTTGATCATGCAGACTGCAGTAATACCAAGGTATGGATGAAATAAATTATTTCCAATAAGACGTCCATTGTTCTGTGTGGCATGGAGGGAAAAGTTGCCATCTCACACACAGAGAGCTTAGTGCAGTGAATAGCCTGCTTGAGGTGAATAGCCTGCTTGCTGGGCTGCATGGAGATTACACTGGGCTGTGGCTGCTATGTTGGCTTTGGTGTCCTGGAGGTGAAGGTTAAGGAGATCGCTGAGTAGCTTACTGTATACTATGGTACACACGCGCACACACACACACAGCTGCATACCTGGGTCAGGGTCAAAGCTTTGGCGTCACTGCTGGTCTCAGTGTTGCTGCATGGATTTGGAGTGTAGTAAACCTGATCCACAGTTTACACCAGACAACACAGGGAGAGACTACTCCAATAAATAAGAGAACAGCCTTGGGGGGAGAAGGAGAGAGAGAGGTGGTATGGGATTCAATTTACATTGATTACGATCCCCATTAGCCAACGCCAATGACGACAGCTAGTCTTACTTGGGTCCGACACATAATGAAAAAGACATTACAGACAAAATACTTTACAATTTACATACATTTAAAAACATGAACATCTGGTGTGTGTGTGTGTGCATTTATCAGTTACAATACTGTACTGTACACATACAGTGCATTCAGAAATACTTTTTCCACATTTTGTTACTTTACAGTCTTATTCTAAAATAGATTGAATACATTTTTCCCTCATCAATCTAAACACAATACCCCATAATGACAAAGCGAAAATGTATAAAAAAATTAAAAAACATAAATACTTTATTTATAGTACCAGTCAAAAGTCAAAAGTTTACTCATTCAAGGGTTTTTCTTTATTTTTACTATTTTCTGCATGGTAAAAAAGCAGTGAAGACATTAAAACTATGAAATAACACATATGGAATCATGTAGTAACCAAAAAAGTGTTAAACAAATCAAAATATATTTTAGATTTTAGATTCTTCAAAGTACTTGAGTACTTTAAATGAAATTATGGGCAGAAAGACAAATTCAACTCCATCTTTCATTGCATCAGATGGCTTAAATATCACACTTACATAAGTATTCAGACCCTCTACTTTGTTGAAGCACCTTTGGCAGCGATTATAGCCTTGAGTCTTCTTGGCACACCTGTATTTGGGGATTTTCTCCGGTTCTTCTCTGCAGACCCTCTCAAGCAGACCCTCTTTGTCAGGTTTGATGGGAAGCATTGCTACACAGCTATTTTCAGGTCTCTCCAGAGATGTTAGATCGGGTTGAAGTCCGGGCTCTGGCTGGGCCACTCAAGGAGATTCAGAGACTTTTCCCAACGCTACTCCTGCGTTGTCTTGGCTGTGTGCTTAGGGTTGTTGTCCTGTTGGAAGGTGAATCTTATCCCCAGTCCGAGGTCCTGAATGCTCTGGAGCAGGTTTCCATCAAGTATCTCTCTGTACTTTGCTCCGTTCATCTTTCCCTCGAACCTAACTTGTCTCCCAGTCCCTGCCACTGATAAACATCCCCACAGCATGATGCTGCTAACACCATGCGTGACGCTTGGCATTCAGGCCAAAGAGTTCAATCTTGGATTCATCAGACCATAAAATCTTATTTCTCATGGTCTGAGAGTCCTTTAGGTGCTTTTTGGCAAACTCCAAGCGCACTGACACGTACCTCTGTCACGGCTTCCGTCTGGCCACTACCATAAAGGCCTGATTGGTGGAGTGCAGCAGAGATGGTTGTTCTTCTGAAAGGTTCTTCCTTCTCCACAGAGGAATTCTGGAGCTCTGTCAGAGTGACATCAGGTTCTTGGTCACCTCCCTGACCAAGGCCCTTCTCACCCGATTGCTCAGTTTGACTGGGCGACCAACTCTAGGAAAAGTCTTGGTAGTTCTACACATTTTCCATTTAAGAATGATGGAGGTCACTTTGTTCTCGGGGACCTTCAATGCTGCATACATTTTTTGGTGCCCTTCCCCAGATCTCTGCCTCGACACAATCCTGTCTCGGAGCTCTACAGACAATTCCTTCGACCTCATGGCTTGGTTTTGCTCTGACATGCACAGTCAACTGTGGGACCTTATGTAGACAGGTGTGTGCCTTTCCAGATCATGTCCAATCAATTGAATTTACCATAGGTGGACTCCAATCAAGTTGTAGAAACATCTCAAGGATGATCAATGGAAACAGGAGGCACCTGAGCTAATTTTTTATTCTACTAGCAAAGGGTCTGAATATTTATGTAAATACGTTTTTTTCAGTTTTACATTTTTTATAAATCTGCAAAAAATAAATAAACCTGTTTTTGCTTTGATATTATGGGGTATTGTGTGTAGATTGATGCTTTAAAAAAATCAGTTTTAGAATAAGGCTGTAACGTAAAAAAATGTGGAAAAAGTCAAGGGGTCTGAATACTTTCCGAATGCACTGTAGCCTACGGATTTCTTGTAATCTATGTTTAATTAGTGTAACCGGTGTACCCCCACAATCATTTTTGGGCTAACTTTCCCCCACAGAAATCAAATTAGCATAATACAAAAAATCCCTATAAAAATCTGTCAGTTTAAGCTAGAGATATCGTTTTTTTTCATTGGATGAGTCTCAATCGACCACATCCACAGGATGTCGCACTTCCGCTTCTGCGGTGAAAAGTAACAGAGCGGTGTTTGTCAGACCATGTTATTCAGTGCATTTCTATGGGCTAATAGCAGTAAGGTCAAAAATATACACTACCGTTCAAAAGTTTGGGGTCACTTAGAAATGTCCTTGTTTTTGAAAGATAAGCACATTTTTGGTCCGTTAAAATAACATGAAATTGATCAGAAATACAGTGTAGACATTGTTAATGTTGTAAATGACTATTGTAGCTGGAAACGGCTGATATCTACATAGGCATACAGAGGCCCTTTATCAGCAACCATCACTCCTGTGTTCCAATGGCACGTTGTTTTAGCTAATCCAAGTTTATAATTTTAAAAAGTGAATTGATCATTTAGAAAACCCTTTTGCAATTATGTTAGCACAGCTGAAAACTGTTGTTCTGATTAAAGAAGCAATACAACTGGCTTTCTTTAGACTAGTTGAGTATCTGGAGCATCAGCATTTGAGGGTTCGATTACAGGCAAAAAATGGCCAGAAACAAATAACTTTCTTCTGAAACTTGTCAGTCTATTCTTGTTCTGAGAAATTAAGGCTATCCCATGCGAGAAATTGCCAAGAAACTGAAGATCTCGTACAACGCTGTGTACTACTCCCTTCACAGAACAACGCAAACTGGCCCTAACCAGAATAGAAAGAGGAGTGGGTGGCCCCGGTACACAACTGAGCCAGAAAATAAATACATTAGTGTCTAGTTTGAGAAACAGACACCTCACAAGTCCTCAAATGGCAGCTTCATTAAATAGTACCCACAAAACACCAGTCTCAACATCAACAGTGAAGAGGCGACTCCGGGATGCTGGCCTTCTAGGCAGAGTTCCTCTGTCCAGTGTCTGTGTTCTTTTGCCCATCTTAATCGTTTCTTTTTATTAGACAACCTGAGATATAGCTTTTTCTTTGCAACTCTGCCCAGAAAGCCAGGACCCCAGAGTCGCCTCTTCACTGTTGACGTTAATATTGCTGTTTTGCAGATACTATTGAATGAAGCTGCCAAAAATCAGCCATTTCCAACTACAATAGTAATTTACAACATTAACAATGTCTACACTGTATTTCTGATCAATTTGATGTTATTTTAATGGACAACAAATGTGCTTTTATTTAAAAAACAAGGACATTTCTAAGTGACCCCAAAGTTTTGAACAGTAGTGTATATATATATTTTTGATACTTCAAGGGGTCTTAAAATTCTAACTCAAATAGCTAAATGATCCTTGGTGACCATCTTAAAATAATTTCATATAGCTTAGTAGAACCCCTCCCCTGCTTAGACAGGGCTTAGAATCTGACAGGTTCACTGATTACCACTCTTTATTGCATGTCATATCATTTTAAAGGGCTGTTTCCCATCTTTCAAAAAATGGATCATGTTTGAAACGCTCAGAATGTTATGTTGTTCTCAGAATGTAATGTGCTTGCTGGGATGTCTCAACCTCAACCCCTCCTCAACCTCAACCCCTCTGGTATGTGGAGGAAAGAAAGTGAGGATGAGAAGTAATCATATCTGATATTTATTAACCCCCCTACTTTATTAGGGTCTTTAGACTGTAAGGTATTTTAATGACATCTTCATCAAACTGTAAATACAACCAATGGCATTCCCCATAGACTTAACAAATCACACAGAGTGTGTATGGGTTTACTGTACAACATGTGCACGGTGGTGCTGTGTGTGTGTGTGTGTGTGTGTGTGTGTGTGTGTGTGTGTGTGTGTGTGTGTGTGTGTGTGTGTGTGTGTGTGTGTGTGTGTGTGTGTGTGTGTGTGTGTGTGTGTGTGTGTGTGTGTGCGTGCGCGCGCGTGCGTGTGTGTGTGTGTGTGTGTGCGTGTATGTGTGTGAAGTGAAGTGAGCAGAGGATATAGTGTGGAGGGGTGCAGCCAACTATGCAGTGTTAGAGGGCTCATGTCTGTGTGTGTGGCATTCTAGAGAGTGTGCCTGTCTGTTGCCTACTCCACAGCAAAGAGGGCAAATAGGACCCTGCCTTTATTAAATGGAGGTCTCTGGGTTCAACGATCTGGGATTAGAAGAGCTTTCATGGCCCTTTGTGTTTCTGTTTATATTTTGGTTGGCTTCTTTAGTCTGCAGATCTCTGTTTGTTTGTGTTGTCCTGTGTTCTCTGTCCTGTGTTCCAGAACAACAAGGTCTGAACTGGGGAAAAGGGTGTGTGTGTGTTTTAGTTCCATAGAAACAGCCTCTTACACAGTGGCTTGTTGACAGGTAACCTCAAACGTTACGAGGGTACAGATAATTTAGAGTCCAAATAATCCGTCTATTACGAGAATTATTACGAGACTATTTATCAGAAATGCCAGGAATGTACTAATGTGAAAAGAACAGGTCAGATGTGAGTTGGTGTAAACGACATGACCTTGATATTTGACATTGGAATAAAGTGGGATAAGAACAAAAAGAGGGACATGAGCCAACGACTGCTAAAGGGCCAGAATCAGGATGGGAGTTCCCTGTGCGGATAGCAGACCTGTGTTCAAATACTATTTTAAGTATTTCAATTACTTTCACATTTCAATGTAAATATTTGAACACATTTTCTTTGAAAATACAAGTAGTTGAAAGTATTGGCATGTATTTGAAAATACTCATACACAGATACAGTTTTCAAATACAAATATTTAAATGCTCCATGCACTTGAACCCATGTCTGTTTGGTCCTATGCGTATTTATAATGTATTTGGAAACATTTGAAAATAGTTTCAAATAGCCTAGTTTTATAGGACATTATTTGAAAATACTTAAAATAGAAGTAGTTGAATTCGGCCACATTATTTGAAAATAATAAGGCTGGAATTCCGATGTGACAGATGAGTGGGGGTTAGGTGGGAGGGTATTCCACTGGAATGTACTGACCAGCCAAGCGAGTAGTGACTGCTCTCTCTCTCCTCAGTGCCAGGGCTGGAGCCGAGATGACTGTGCTGTAACTGTTACTCCATTTTATACATAAATGGCCAATACCTGTATTCAATCTCCATTGAATCCATTCATTTGAGTTAATCTTTATCACTTAAAAACAGACTGTTCTGGTGGTGGAAGTCAATAGTCATAAAACACCACAGAACTGTTATGATTATCATTCTAGAGCTTATGAAAAGCTATTTAGGATTTACAGTCGTGTTTACAGTAGAGCCCAACCAATATATCGGTTCACAGATATTGACCTTTAAAGCGCTATATCGGCATCGTCCGATAAATCCACCTATAAATGAAAAGGGGAATCTCATGCTTATCTGAACGTTTGCGGCCATTTTCATGATGTGTCATTGAAATGATGAAATCAACAGCATAGTTATTGGAAAATTGCTATTTTGGATGGCAATTTACGAGAATTCAGTGTGGAAGAAAGACACTTTTTAATTTTGCTGATGTAAACAGTATATTGGCAGATATATTGGTACCGGTAAGTTTTTAATCTGTTTTGGACCCAAAAAAACATATTGGTCAGGCTGTAGTTTACAGTGGTGCTCTGTTTGTTTTGGTCTCCCAGGAGGTGAAAGTGAAGAAAGTCAAGTCCAAGAAGGAGAGGAGGGATAAGAAGATGTTTTCTTCTCAGGATGACGAGCACTTCCTACTGACAGGGGTCACACTGGCCGACCGCAGAGGGTGAGATTGATCATATACTGTACTACCATCATGACATATAACAAAGTGCAGGCAAGTATTTGTATGTCATACTTTTGCTACCTCGCCCCACTATAACTCTTATTTCCCCAACTAGCTACAAGGTGCAATAGGGCTGGCCCCATAGAACATTTAGTTGAGCTCAGAGGGAAAGGGCGAGGTGAGCACTCTGTCTTCCCTCCTTCAGTGAGATGAATGTCCTGTCTCATTTGACCTCTCTGAGAAGGTGAGGCCTATAGTAAGCTCTGCTGGCGCTGCTGCTTTCCCAAAACCACCTAATCCTGGATAGAGCCTCCTGAACACAGACATGCAGACAGACATGCAGACAGACGTGCAGACAGACGTGCAGACAGACATGCAGACAGACGTGCAGACAGACATGCAGACAGACAGACAGACAGACAGACAGACAGACAGACAGACAGACAGACAGACAGACAGACAGACAGACAGACAGACAGACAGACAGACAGACAGACAGACAAAGAGAGAGAGAGTCAGATAGTGAGACAGACAGTCTGGCTCATGTCAACATCCTGTCTCCACAGGGTGTGGAATGTATGGAGGGTAAATCATCATTCAGTGGCAGAAGTACAATACCTCTGGTATCCCTATACAATGCCCTTCTCAATGGGGAACGCACCAGACTCCTACTTTAATGTCCTACCGATGCAGTAGGGGAAGTGAGGGGGAGGGGAAGAAAATATGTCTCTAAAGGAGTAGGTGTAGGGGCTTAGGATGCCCCGTTGTCATGCATACTTCTACTGGATAAGCAGAGCTGTAAATATAAAGTAGGGGTAAAAATGTCTACTTTACCATCCCACACCCTCATGTCCTAGTATCCTGCATGTTCTACACGCTTAGAAAAAAGGGTTCCAAAAGGGTTCTTCGGCTGTCCCAATAGGATAAGCTTTTTTGGTTCCAGGTTGTCTTCCATGTAGAACCCTCTGTGTAAAGGGTTCTACCTGGAACCAAAAATAGTTCTTCAAAGGGTTCCCCTATGGGGACAGCCAAAGAACCCTTTTAGGTTCTAGATAGCACTTTTTTTCTAATAGTGTGTTTAGGATGTGGGCAGGGGAGTACCCATGCGTACATATACACAACTACATTGGACTTCAAGGAACAATGATACATGTATTGTAGTATGTTCTTACTGCTTTTTGTACTCATAGTCCTCTTCATCCTCCCCTCTCTCTGTCTTTGATCAAGGTCCCACAAGAAGAACAAGGAGGAAGGGAAGGAGAAAAACAAGCCAATCACAGAGAAGGGCCACTGCTTCTGGGACAGCGTCACCATGACGATGAGGCAGATCACGCCCACCAGGAAACTGGACAAGCTGGAGGGCTGGGAGCCGCCGCAGTTGCCCGACCAAACCGAAACACCCACCGAGGAGGCAATGGAGGCTCAGAGTGGGACCAGGGACTCGCCTGTGTCCTTCCCCCAGGCCCTGGGGCTCCCGCTGGGGCTGCCCTCCTGGACAGGTCTGGGTCTAGAGGAAGACTCGTCGCACTACGCCAACCTGTCAGAATCGCGGGATTCCACGGCCGTCAGGTGGACAGCCCGCGCCAAAGGCAAGCTGGCCGGAATCAGGAGACGGAGCCGAGGGAGTGTTTCGGAGACATGGGAGGGGTTTAAATAAAAGCTTTACCCCTTACCTGCCAGCAATCCCTGCCCCTCAGCTCATTCCTCAAATTAAGAGGAGGGAAAAAGACATGCCTGTCTGTCTCTGTGCTGCATAAAGAACTGATTTTGTATTCCTCCATTGACATTCTGAGTGCAGTCCTGACTTTTCTGTACAGCATAGACGAACACAGCCCATATATCCCTGACTGTTCACTCCACAACATAGCAGATGAACTTACAAAGCAGACAAGGTCACTAAAATCTATTATTATTGACTTTGTGTTGAAACTGTGTTTTAATGTTGCAGAGACATTGAGCCTGGGAACACATTATGCTAGGTTGATCTGAGTGGACTGGTTTGGCAGTGTAGAGAAAAGGGTCACCATCTTGAAAAGGATGTCATAGATAAGAGGTTGGAAAGTAAAAAAGCAAACACATGAAGGCCTTACACTATCTTAAACTGTGCTATCCACTGGCCTTTGACCATTTTATATTATCAAGCCAAGAGAATGATTTCCAAAGGAGATTTTGTATTGTAACATAGGCATTCATGTTTTATGCTAGAGTGTAGTTTGAGAACAAGACCAACTATGCTACTGTAGGCCTTATTTAATTATACATTTTCCATGTTGTTTGCCCTCCCTGGCCCTGCAGTAAATGTCTACTGGGAGAGGAATGTGTCAGAAGTCTTAGCTCCTAATAAGCATAGCTAAAAGGCTTAAAATGCTTTGTCCAATAATGTGTAATAAGCCTTCCAGGCTCTGAACCATACGTGCAAATGTGTGTTAGCGAATATAGGCTGCTGAATCTGGAGTATTGTTAATGATGATATGATCTAAATGTTGTTACAAGCCCAGCAGATGGCGCTCTGTTGGAGTGTCATGAATACTGTACATTCAAATCTAATGATAAGAAACATTTTCCATGCAATAAGAGGACTGAGCGCCATTTTCTGCATGCAGTCTGTGTGCTGTTTCCCCGATTAGACAAAAAGCCGTGATGTGCCTTTTTCTACAGTATGTGTTGTGGCATGCTTCTCTGCTCACCATTTTGGAATAGACTACTACTAGACCAAGCTCACCATGAGGATCAAATAATGTGATGGGCAATCCCAGCATGCATCACTGCTGCACCCCTCCCTGGTTTTGACTAAATGGTTTTCAGCTACGGACAGATTTGACTTTGTGTAGCAGGCTAGGAGAACTCACACAGCAGGTTAGGACAATTAGGTTAAGGTTAGGAAAAGGTTTAGGGTTAGCAAAAATGCAAAAACTCCCGGTACGACTAGAACATACAACTAGAACATACGACTAGAAAATACAACTAGAACATACAACTAGAAAATATACCATCTAGTATACCATCTAGCCACACCCCTCCCTTCTCATTCATGGCCATAAGAAACTTCCTGTATTCCAGTTATGGTTTCCAACAATTTTGCCAGCAGCCGAGGTGCTTTTGGGACTGTGACAAAAACTAATTCAACAGGCATCGTTAACATGAGATCTGTTGTTGTATGTGCCTATGTAAATGTGTGTTGGTGCTTTAATAGAATAGCAGTGAGTTATTGAAGAATCATTTTATTTCGTTTTCATAGCAAAAACACTGATTGTTTTGTGTGTGATTGCAATTGTATATTGTAATTCCAAACAGAATCAGGCTTTCCTGATGGAAAGTGGTTCGACTTGGACAATCCTTTCATTTAAATATGTGCCTTTATTTTCCAATCCACTTAGTCCCTTCTTCCACAACCACATTTGTGCACAGTTATGGGTTCCTTGCCAAGATGGCTGTTAGAGCTTCTGTATTTACTAAAAAGAAGGGTCCCATTTGTTCAGAAGAATAAAGACCTGCCCTGCCTGGATTGTTTGGTTCTGCTTATTTCAACAAGGTGTCGTTGTGTTCACTCCTAGGTAAAAGCATGGTCAGATTTACTGTGTCAGACTTCAACAACAGAATAGTTCACAATGTGGAGAAACATGCAGGAACACTCTCCTTCATACAGCCTAGCCGCTTGCTAGCCAACTAGCTTACATTGGCTGTCATGACTGTTTAGGACTCCTGTTATGAATGCTCTATGCATGACCTTAACCTCAGACGGAGGGTTCGTGTGAATGTTGCCGAACATACTCTGCTCGGTCTCCTGTGCTGCCGTGATCTGCATGGGTGTTAAGGCTCTAGGTCATATTGTAGTGGATTTTAAAAGGACAAAAGGTCAGATGATTCCCATAGCAACCACAGCCATGAATGCCTTTATTGTAATTAGTTCGCTTCCATCACAGGAAATGAATGATTATACCAACAAGAGTAGCCAACTCCAAGTTACATCTCAGTTGGAATGTTAAAGCAATATTACAACCCCCCATAAAGTCATGTTCACATTTCATTACTGTCTACTTGAAATTTCTGACAAAAGGTGTATCGTAAATAGTCATTGTTACAGCAAACATGTACATTTATTTTTAGTGTTGACGCCTCAAATATGCATGGCGAAAATACACAGGAGGAGATATACTGTACATAAACAGAGACCTACATCTACATTGGACATACATTCTGTTACCAAGAAGGAAAAAATTAAACGGTAGGCAAAATGGCCACCAAGCCATCACATGGAATAATCAGTTGTTATTTCCCAACAAGGTGTCAATAATGAGCACTGCAGTTCTCTTTCATGCCATCCATGCCTCACACTCAAAAACATATCTCCTCTTTTCCTCTCTGTTGTTTTCAGTCAGAGTCAAATATATGCAGAAAAATATAAAACAACAAAACGTCTTCTTCCTCTGAGCCCTTTGTTTTTACACACACTATACACGGAGAGGAGAGGCAAGGCGAGGAGGGGGTAAGTCACCCCTCTCCTGGTCTGGAGTATCAAAAGGAGGTCTAACATTTGAAGAGGTCTATGAAGTGCTGAGGTGAAACAGGCACGAGGCAGTTGTTGGGATCGTTGGCTGTACAAGGATGTCCAGAGTCCTAGGAGATAGGAGGGAGAGCCATTGTTACTATACTATAGCATCACACATTCATACGAGTTCCATGTCAGACAGGACCAACAGTGCCTAAAATACATTTTCTCAAAGAAAACAACCTTAGTCATTTTCAAAGCAAAAAAGCATAACAAACCAGAAGATGAGTGACAACAAGCAGAGTCTAAAACATAATTCATCACCAGGACAACAGAAAAAAAAATGGTGGCCAGAGAGTCAGACATGAGGGGAAGGAAAGTACCTTCAATAATAAGGCCAGGTGGCAGTCCTTTAGGGGTCAGGGACAAGTACATGGGGAGTCAGGAAGAGAGGCAGGAAGTAAGGAACAAGAGAGGGATGGAGAGGGATGCAGAAAGGTTAAAAGATTAGAAACTGAAGGATGGGAGGCTGTCTGGTTCTAACAAAGCCTTGGTTGGCACTGAGAGGAAAGAGGGGTCAATCTACAATGCCAGAGGAGAAATAGAAGGCACATTTCTCTAAATTTAGGAGAGTTACAGTACTTGCAGGAGGAGCCCAGAACAATACTCAGGTTGTTTAGAGTCTAGTACTGCATCATAACACTAGTTAGTGGTGAGAGGAGCTGGCAAGGTGATGTACTCATATGTGCTCAGCCTGCTCACACATTTGAGTCTTAATAGCAATGGTGTGACCAGTCCTTCTATTCATGAGCATCATAAGTGGGGTTATAAAGGTGAAACAAATATTCATAACAGTCATTAACAATAACCTTGCTATAATCCATGCTTTTGAATGAAATGGGTGGTCGGTTTCTTATAGAGAAAATAGGTCAAATCTGTCAATGAGGGTTAGTCAGTTCATTCATTGATCTTTGAGCCGCATGTGAATAATTTGTCTGGTTTCACAGATTAGTTTCCTCCTTAGGTTCGGGATTAGCACAGTCATAAGCATTAACGTTAGCAAACTAAAGCCCAACCAACATGCTAAACCTGTAGATCCCCAGGGAATAGTCCATTTATAGTGTAGAAAACGTGAATTATTCATGTTCTGGGTTCAACTGAAAAGGTTTTTAAAAGGGTAACTCAAATTTAAAAGGTCCTGGGCTGGCGCGGTTACACGTGGTCTTCGGTTGCGGGGCCAGTTGGACGTACTGCCAAAATCTCTAAAATTACGTTGGAGGCGGCTTATGGTAGATAAATTAACATTCAATTCCCTGGCAACAGCTCTGGTGGACATTCCTGCATTCAGCATCCCAATTGCACACTACCTCAAAGCTGGAGAACTCTGTGGCATTGTGTTGTGTGACAAAACTGCACATTTTAGAATGGCTATTTATTGTCCCCAGCACAAGGTGCACCATAGTAACGATCATGCTGTTTAATCATCTTCTTGATATGACACACCTGTCAGTTGGATGGATTATCTTGGCAAAAGAGAAATGCTCAGTAACAGGGATGAAGAAACATTTGTGCACAGAATTTGAGAGAAATAATATTTTGTGCATATGGAACATTGCTGGAATCTTATATTTCATTTCATCTCATGAATCATGACAAACACTTTACATGTTGCGTTTATATTTTTGTTCTGTATATATGAAGACCAAAATTGACTTGCTTCACTATAATTAAGCCTAAAACATCTGGCTTTTGAATGACTTTTTTAAAAAATGAATCAAAAAAACTAAAATCATGAAAATGACTAAGGGCTGAGGTAAGAGGAATGTGCTAAAGTTACATGCTGCTAGCAAAAAGGAGGGGCAGTTAAGCAGTTTGTTGGTTCTGGAAAAGAGGCTGGTTTTCTCTACCCAAATGATGAATCACTTCTAACAGCATAAGACAGAGAGACTATGTTGAATATTTTGGCCGGTGGTTGTGACTACACATTACTGATAAAGATTGTTTTGGCTGTACATTTTCCTCACAGTACATCCCTGTCCAGCTCTCGAGAACCCAACGGGGGCATACAGCCATCCCTAGGGTTCTAAGGTGAATGTATATGGACCACCGCTGGCTACATGTGGACTACAATCCCGACGCTCCGTTTTAACGCTTAGAAGGGTCTTTCTATAAACTAGGATACCAGTGAGGATGTTTTTTTCTCTCATGTCATTACATTAAATATAGGGGGGGGGGGGGGGTCATAGCTATATAGCCAACCTATGTTTAACCCTTAATCATGGTTGGTATCTTGACGGATTTGTCCAAAATCGTGTGACAACTTACTTCTCTCCTTGCATTTATGGCAGTGTAAGCTGTCGTTATATCATATGTTAATCATTAAATCGGTTAAATTAGACATGGTATTTGAACCCTGTAAGAATCCTGGACCTAGCTGTCAAGAGTTTTTTCTATAGAGATCTCAGAAATGTGAAACTACGTTTAGTGAAAACAGTTTATGGGCACACAAATCAAAAATAATGTATGCATTGCAAAATCAAATGCTTCTAACAAAAAAAGAGCCACCTTTCCTTTATACTTAAAATCAATACTATCATTAATGTGCTTCTTCAATAATTATGCATAATACTTGTTAGATGCTCATTTGTTATCCATTCAGCTGATTTTTTCCTAGGTTCCTGTCTTTCTAGGGAGTTTTTCCTAGCCACCGTGCTTCTACATTTGCATTGCTTGCTGTTTGGGGTTTTAGGCTGGGTTTCTGTATAGCACTTTGTGACATTTGCTGATGTAAAAAGGGCTTTATAAATACATTTGATAGGTTGTTGTATAGGTGGTTATGGGGCGATTTGCATATATTCACTTTTATTCCTCTAAGAACACATGAAACTACATGAAAATCTTTTAGATTTTTGTGTCATACGATTTTGAAATGTTGATCCCAATGTCACACATTGTCCCCATTGTTTATAGAAAGACCCAGACACATTAATAATCCTTGCTGGCGATACAGTTTTGGAAACTTTTGGAACTTTACTTTCATATCAGCGAGAAATAATCTTTCAAATACAAAATATACTTACTGTACGCAGTTTTAGCACATATAACAGCCTCCAGCCGACATCCTCCCACCTTGCGCTCACATTTCCAATGGCAAAGGGAGGATGTGTCTTTCTGGAAGCATGCATTATTCACAGCACAGTCATGTGCAACTGTGCTAAAACTGCATACAGTAAGTGTATCTTTTGGACTTGAAAAATAATGTCTTGCTGATATGAAAGACAAGTTCCAAATGTTTCCAAAGCCGTATCACAAGTGAGGCGTATTAACACAGATAGTCGGGGCATTTCCCTCTTATTTTACATTTTAGTTTACTTTTCCTTCTTGATAAGCACATTGCGAACTTGGAAAAATGCTTAATAAATCTATTATTAATATCAACCTAAAAATAGGCATATGTATTATGGGAGTCCCCCCTGATATGCAGCTACGTAACCCATAATAATACGTGTCCGAAATGGCACCCTATTCCCTATGGGCCCAGGTCAAAAGTAGTGCACTATGTAGGGAATAGGGTGCCATTTGAGATGCTATCATATTGTCTAGTGTCTTCTTGTTCTTACCTTCCAGAAGAGGATGCTACAGTGTCTGCAGAAGTGCAGTGTGTCTCCGTACTGCTCTCTCTTGGGGTAGTATTTTTGTAGGGTGTAGTACATGACCTTCCAGTCCACATGGCCCCTCTCTGACAAGATCAGATGCCTGCAGAACTACACACACAAGGAGAAAACACGGTTGACACCAGGGGGAAAGGAAAGAAAGAGATGCTATGGTAACTTCGAAGGGTAATTCCGGAGTTATTTTCTAAATGACCACCATTTCATGTTCAACTCCATAGACCTTATGTAGAATGCCTCCCTTATATTAAATGTGACAACACTGCACTCTGGTGGTCACTGTGTACTACTCAATGAACATGACCCTGTATTCAAGCAGTTTGTGACACTGATTACATTGAATGCCATGTTTAGATAGCCAGTGACTTTACATTTACATTTAAGTCATTTAGCAGACGCTCTTATCCAGAGCGACTTACAAATTGGACTTCTACCTGTTTCTCTGCAAAGTGAAACTGGCACAGATTCTTCCACAGGTGCCGGTCCTCACTGAGCATGTGAAGAGTGGGCGTGGCCTGTCCCAAGTTGATGATGTCACAGGCGTCGGAGAACTTGTACAGGATGTTGTTCTGCATGTCTAGCGGCAGGTCACGCAGCGTCATCCCATTGGACATTTGCTGAGGGGGGGGGGGGGGGGGGGGTCGGGGGGAGAAATATACGCATGTTGAAACTATGGAAAGACTGTCACATAACTACCAGGTCAATTATCCTCCAAGCAGAGGGTCTCTCGTCTCTTAAAACTAAACAGACGACACACGTCTAAGTACGGAAGTTACAACTTTTTACAAAGCAAACATTAACCACCTTGATAATGAGACAGAAAACGAACCAGTCAATCTCTGAAGCCTAGCCAGTCTGATTTGGATTCAGCCAAACATCAGAACAAGAGTTGGCTAAAGCAGAACCAGATTGACACCTAGTTAAGGATAACCCAGGCTGGCTGGGGCTGCAGCATTCCAATACACAATACAACACTGAGAGGACCCGATGACTGAACACTGTCACCATGCCAAATCATATCAAATGTTATTGGTCACACATGTAATTAGCAGATGTTATTGGTCACACACGTAATTAGCAGATATTGCGGGTGTAGCTAAATTCTTTCTCTTCTAGTTCCGATAGTGAAGTAATATCTAACAAGTAATATCTAACAAATTACACAACACATACCCAATACACACAAATCTAAGTAGGAATGAATTAAGACTCTATACATATGGACGAGCGATTTCAAGGCGGAACGGACTAAGATACTGTAGAAAACAGTATATACACATGAGATGAGTAATGCAAGATATGTAAACATTAAGTGAAATAGATACCATAGAATAGTATAGAATACAATATATACATACAAGATGAGTAATGCAAGATATGTAAACATTATTAAAGTGACTAGTGTTCCATTCCTTAAAGTGGCCAGTGATTCCTAGTCTATACCTATAGGCAGCAGTCTCTAATGTGCTACAGTCTGAGGGCCTTGAGACAGGAGCTATTTTTCAGTCTCCAGGTTCCAGCTTTGATGCACCTGTACTGACCTCGCCTTCTGGATGATAGCGGGGTGAACAGGCAGTGGCTCGGGTGGTTAATTTCCTTGATGATCTTTTTGGCCTTCCTGTGACAAGGGGTGCTGTAGGTGTCCTGGAGTGCGGGTAGTTTGCCCCCGGTAATGCGTTGGGCAGACCGCACCACCCGATCATCTCCTTTGTTTTGTTGACGTTGAGTGAGAGGTTGTTTTCCAGGCACCACACTCCCAGAGCCCTCATCTCCTCCCTGTAGGCGGTCTCGTCATAGTAGGTAATCAAGCCCACTACGGTTGTGTCGTCTGCAAACTTGATGATCGAGTTGGATGCGTGCTTGGCCCTGCAGTCATGGATGAACAGGGAGTACAGGAAGGGGCTAAGCACGCACCTTTGTGGGGCCTCAGTGTTGAGGATCAGCGGACTGAAGGGGATGTTTCCTACCTTCACCACCTGGGGGCTGCCCGTCAGAAAGTCCAGGACCCAATTGCACAGTGTGGGGTTTAGACCCAGGGCCTCAAGCTTAATGATGAGCTTGGAGGGTAATATGGTGTTGAATGCTTAGCTATAGTCAATAAACAGCATTCTTACATAGGTAGTCCTCTTGTCCAGATGGGATAGAGCAGTGTGCAGAGTGATGGCGTTTGCATCGTCTGTGGATCTATTGGGGCGGTAAGCAAATTGAAGTGGGTCTATGGTGGCAGGTAAGGTGGAGGCGATATGATCCTTGACTAGTCTCTCAAAGCACTTCAGGATGACGGAAGTGAGTGCTATGGGGCGAGTGATTTAGTTCAGTTACCTTTGCCTTCTTGGGTACAGGAACAATGGTGGCCATCTTGAAGCATGTGGGAACTGTACCCAGGTCAGTACCCAGGTCAGCAGTAGACTTCCCTTATAGAGCCATGGCTGAACTATAAGGTGTGAGGGCTTTTAGGCCCATAGTCAGCCGTTTAAAAAAGGACCCCCCCCCAATACTCTACCTTGGGTATCTGCAGGTTGTTGAGCTGCTGCTGCCAGTTGAGGATGGTCTCCAGCCTGCAGACCCAGATGTTGATGTTGCCCACCAGGACAGACTTGCCCATGCCTCGGGTCAGGATGCACAGGGTGGAGCTCAGGTCCTGCAGCAGCTCCTTGATAAGGCGAGGGTTATGATGGTCCTCCAGAACTGGACACAAAGAGAGAACAAAGACGTTAAAACAGTGTCAAAAAAACACCCTATAACTACATCAATATTCACTGTCGTTCATACCAGGTCTCTCTCTCGAGATAAATGTTATGTTTTTTGTAATGGAAATAATGTAGTCAAATTCAATAATATATATATATATTTTTTTTAACTGTACAGGAAAATCTTTATCAAAAGTCGAAGCATTTTACCATTACTCCAAAAGCAAAACCACCAGTTGAAGAACGTACTGTACTCTCAAGGCATGCATGAAGCCAAAGCAAAATAGGTCTTTATATACTGCAGCGAATTCATGTTTTCCTTCCTGAGGCGTGTGGTTGTGTGACCTAAAGCTTAGATCTGATGGCTCCTTTGATCCGCCCGGCAACAGCAGCTCAGTAATGACGGGGCACTACAGCTGTGTGGTTTAGTGGCGGGACAATCACTGACACAGCAGCAGTGGGACCGGTTCTACTGCCACATTGACGAGACCAAACAATGCCAAGAAACCCAGTATTAGACTGTCAGTTTGAGGGCATAGAATTGAGAACAGAGAGACGTGTTGTTCTCAGAGAAAGCATGAGGCTGCATTTCACTTCTCCAACCAGGGAGCAGTGCCAACACTAATGTAAGTATGGCTCAGAGCTAAAACCAGGGGCTGTGCCATTAGGCAATGTGCTGTGGTTATACGGTGTTATTCTGACAGGCCATTGAGTACAGACCAGGGAGGTACAGCATGATGAGGACATATCCCTCTCAGTCTCGCTCACCCTTCCGTACGATCTTCTCCAGCACGTTGAAGTAGTTCTTCTGAGCTGCTCCACTGAGGGACGGCAGCTGAGACCTGGCTATGAGCTGGAGGAGCTGCACAGAGGGAGAGGGTAAGAGAGAGGGAAGTAAAAGAGTGAGAGGACAGGACACAAACCAAGGACTAGTATCAACACATATCCAGTAGTATTGATACACGCAGTTTTAGTGATCAAGCTAAATCATGCTTATAATTCAGATAGTTAACCAACAGCTTACTTTTGCCACATAGGTAAATCTCTGGATGTCCTGAGTGGCACTGGAAAAATCTAGACGGTTGAAGGCTTCCCCTAGTGTGCAGTATCCATGTCTCTAAGGTAATAACACAAACTTAATTACCAAAACACATACCATGTATGGTAAAGAGTAGAATGGGCAATAAACAAAATCTAGTGGACATTCTCAGTATTATTTACTGTCCATTAAATTTAGCATAAACTGTGTATCCACATTCCAGGTCTTGGGTTGCACTGTTATATGGTGCGGTTGACCTAAACTTTCCTCACCTCTCTTGTGCTCTCCTTCTGAACATAGATCCACTTCTCCTGGTAAACAACTGGGAAAAGAGAGAGATTTACTTTGCTATTTATCAGAACTGTTTTGTTAAACCACAGTTGCCAAACCTCATGCTAGCTGGCTAGCATTCCTAATAGCTCGTGGTTGGCCATTTTCCCCCAAAGACCTTTAATGGGAATAAGATGGCTGCGGTCAGTGCTACTCACACTGTGATTTGGTGTTGTTATTGTAGAAGTCTTTTTTCCTCTTTTTGGCGTCTACCTCACACACATTTCCAGTAAACAGATTCTCTTTGTTTTCATCGCACAGCCTGTTTCAGAAAGACAAGGTAGACATGAAAGGAGCATTAATAGCATTGTTTATGAGTGTTGGCATGTTGGACGTCAGTCTATTTATGTAACAAACTAAGTGGCTGTCCACACTGCAGAAGGCCACAGCCTGGCCATGCCCAGATGACTGCCTGACTACCCCTCTGAGGTGATTAAGACTGGCACAGCCCTGATCTGACCTGGCTGACCTCTTGTTTCTCAGAAAGACTCATGGAGAAGGTCAGGGACTATTTTCCGACCATAACATCAGCTCTAATGCTGGACAAGATCGGCTAATCTCTTTATCTAGGAAACCACGTTCGGATAAACAATTAACTTCAGATTTCCGAAAATCTCTGACTTGCATTGATGCTAGGGTGTGTATATGACTGTATGCCAATAGGTCACAGATCACAGCTTGTATCCATGAGGTTATATCACTGTCATTGTATCATTGAGGCAAGCATAAGATATCTAGCAGCAAATCAACTTCCCATCACAGGCAGCTAATCTCAAAATCCAGATTATACCGCAACTATCAGATTATACCGCAACTATCAACTTCCTACAGTCCTGTTTAGGTCTATGTTCCGTGTGTACCTGTGGCTACACGGCTGCCTGTAGGGTGGAGTGGCAGACTATGTCTTGTTTTGCATTCATGGCTACAATTCATAGTGATACTTCTGTTGGGGCTACCCTTAGGGGACGTTTCAGTACTCGGACAAATTTCAGATTACATCTTCAAACAGGTTTGTGAAAGTATGGCTCGAGGCCTGTATCTCTGAGGGCTCCAGTATACTAAAACACAAATTATGAATGCACTTCTCCAGTATACTAAAACACAAATTATGAATGCACTTCTCCAGTATACTAAAACACAAATTATGAATGCACTTTTTGCTCAACTCAGACAGACCATATGATAATATTCCTGCACTGCCATGTAGGCCAAAGGAATGAACTGAAAATAAATAGGTTAAATAAATAAAACTTCTGGTCTTGCCCTTGACAGAGATTGGTTTGCCCTCTTTGTATCAGCAGAGCTTTCATTACTCCCACTGGACTTCATTACAGTTCAAATATATGGCAACAGGCTTTAATCCTCAGTCCAACAGCATACCTGTAACACAGGGAAATGTATTGGCTCTATCAGACAGGCTTTTGAAATATATTTTAAAGACTGTAAAAAATATTTCCCAGATTAAATAGTCACATGTTCTCCATAAAATGAGTTTATAGTAATTTGGGTGAACTACCTCTTTAACCCCTAGTCCATGTTGTTGCTCCTACATGCTTTTGTGGTTGTTGCTACTGTTATCTGGAACATAGTGCATCTGGAACTTCATTGACCATCACCTTGCTCTGATCTCTATGGGTGTTGCGTTCTCGCTCTACACAGACAATCAGCAGGTTTAATGAGGACTGGCTGCTAGATCAAAGTGAGTGGTCCACTGATGCTCTCCATGCATTAGTAATACATGTGTTCAGCCTTATCATGTGACCATCTCAGGAGCAGAGCTCTGAGACTCTCCCTCCAGCCTGTCTCAGATCCACACAGACTGACCACAGGTAGGGGGCTGGAGATGAAGCAATTCATTGGTGTGGATAAAACATTTTTGCATGTGACACATGCAGCTTATCCAGGCTGGAGGCTAATTCAGGACGTTTTATGGACTGGTCCCACTGCTTAAAGCACGCACAAACTAACGTGCACACACACACACCAATCAGTAACAGGGAATTAGAGGTCAGGAATGCAATGAACTAACATTTCACAGAGGATTCTCACTGCAGCATGCCTGGACAGAGAAGGAAAAACAAAAACCCTCAGACAAGAGGAACAGAGCAATGTTGGCTCTCAAACTACTCGAAATATACTCTGTACAGTCAATGTGGGGCTTTGACAGTCGATGTTTAGCTTTTACATGGCATCAGCTAAATGGCTGAGAGAGAGCTGAACCACTGTGTTGGACTTGGATTAGTACAATAGCAGGCATAATGATTTCAGTCTGTGGGAGTGTTTGTTTAGCAGTCAATGGCCACTGTGGGGGGGGGGGGGGGGGGGGGGGTACTGTATGATGTCATTGGCCTTTGAGTCGGGATGTTTTTGGGAGGAATCACTGAGAGGAAATTATGTTATCGGTTATTGTGTGGTGCAATGTCATCATCTGTTTATCTGTGAGGTATTTGTAGGATGTTTATTGTCAACTGTTGTACTGTGAGGTACTGGATGGCCAACTCTACATTTGATGACACCATTAAAAACATTTTTTTAAAAGGTACTCAGCGATTAGCCTATACTATTATAACCATCTGAGATTTAAAAAAAATACATGTAGCAAATCATAACAATCAGATGTAATACTCTGCCACGTCAAAATAGAAGATTATTATTTTTCCAAATCCGTTTTGTTTGTCTAGACTGGAGCACCACAGGCGTTAGACAGAGCTAGCTCTGAATGGGAAAACCCCTGGCCTAAAAGCCTCATCATTCACTATCACCACAGTCCACAGGACATAACAGAACATGTTTCCTGCAGATAACAGGCCAGCACTCCTGCTGAGAGAAGTCAGACTGCCCAAAACCCCATTTTAACTGACAAGAGACAAACAAAAGTAACTCGTTTGTAGCCACTGCTATAGCATAAAATACCATGCTGATTTGATGAACACCCTGCATAGTAAATCCTTCTAAATCTCTTTATATGGCAATACAATGCAGGGTCAAACCCATGCACCCAATTATAGCATTCCATAAATATGAATCAGCCACAAAACCTGAGAGAGAGGAGGGTAGGAAAAATCCTGGCAACTTTATTCAATAGGTTTGCTAGTGAATGTTAAATTGAACCACATGTCAGAACAGATGTGAGAGAGGGTGTTAATATTTCATTCAGTACAGATGTGGAACATTTTTACCTTAACTTACCCTGTCCTTATACACAATTTAGGCTACCCCACACCCAGGGTAAGTTGTGCCAAGAGATGAGACCACTTTTTTAGACAAGCTCTTTACATTAATGCAAATTATTTCCAGGGATCCACAACATCCTGAAATATATGTAGATACCTTTGTTAGAAAGAATATTCTCTTGACGTAGTGATGAAGGTAAAAAAATAAATAAAAAAAAAGGCTCCAGATACCCCACTACTGACTTATGAATCTGCCAGTCATGTCTATTTCCCAATACAACTCTCCACAGGTTGCATAGCTGGAGACGGCTAGCGGGTATGGAGTCAGTTCCCTCAGACAATCAGTCAAACAAACAACTATTATCAGTATTCACACTTACTGTCTGACAGGCTGTGGGAGAAACAGGAACCAGACACATCTGTTTAAAAACACTCTGTCCTAGGACCTCCCGGGTGGCCGCAGTGGTTACGGGCGCTGTGCAGCAGCGCCAGCTGTGCCACCAGAGACTCTGGGTTCGCGCTCAGGCTCTGTCGTAACCGGCCACGACCGGGAGGTCCGGGGGCAACGCACAATTGGCCTAGCGTCGTCCGGATTAGGGAGGGCCTGGCCGGTAGGGATATCCTTGTCTCATCGCGCACCAGCGACTCCCGTGCCGGGCCGGGCGCAGTGCGCGCTAACCAAGGTTGCCAGGTGCACAGTGTTTCCTCTGACACATTGGTGCGGCTGGCTTCCGGGTTGGATGCGCGCTGTGTTAAGAAGCAGTGCGTATGACTTTCAACCTTCATCTCTCCCGAGCCCGCACGGGAGTTGTAGCGATGAGACAAGATAGTACGAAATTGGGGAGAAAAAATAAAAAAAGTCCTTAACCCACACTGATGATGATAACAGAGATCTTTCTCAGTTTACCTTCATCCTATGGCACATCTTCACCAGTTGGATCATCCTGACTGACTCACTTTACTCTGGTCTTGCTTCATCTTCACCAGTTGTAAGGCAGTTAACGGTTTATTCATTTTCCAGGTGAGATGTTTTTTGCATTTGATGTATTTACTATCATATGGAGACATAAACATTTACTCTGAGTCTTCCAATATAAATTTTAAAACAATTTAGTTATGAACTGAACTTTAATTAAATTAGTTGACTCTTCACAAGGGAGGATTTCACTGAACAACAAAAGGGAATATTGAAAGCTCCCCAATGATCCATCGCATCTCTCAATAACATTTTCAACATACATCTGTAAAATGATAGTCGAGAAACAAAAGCGTTGGTGGTCTTCCATGTCTTCTCCCTAGACCTCAATGTCCACCTCTTGAATATCAGAATCAGAGGCCTCATCTTCACTGTCACTTTCCAACCTTGAGGATGGCTCGTTGTCAGGCTCAAAAAGCCTAAAATTTGCCCAAGTGGCCACCAATTCTTCAACCCTTGTATTGGTCAGCCAGTTGCGTGCCTTGGTGTGTGTGTTCCCAAACAAGGACCAGTTACGCTCTGAGGCGGGGGTTTGGAGGATGGAGGCAACAGGGGAAAGATCCACAAAGTCCCTTCCACCAGGTGGCTGATGAGACGTTGGCACGACTGCCATATTGCATCTCCATCCCAAAGCCATTGCTTGGAAGTGTACTTTGCCAGACTGCCACGAACCTTGCCCTCATCCAGGCCAAGGTGCAAGACACGGTAGTGATGACACCATAGGCCTTGTTGATCGCTGATCTCTGCTCTTGCCAGCATACTTGGGGTCCAACATGTATGCCGCGGCATGTATGGGCTTCAGGCAGAAGTCTTCATGCTTTTTGATGCATTTCAGAACTGCAGTTTCCTCTGCTTGGAGCAACAGTGAAGTGGGCAGGGCAGTACGGATTTCTTCTCTTACATCTGCAAGCAAAGTCTGAACATCAGACAGAATGACACTGTCTCCCTCAATCAGTGCAATGGCCACTGCTATAGGTTTCAGGAGTTTCAGGCTGCTTTACCACTCTCTCCCAAAATACATCACCCAGGAGGATCCTTTTGATGGGGCTGTCCATATTGGCAGACTGTGATCTGGCCATTTCTTGGAGACTCCTTCCCCTCCAGGAGACTGTCAAACATGATGACAGCAACACCCCAACAGGTGTTGCTGGGCAGCTTCAATGTGGTGCTCTTATTCTTCTCTTTGCTTGGTGAGGTAGATTGCTGCTATAACTTGATGACCCTCCACATACACTCTGCAAGAGAGCCAAGGAAATGGGTGGGTATCCACTGTTTTCAGTGCCATTATGTCCTTGAGGAGCAGATTCAATGCATGAGCAGCACAGCCAATGGGTGTAATGTGAGGGTAGGACCCCTCCACTTTAGACCAAGCAGCCTTCATATTCGCAGCATTGTCTGTCACCAGTGAAAATACATTCTGTGGTCCAAAGTAATTTATAACTGCCTTCAGCTCATCTGCAATGTAGAGATCAGTGTGTCTGTTGACCACCCACCACAGATGATTGCAATACAGTCTACTTTCTCTATGATTTGCATGACCTTCACTTGAAGACTGAACTCTGTATCCAGCAAATGAGTTGATAAATGTCTGGTTGGAGGGGTGTAAGAACATTCAGAGAACATTCAGAAATATCTTCCAATACACATTGTCTGTGAGCATCAGCTCGAACAAGACATTCATCAGCATTTCTCTGACTACGTTCCTCCGTTGAGTCAAAAGACTTCAGATTCCAGGACCATGAGCTGTTGCTATCAATAAGGTGTCCGATTCATCATTTTCACCTCCAATAGAAGTAGAGGGACTTTTGTCAGAGATTGCTTGTTGTGAGCGCTGAGGGAAATGTATGCACTTGGCCAGATGATTGTGCATTTTTGTTGCATTCTTCACATTTGATTTGGCACAGTTTATGCAAATGTACACAGCTTTTCCTAATACATTAGCTGCACTGGACACATCAGATGGTGCCCGTGGCATTTTCCTGTAAAGATTAGGAAATAAATTAGTTAAAATACAATTCCATGTACAGATAAATAGTTAAGCAGCTAGATTAAACAACTCCTTTGTAAGATACATGTTTTAAAATTAAACCTGTATGGAAACAGGTGAATTAACACTCAGTTAGCAGGCTCATGCAAGCTAAACCCCAAATGGTAGCAAAAACAAACTAGCAGAAATTGTTAACAAGTGATAAATGATTTAAACACACTGTGCTGTAGGCTACTACATACCAGTTAACAAAAAATAATTTATGTCATATAAAATATATTCACCTCACCCAGTAGCATAATCAAAACTTACCAGAAAGCATGTAGTCCTCAGCTCAGACAGTGTAATAGTGTGGGCTCAATAGCATCTCATTAGTGTGCAAGATCTTGAGAATCAGCTGCACATGTGATGGAAGAATGCATTGTGCATGCAGAGGGTTGCAATTCCATTGAATTGGGGATAGTTTAACCAAAATATGCCACAGGACCTAGAATTGCCTTGTGTATCCTAAGCAAAATTCCCAGGCTTAACTTCCCATGGAAAATTTCCAGAAAAATCCCTGAAATTTACTGGAAAGTTTCCAACCCTAATGTCGATTATGGTAGCCCCCCACACCTCTCCGATTCAGAGCGGTTTCCTAACCACCCACGCGCACACACACACACGTTCAGTGGTGTAAAGGACTTAAGTCATTTTTTGGGGTGTTTGTACTTTACTATTCATATTTTTCTACAACTTTTACTCCACAACATTCCTAAAGAAAATAATTAACATTTTATGCCTTACATTTTCACTGACAGCAAAAATTACTCTTTACATTTTGAATGCTTAGCAGGACAGGAACATTTTATAATTCACACACTTATCAAGAGAACATCCATGGTCATCCCTACTGCCTATGATCTGGTAGACTCACTAAACACAAATGCTTCGTTGGTAAATTGTCTGAGTGTTGAAGTGTACCCCCTGGCTATCCTTAAATTTAAATAAAGACAATTGTGGCATCTGGGTTGCTTAATAAGGAATTTGAAATTATTTATACTTTAGACATATTTTAGCGATTACATTTACTTTTGAAACTTACCTATATTTAAAACCAAATACTTTTACTCAAGTAATATTTTACTGGGTGACTTTCACTTGAATCATTTTATTTTAAAAGGCATCTTTACTTTTACTCATGTGCATCTATGACACTTGGCTACTTTTCCTCACCACGGCACACATTTCAGTGAGGAAAGCCATTAGATCAGTAATAAATGGCAGACTACATCTCTGCTCAAAACCCTGTTTTTCAATGGAAACCAATATCCAAATGATGAAATAGAGTGTTGGGAGTAACAATGGTAGATTCTTCATACAGAAAGGCTACCAGATGCTGCCTGACTGTACAGAGCAGCTAATACAAGACAATATCATAGATGGTGCAGGGTGTCATGTAAATATCTATTATTTTGAGCATTTTGTATTTTTTGTGATAAAATTTACATGACACAGGGCTTTTAATGAGGATCATTTCAAGCATGTGAGCATCAGTTGATTCATTGTATACTTCTCATCTGCAATGGAGCCAAAAAGCAAAGTCTATAGCCAACTTTATTAGATTTAATACTAACCAATCAAAACAAAGTCAACGTCAATTGTAATCGATCTGAATGATAAGACTTTACATGAACTAGATTCATTTCACATGGTTATATTACTGACATGTGTATGAACGCTATTATACATTTTTATTTTTTATTTTAAAGGTGGCATACCTTGTGTGTTCTACAAATCAACTCAAGCATACAGCAACTCATGAGAAACAGGCAGAGTAATATATATATATATATATACATATATATATATATATACATATACATACATATACATACATACATATACATATACATACATATACATATACATACATACATACATACATACATACATACACACACACAGTACAAGTCAAGAGTTTGGACACCTACTCATTCAAGGGTTCTTCATTTGGAAGATATTCTACATTGTAGAATAATATCAAAGTTATCAAAACTATGAAATAACACATATGGAATAATGTAGTAACCAAAAAAAAAGTGTTAAACAAATCAAAATATATTTTATATTTGAGATTCTTCAAAGTAGCCACCCTTTGCCTTGATGACAGCTTTGCACACTCTTGGCATTCTCTCAAACAGCTTCACCTGGAATGTGTTTCCAACAGCCTTGAAGGAGTTCCCTAGAATGCATTCCAATTAGCATGTGTGTCTTGTTAAAAGTACATTTGTAGAACAAATTATTATTTACAATGACGGCCTACTCCGGCCAAACAGTAACAACGCAGGGCCAATTTTGCGCCACCCTGTTGGACTCCCAATCACGGCCGGTTGTGATACAGCCTGGAATCGAACCATGGTCTGTAGTGACACCTCTAGCACTGAGATGCTAGAGCCCTGCATCAGAGGTGCTGCATCAAAGCACTGCATCAGATGAACAGGCCTCCAACAATCACCCAACCTCAACCCAATTGAAAAAGCTTTGGATGAGTTGGACCGCAGAGTGGAGGAAAAGCAGCAAACAGGTGCTCAGCATATATGGGAACTCCGTCAAGACTGTTGGAAAAGCATTCCAGGTGTAGCTGGTTGAGAGAATGCCAAGAGCGTAGAAAAGCTGTTATCAAGGTAAAGGGAGGCTACTTTGAAGAATCTAAAATTGTATTTTATTTGTTTAACACTTTTTCAGTTACTACATGATTCCATGTTGTTTCATAGTTTTGATGTCTTCACTAGTATTCTACAATGTAGAACATAGTAAAAATAAAGAAAAACCCTTGAATGAGTTCGTCTGTCCAAAATGTTGACTGCTACTGTATGCATGTATATATCAATAGGTGAATTATTAAGAGCGATGAGGGCACGTACGTAAATGGCACTTACTCTTCCAAGTCTATTCCGTTGTTGTTGTCCCTCAATTCATTCCCATAGAACTCGATCCTCTTCCAGCCATCCTCGGTCTTGATCCAGCTCCATCCTGGCGACCTCCAGTCCTGGCCCAAGAAAGGCATCCTTCACCCGGGGAATGTGCAAGGAGATGTTTGTGTAGCTAGCTGCTAGTTAGTTACTGTACCTGTGTGTGTATTGTTGTATTGCCACGGTTAAAATAAATCGCTGTAAGAGAAATTACACATTTTAGCGATTTCTAGTTTTGTATAAAAAAATCAACATCAGTTGTCAACACTGTTGAATGTACAATAAAGATAAAGTCATTGTTAAATATTGACTACTATTGCGGATATCTGTCAAGCACAGTTCTCTGGTTGAGCCGAGTTAGAAAAAGGCAGAGCAAATGACAGCTGGCAAACTGATTATCCGGAAAAAAAGATTATCAGACTATAGAGACAGACGACTATTGTGTTTCTTAGTTAAACATATATTTCCAATAAAACAATCAAACCAAACTTACTTCGAGAGCGATTAGGTTGTTGAATTGAGAAACGCAGCTTTGCTCTGGAAATATTGACGGAAGTAAACATATCGTACAATAGAATGTGACACGCCTCCTACCTTTCTGTGATTGGACGTATGGCTTTCTTTATCTTGTTGCTACCCGGAATTATATCGCTGATTGGCTGTCACTATTGTCAATCATTATCTTTTTTATCTACTGTGTTTTGCTATGAAATTTGTATACACGTGATAGAAACCTCGCACATGTATCCGAGTGTATTGGTTTGGATATGGGGAAGGGATATAATGCCGAGCTTGCTAAACTGAACGGTATGGGTTGACTTCGCTCTAAGACATGTACTATTTTGATACCACTATAGGCTATTTAGCTCTGTCATGATATCCCAGTTACAAATGGTGACCATGGGACTATAAGGTTCCAACTGACATTTTGGTTTTAAAAAAAGTACATTGACAATAAAACAATTTTAAATCAGAAAGTTATATCTGCGCAAACACCTTTTAACTTGGTGCCATAAGGTTATATCAGCAATCCAATTACACAATTCTGGGTTGTCAATCAAAAATAATTGTATGTAAGGTGATATTCAGTGCATTCGGAAAGTATTCAGACCCCTATACTTTTCCATATTTTGTTACTTTACAGCCTTATTCTAAAATGGATGAAAAAATACATAATAAAAATGTGGACATGGCTACTCATTCAAGGGTTTTTATTTATTTGGACTATTTTCGACATTTTAGAACAATAGTGAAGACATCAAACATTGAAATAACACATATGGAATCTTATAGAAAGCAAAAAAGTGTTAAACAAATCCAAATATATTTTATATTTGAGATTCTTTAAAGTAGCCACCTTTTGCCTTGATGACAGCTTTACACACTCTTGGCATTCTATCAAGCAGCTTCATGAGGTAGCCACCAGGAACGAGTTTCAATGAACAGGTGTGCCTTGTTAAAAGTGAACTTGTTGAATTTCTTTCCTTCTTTATGCATTTGAGTGAATCAGTTGTGTTGTGACAAGGTAGGTATACATAAGGTATACAGAAGACAGCCCTATTTGGTAAAATACCAAGTCCATATTATGGAAAGAACAGCTCAAATCAAATAAGCAAAGAGAAAAGACAGTCAATCATTATTTTAAGACATGAAGGTCAGTCAATCTGAAAAAGTTTATAAAAAAAAAAACATCAAGAGCAATGTGGAAACTGGCTCTCATGAAGCCTGCCACAGGAAAGGAAGACATAGAGTTACCTCTGCTGCAAAGGATACGTTCATTAGAGTTACCAGACTCAGAAATTGCAGCCCAAATAAATGCTTCACAGAGTTCAAGTAAGAGACGCATCTCAACATCAACTGTTCAGAGGAGACTGCATGAATTGCTGCAAAGAAACCACTACTAAAGGACACCAATAAGAAGAGAAGAGACTTGCTTGGGTCAAGAAACACAAGCAATGGACATTAGACCGGTGGAAATGGAGTCCAAATGTTAATAATAATAATATATGCCATTTAGCAGACGCTTTTATCCAAAGCGACTTACAGTCATGTGTGCATACATTCTACGTATGGGTGGTCCCGGGGATCGAACCCACTACCCTGGCGTTACAAGCATTACATTACATTTAAGTCATTTAGCAGACGCTCTTATCCAGAGCGACTTAGCGCCATGCTCTACCAACTGAGCTACAGAAGGACCACCATGTTAGATTTTTGGTTCCAACCGCTGTCTTTGTGAGACGCAGAGTAGGTAAACGAATGATCTCTGCATGTCTGGTTCCCACCGTGAAGCATGGAGGAGGAGGTGTGATGGTGTGGAGGTTTTTTGCTGGTGACAGTGTCAGTGATTGATTTAGAATTCAAGGCACACTTAACCAGTATGGCTACTGTAGCGATACGCCATCCCATCTGGTTTGCGCTTAGTGGGACTATCATTTGTTTTTAAACAGGACAATGACCCAAAACACACCTCCAGGCTGTGTAATGGCTATTTGACCAAGGAGAGTGATGGAGTGCTCCATCAGATGACCTGGCCTCCACAATCACCCAACCTCAACCCAATTGAGATAGTTTGGTATGAGTTGGACCACAGAGTGAAGGAAAAGCAACCAACAAGTGTTCAACATATGTGAGGATTCCTTCAAGACTGTTGGAAAAGCATTCTTCATGAAGCTGGTTGAGAGAATGCCAAGAATGTGCAAAGCTGTCATCAAGGCAAAGGGTGACTACTTTGAAGAATCTAAAATGTAACACGTTTTTGGTTACTACGTGATTCCATATGTATTATTTCATAGTTTTGATGTCTTCACTATTATTATACATTGTAGAAAATAGTGAAATAAAGAAAAACCCTTGAATAGGTAGGTATGTCCAAACATTTGACTGGTACTGTATGTTTTCAGACCCTTTGCTATGAGACTCGAAATTGAGCTCAGGTGCATCCTGTTTCCATTGATCATCCTTGAGATGTTTCTACAACTTTACTGGACTCCACATGTGGAAAATTCAATTGATTGGACGTTATTTGGAAAGGCACACCTATTTATATAAGGTCCCACAGGTGACAGTGCATGTCAGAGCAAAAACCAAGCCATGAGGTTGAAGTAATTGTCCGTAGAGATCCGAGATAGGATTGTGTCGAGGCACAGATCTGGGGAGGGTACCAAAGAAATTCTGCAGCATCGAAGGTCCCCAAGAACATAGTGGCCTCCATAATTCTTAAATGGATGAAGTTTGGAAGCACCAACACTCTTCTTAGAGCTGGCTGCCCGGCCTAACTGAGCAATTGAAGGGCATTTGTAGGGAGGTGACCAAGAAGTCGCTCTGGATAAGAGCGTCTGCTAAATGACTTAAATGTAATGTAATGTAATGTAACATGATGGTCACTCTGAGAGAACTCCAGAGTTCCTCTGTGGAGATGGGAGAAACTTCGAGAAGGACAACCATCTCTGCAGCACTCTACCAATCATGCCTTTATGGTAGAGTGTCCTGAAGGAAACCACTCCTCAGTAAAAGGCACATGACAGCCCGCTTGGAGTTTGCAAAATGCACCTAAAGGACTCTCAGACCATGAGAAACAAGATTCTCTGATCTGATGAAACCGAGATTGAACTCTTTGGCCTGAATGCCAAGTGTCACGTCTAGAGGAAACCTGACACCATCCCTACGGTGAAGCATGGTGGTGGCAGCATTATGCTGTGGAGATGTTTTTCAGCAGCAGAGAGTGGGAGACAAGTCAGGATTAAGGGAAAGATGAACAGAGCAAAGTACAGAGATATCCTTGATGAAAACCTGCTCCAGAGTGCTCAGGACCCCAGACTGGGGGCGAAGGTTCACCTTCCAAAAGGACAACGACCCTAAGCACACAGCCAAGACAACGTAGGAGTGGCTTCGGGACAAGTCTCTGAATGTCCTTGAGTGGCCCAGCCAGAGCCCGGACTTGAACCCGATCGAACATCTCAGGAGAGATGTGAAAATGGCTGTGCAGCCATGCACCCCATCCAACCTGACAGAGCTTGAGAGGATAGAGAAAAATGGCAGAAACTCCCAAAATACAGGTTTGCCAAGCTTGTAGCATCATACACAAGAAGACTCTAGGCTGTTTTTTATTTGTAATACATTTGAAAAAAACTGCCTTGGAGCAGTGGTTCTCAAACTGTGGGGCGTGCCCAGGGGTCGGAAGAGAGGGCTTTAAACTTACTCTTGAAAGGTAACAGTAGAATGCACAAGGTAGTGCATCATCAGTTCCTCTTGCGGTGTTAGTCATTACATACCGTAGAGAGCTATTTACAACCTGTCAGAAATGTCTACATTGGGCCTCCTGAGTGGAGTGTTGTGCCGTGTCACTACAGCCTGAGGTTCAACGTCTGGCTATGTCACAACCAGCCGTGACTGTTTTTTAAAATCTATGTTAATATGAGAACCTCGATGAAAAGGTTATTTCATAAAAATTACAAACCACATTGTTATTAATAATATATAATAATATATGCCATTTAGCAGATGCTTTTATCCAAAGCGACTTACAGTCATGTGTGCATACATTCTACGTATGGGTGGTCCCGGGGACCGAATCCACTACCCTGGTGTTACAAGCGCCATGCTCTACCAACTGAGCTACAGAAGGACCACATAACTAGCAAGCAGTGATTATTGATAACTAGCAAGCAGTTTAATGACTTTGGGAGTTAGAGACCAGAAAAATATATCAGTTTACTCATCCAGAGCTATGCTTTAGCAATGTTTCTAGTTATCCATGGTAGAGGTGCCTGGAGAAGTGGGCATACTCTAATTTTGCCCAACATTTCCCAAATGACCTGCTCATTGAAGGAAAGGCGCCCTGTGTGAAAAATTTTATGAGAAACAGTGACATACACTTTGAATGATCTAAAACTATAAATGCCATATTGGTCAGGCCTACCCAAGCTGTACTGTGCAGTAGGCTAATAGTAGTCACACTGTTGATATAGATAAATAAGGCTGTCACGCTCTCAAAGTCACACCTTTTTTATTAGAAAACAACACAATTGGATGTCCATAAAAATGCTTTGAATACATCAGGAGACATCAATTTCGATTTTTTGAGTGTAGTTACCCTTTAATTGTTGTTAGTTTAGCATTTCAGTAGCACATGAGATGGAGTTCGTAAAACAAATGGCCACTGGATTGATGCAAATAATCATGATATCGTTCTGCCAGGTAGGCTACTTTGTCAACATTTAATTAAGAAGGTTTCTGGGAAAAAGCCTTTCCATCTACCAGAAGACGGTTAGGCCTATCATTAGCATCACTATATTTTTCCTGTTTCTTCATTGTTTGAAACCTGGATGTTTAACTTCATATTATTAGGCATGTCTTACCTTGCTTCAAAGTAGCCTATCGACAAAATCCTACCCTAGAAATGTGGAGGCAATTTTTTTATGACGACTTCCTCATGCATTACCAGTCAAAAGTTTTAGAACACCTACTCATTCAAAGGTTTTTCTCATTCAAAGGTTTTTTATTTTTTACATTTTTTTTTACATTGTAGAGTAATAGTGAAGACATCAAAACAATGAAATAACACATACGGAATCATGTAGTAAACGAAAAAGTGTTAAACAAATCAAAATATATTTTATATTTGAGATTCTTCAAATAGCCATCCTTATCCGATGACTGTTTTGCACACTCTTGGCATTCTCTCAACCAGCTTCATGAGGTAGTCACCTGGAAGGCATTTTAATTAACAGGTGTGCCTTCTTAAAAGTTCAGTTGTGGAATTTCTTCCCTTCTTGCGTTTGAGCCAATCAGTTGTGTTGTGACAACCTAGGGGTGGTATGCAGAAGATAGCCCTATTTGGTTAAAGACCAAGTCCATATTATGGCAATAATTGCTTAAATAAGCAAAGATAAATGACAGTCCATCACTACTTTAAGACTATTTTCAAGAACTTTTAAAGTTTCTCGCTAAAACCATCAAGTGCTATGATGAAACTGGCTCTCATGAGGTCTGCCTCAGGAATGGAAAACCCAGAGTTACCTCTGCTGCAGAGGATAAGTTCATTAGAGTTACCAGCCTCAGAAATTGCAGCCTAAATAAATGCTTCACAGAGTTCAAGTAAGAGACACATCTCAACATCAACTGTTCAGAGGAGACATTAGACCGGTGGAAATCTGTCCTTTGGTCTGGTGTCCAAATTGGAGGTTTTTGGTTCCAACTGCCATGTTGGAACCAGTGTGAGACGCGGTGTGGGTGAACAGATCATCTCTGCATGTGTATTTCCCACCATAAAGCATGGAGGAGGAGGTGTTATGGTGTGGAGGTGCTTTGCTGGTGACAGTGTCAGTGATTGATTTAGAATTCAAGGCACACTTAACCAGCAAGGCTACCACAGCATTCTACAGCGATAAGCCATCCCATCTGGTTTGGGCT
Source organism: Oncorhynchus gorbuscha (assembly GCF_021184085.1). Classification (NCBI taxonomy): domain Eukaryota; kingdom Metazoa; phylum Chordata; class Actinopteri; order Salmoniformes; family Salmonidae; genus Oncorhynchus; species Oncorhynchus gorbuscha. The sequence continues at coordinate 58,218,597 of NC_060186.1, forward strand.
CAGTGGGACTATCATTTGTTTTTCAACATGACAATGACCCAACACACCTCCAGACAATGTAAGGGCTATTTTACCAAGAATGAAAGTGATGGAGTGCTGCATCAGATGACTTGGCCTCCACAATCACCAACCTCAACCAAATTGAGATGGTTTGGGATGACTCTTACCGCAGAGTGAAGGAAAAGCAGCCAACAAGTGCTCAGCATATGTGGGAGCTCCTTCAAGACTGTTGGAAAAGCAGAAGCTGGTTGAGAGAATGCCAAGTGTGCAAAGCCGTCATCAAGGAAAAGGATGGCTACTATATTAAGATTTTTTAAAACACCTTTTTGGTTACTCTTTGATTCCATATGTGTTATTTCATAGTTTTAAGGTATTCACTAGTATTCTACAATGTAGAAAATAGTAAAAATAAAGAAAAAACATTTGAAGGAGTAGGTGTTCTAAAACTTTTGACCTGTAGTATACATTCTCCTGTTCTATTGTTTATTTTTAAACATTTTTTCATTGTCCAGCACATATTGGCATTATCCTAGTCAATCTGCAATGCAGGATAGTTTTTACATCTTTACATCTACCCTCTTTCTAAATTTCGAACTGATGTTTTCATATCGGTCCATGAAACCCCTTGCATGTGCTGTGCCGCAAATTGCATTTTGGAACATTCATGCGTAGGCCTACCACCATGTGCACATTGCTGCAACTATATGAAGAAATTATAGTTTATCAACATTTTAAGCTAAACGTTCGGATCTATTCCATCAGCCTTATTAATTGATATGCGTATACCTCCACTACACTCATTTGATACACATCGTGGGGATTAAGAAGTGAGTATACACAATGCCCCTGAAAAAGAAGTGGGTATATATGGCGTATACACACCCTACACCACTGTTTGTCATTTTAGGGAACTATCGCTTTAACAAATGTTTTGATGAACATTCATTTATATATTTGATGATGTGATTAAAAAGAAGGAATAGTATTCTCATTATTTCACCATTAAATGATTAAGCATTCTGTGCCAGATAGAACCTTCCCATTGGGCACAGATGTCAACTCAACATCTATTCAAATCAAATCAAATCTTATTGGTCGCATACACGTTTAGCACATGTTATTGTGGGTGTAGCAAAATGCTTGTGTTTCTAGTTCCAACAGTGCAGTAATATCTAACAAGTAATATCTAACAATTTCACAACAATACACACAAATGTATAGGAATGGAATAAAGATCATTAAGATAATCCCAAATTGGTTCTACGTAATTTAATTGAAATGACGTGGAAACAAGGTTAATTCAACCACTGTGTGCCTAGTGGATTATGGCTGAACCCAGATTGACATTTCTGAGCTATACGATTATATCTGCCATTGCACCCCCACATTTCACTAAAATTGTCCGGTGTATGTGACAATTAAACATAAACAAAACAAAAAAAGATTGATTTATAAATGTTTTAGGATTTTGGAACTCTGCACTTTAGGTACCTTTAAGGTGAGGATCTTATTGGCTTATGAAATAATAATTTACAAAAAAATTATTCTGAGATCTGGGATATGAAAACATCAATGCTCAATATCTCAGAACTATGCTTTGTGCAGATAGAATCTTACAGTCGAAGGTCTCGAAATGGCAACCTGTGTGCGGAGAGAGACCTTGGATAGACAGTTGCTGTGTTCACGACAACTGTGAACTCGAAAAGAAACAAGGTCAAATCGGGACGTCAGTGATCTTCAGGTCGTAGACATAGACTGACCAGATGAAAGCTATGGTCACTTTTTAAATCAGTGTAGATGAAGGAGAAGAAATATGTTGAAGAAGGATTTTTAAACCTTGAGACATGGATCATGTGTGTGCAACTCAATATTAGGAAGGTGTTATTAACGATTTGTTCACTCAGTGTATGTTGCATATTTTAATATTGTATTATCTTAAAAGTGATTTGCTAAGTTAGGATTTTACTATTTGAAAATGATTTATGATTTGTGTTATGATTGTAAATCGCTGTATAATTCAGTCTATGACTGCGAGAAACAAATACATTATTCTACTACTACAGTACTACACTACTCCACTTGGAAGGTATAAGAATCAACCAATAGGAAGCTCTACGCAAAAAAACATGTGCAAATTTTAACTCTGAGGTTCATTGTTGTCTTTAAAGCACCATTGAACGAAGTCATATATCAGATGTCGCAAGAGTTCCAAGTTCCCAGTGGTCTTGAACTCGGCATCCAATTTGGAAAATCGTTGAAGAAATATGAGCTCCATGTTTCCCACTTGAAAAGTATCAGAATCAACCAATAGGAAGTTCTACGCAAAACAACGTACCCAAATTTCAACTCGGCGGTCCCAGGTTTACGAGTTGTCTTGAAGGAACCAATAAACTCTGATTTTCCAACTTGGAAAGTTTCAGACTCAATTGGAAGCTTTACGGGGAAAAAAAACACAAATTTTAACTTGGCGGTTCTGAGTTGTTTTGAAGCATCAGCTTGTGACCACTGAGGACAGTCACCCATTATGTGGGCTCAGCATCTGTGAAGGGGACACGGGCACGGGACACACAGGACATAAGAGGGTAGGGGGGATGGGGGGGACCTGCGAGATATCACCAAACAATAGCATCATGCACAACACTGCCAAGTGGTACAGTTCGTGTCACTCACTCATCATTGGGCTTTTGTTTCAAATGCATCTTTAACTCTGAGTAACCTACCAACCATTACAACTAGTCAATGTAAGCTATAGGATGAAAATAACAGCTTGATAGCTACAGTGCTTTCAGAAAGTATTCAGATCCCTTGTCTTTTTCAAAATGTTGTTACATCACAGCCTTATTCTAACATGGATTAAATCGTTTTTCTCATCATCAATCTACACACAATACCCCATAATGACAAAGCAAAAACAGTTTATTTTTTATTTTTAACAAATTTCAATTTCAACAAAAACGGAAATACGACATTTACATAAGTATTCAGACCCTTTGCTCAGGACTTTGTTGAAGCACATTTGGCAGCGATTACAGCCTCGAGTCTTCTTGGGTATTTATTTATTTTTTATTTATTTCACCTTTATTTAACCAGGTAGGCAAGTTGAGAACAAGTTCTCATTTACAATTGCGACCTGGCCAAGATAAAGCAAAGCAGTTCGACAGATACAACGACACAGAGTTACACATGGAGTAAAACAAACATACAGTCAACAATACAGTATAAACAAGTCTATATACAATGTGAGCAAATGAGGTGAGAAGGGAGGTAAAGGCAAAATAGGCCATGGTGGCAAAGTAAATACAATATAGCAAGTAAAACACTGGAATGGTAGTTTTGCAATGGAAGAATGTGCAAAGTAGAAATAAAAATAATGGGGTGCAAAGGAGCAAAAATTAATAAATAAATTAAATACAGTTGGGAAAGAGGTAGTTGTTTGGGCTAAATTATAGGTGGGCTATGTACAGGTGTAGTAATCTGTGAGCTGCTCTGACAGTTGGTGCTTAAAGCTAGTGAGGGAGATAAGTATTTCCAGTTTCAGAGATTTTTGTAGTTCGTTCCAGTCATTGGCAGCAGAGAACTGGAAGGAAAGGCGGCCAAAGAAAGAATTGGTTTTGGGGGTGACTAGAGAGATATACCTGCTGGAGCGTGTGCTACAGGTGGGAGATGCTATGGTGACCAGCGAGCTGAGATAAGGGGGGACTTTACCTAGCAGGGTCTTGTAGATGACATGGAGCCAGTGGGTTTGGCGACGAGTATGAAGCGAGGGCCAGCCAACGAGAGCGTACAGGTCGCAATGGTGGGTAGTATATGGGGCTTTGGTGACAAAACGGATTGCACTGTGATAGACTGCATCCAATTTGTTGAGTAGGGTATTGGAGGCTATTTTGTAAATGACATCGCCAAAGTCGAGGATTGGTAGGATGGTCAGTTTTACATGGGTATGTTTGGCAGCATGAGTGAAGGATACTTTGTTGCGAAATAGGAAGCCAATTCTAGATTTAACTTTGGATTGGAGATGTTTGATATGGGTCTGGAAGGAGAGTTTACAGTCTAACCAGACACCTAAGTATTTGTAGTTGTCCACGTATTCTAAGTCAGAGCCGTCCAGAGTAGTGATGTTGGACAGGCGGGTAGGCTGCACAGTAATGTTTCTTATCGATGGCAGTTAAGATATCGTTTAGGACCTTGAGTGTGGCTGAGGTGCACCCATGACCAGCTCTGAAACCAGATTGCATAGCAGAGAAGGTATGGTGAGATTCGAAATGGTCGGTAATCTGTTTGTTGACTTGGCTTTCGAGGACCTTAGAAAGGCATGGTAGGATAGATATAGGAGTATAATGCTACAAGCTTGGAAAACCTGTATTTGGGGAGTTTCTCCTATTCTTCTATGCAGATACTCTCAAGCTCTGACAGGTTAGATGGGGAGCGTCGCTGCACAGCTATTTTCATGTCTCTCCAGAGATGTTCGATCGGGTTCAAGTCCAGGCTCTGGCTGAGCCACTTAAGAACGTTCAGAGACTTATCCCAAAGCCACTCCTGTGTTGTCTTTGCTGTGTGCTTAGGGTCGTTGTCCTGTTGGAAAGTGACCCTTCGCCCCAGTCTGAATTCCTGAGCGCTCTGGAGTAGGTTTTCATTAAGGATCTCTCTGTACTAGTCTCCCAGTCGCTGCCGTTGAAAGAACTTCCCCACATCATGATGGTGCCAGAATGTCATAAGGTGAATGCACCAATTTGTAAGTCGCTCTGGATAAGAGCGTCTGCTAAATGACTTAAATGTAAATGTAATGTTTCGTCCAGATGTTATGCTTTGCATTCAGGCCAAAGAGTTCAATCTTGGTTTCATCAGACCAGAGAATCTTGTTTCTCATGGTCTGAGAGTCCTTTAGGTGCCTTTTGATAAACTCCAAGCAGGCTGTCATGTGCCTTTTACTGAGGAGTGGCTTCCATCAGGCCACTCCACCATAAAGGCCTGAAATGTTCTCCCATCTCCACAGAGGAACTCTGGAAGTCTGACAGAGTGAGCATTGGGTTCTTGGTCCCCTACTTGACCAAGTCCCTTCTCCCCCGATTGCTCAGTTTGGCTTGGCAGCCAGCTCTAGGGAGAGTCTTGGTGGTACCAAACTTCCAATTAAGAATGATGGAGGCCACTGTGTTCAATGCTGCTGACATTTTTTGGTACCCTTCCCCAGATCTGTGCCTTGACACAATCCTGTCTCTGAGCTCTACGGACAATTCTTTCGACCTCATGGCTTGGTTTTTGCTATGACATGCACTGTCAAATGTACAAAAGTTCAATTTTGAGTCTCATAGCAAAGGGTCCTAATACTTATGTAAATAAGGTATTTCTGTTTTTTATTTTGAATAAATTTGCTAACATTTCTAAAAACCTGTTTTTGCTTTGTCACGAATGGGTATTGTGTGTAAATTGTTGAGAATTAGTTTTACTTAGTCCATTTTAGAATAAGGCTGTAACGTAACAAAAATTGGAAAAAGGGAAGGGGTCTGAATACTTTTCATATGTTTTTATTTGCCAATAAGTAGTAACCATTGGTGAAGCTATAGTTAATTAGCTTTAAATTATGTGTTCTTTTTTGTGGACGTGAACATTTTTTGTCAAGTAAATTAAACGATTATGATGACAAAACATGTGTCAATGTGACGACAGCAAAACGCCACAGTAGATTGCGCCATTGTGCTTAGATGACGTACATCGTCCTAACATTATGAACAGCGCCAGGACCCATTGCGAGTGGGAGTTGACTTCTGACATGACACCACAGTACCACCCTATGGCATCGTCCGGGGCTGTCTAAGACTCATTCCTGCAGATTTAAGGGGGCTTCGTGCCCCCTTAAAGTGTATTATTCTTCTACTGCACATTTAAATCAATAAATATTTTGATGAACTACATCAGCATTGTCTCTTTTTTTTAGGTGTCAGCACATGCACACACAAACTCCGGGCCTTTTTAAATACATAAAAGAATGGCCCTATCTGTGTGTGTGTGTGTGTGTGTGTGTGTGTGTGCATGCGTGCGTGCGTGTGTGTGTGTGAGAGAGATAGACAGAGAAGCAGATCACAAGCAGGCACCTTGTTGTAAGGGCACTTCCACAGAGTGAGTAACATTCTACATTGGACCGCAAGCATGCCCTGATGCAATTCACATAATATATTTTTATTTTGTGATCTCGTTTTAGTCAGATTTTCTTTAATCAGATATTACTATGGGATATATCATGAGAACTAACTTCACGCAGATAAGCAGCTCAAATAGTAGGAAAGACATTGGCCACATATATTGTTTAGGTTTGTTATGGAGAGCAAGACCCAGTTCCAATCTGATGCTGCCTCCTAGGGGCTGCCTTCAAATGTACATCAAACCACAAATAGGCTGCTACTAGTAGCAATGTGCTGCCTTTGCTCTAAACTGGAGTTAATATATATATATATATATATTTCACCTTTATTTAACCAGGTAGGCTAGTTGAGAACAAGTTCTCATTTACAACTGCGACCTGGCCAAGATAAAGCAAAGCAGTGCGACAGAAACAACAACACAGAGTTACACATGGAATAAACAAGAGTACAGTCTATATATAGTCTATATATAGTGTGTGCAAATGACGTGAGGAGGTAAGGTAATAAACAGGCCATAGTAAAGGAGTAATTATAATTTAGTAAATTAACACTGGAGTGATAGATGAGCAGATGATGATGTGCAAGTAGAAATGCGGGTGTGCAAAAGAGCAGAAAAGTAAATAAAAACAATATGGGGATGAGGTAGGTAGATTGGGTGGGCTATTTACAGATGGGTTATGTACAGCTGCAGCAATCGGTTAGCTGCTCAGATAGCTGATGTTTAAAGTTAGTGAGGGAAATATAAGTCTCCAGCTTCAGCGATTTTTGCAATTCGTTCCAGTCATTGGTAGCAGAGAACTGGAAGGAAAGGCAGCTAAAGCAGGTGTTGGCTTTGGGGATGACTAATGATATATACCTGCTGGAGCGCGTACTACGGGTGGGTGTTGTTATCGTGACCAGTGAGGTGAGATAAGGCGGAGCTTTACCTAACATAGACTTATAGATGACCTGGAGCCAGTGGGTCTGGCGACAAATATGTAGCGAGGGCCAGCCGACTAGAGCATACAAGTGGCAGTGGTGGGGGGTGTAAGGGGCTTTGGTGACAAAACGGATGGCACTGTGATAGACTGTATCGTTTGCTGAGTAGAATATTGGAAGCTATTTTGTAAATAACATCGCCAAAGTTGAGGATCGGTAGGATAGTCAGTTTTACGAGGGTATGTTTGACAGCATGAGTAAAGGAGGCTTTGTTGCGAAATAGGAAGCCAATTCTACATTTCATTTTGGATTGGAGATGTCTAATATGAGCCTGGAAGGATAGTTTACAGTCTAGCCAGACACCTAGGTATTTGTAGTTGTCCACATGTTCTATGTCAGAACCGTCCAGAGTAGTGATGCTAATCAGGCGGGCGGGTGTGGGCAGCGATCAGTTGAAAAGCATGCATTTGGTTTTACTCGTGTTTAAGAGCAGTTGGAGGCCACGGAAGGAGTGTTTTATGGCATTGAAGCTCGTCTGGAGGTTAGTTAACACAGTGTCCAAAGAAGGGCCAGATGTCTACAGAATGGTGTCGTCTGCGTAGAGATGGATCAGGGAATCACCAGCAGCAAGAGCGACATCGTTGATATATACAGAGAAAATAGTCGGCCCGAGAATTGAACCCTGTGCTACCATATAGAGACTACCAGAGGTGCGGACAACAGGCCCTCCGGTTTGAGTGTGTTCCACACTTTGCAGTGTTCCACACTGAACTCTGTCTGAGAAGTAGTTGGTGAACCAGGCGAGGCAGTCATTTGAGAAACCAAGGCTGTTGAGTCTGCCGAAAATAATACGTTGATTGACAGAGTCAAAAGCCTTCGCCAGATCGATGAAGACAGATGCACAGTACTGTCTTTTATCGAAGGCGGTTATGATATCGTTTAGTACCTTGAGCGTGGCTGAGGTGCACCCGTGACCAGCTCAGAAACCAGATTGAGCAGCGGAGAAGGTACGGTGGGATTCGAAATGGTCAGTGATCTGTTTATTAACTTGGCTTTCGAAGACTTTAGAAAGGCAGGGCAGGATGGATATAGGTCTATAACAGTTTGGGTCTAGAGTGTCACCCCCTTTGACGAGGGGGATGACCGCGGCAGTTTTCCAATCTTTTAGGGATCTCGGACGATACGAAAGAGAGGTTGAACAGACTGGTAATAGGGGTTGCAACAATGCCGACGGATACATTTAAGTCATTACATTTAAGTCATTTAGCAGACGCTCTTATCCAGAGCGACTTACAAATTGGTGCATTCACCTTATGGCATCCAGTGGAACAGTCACTTAACAATAGTGCATCTAAATCTTAAAGGGGGGGGTGAGAAGGATTACTTATCCTATCCTAGGTATTCCTTAAAGAGGTGGGGTTTCAGGTGTCTCCAGAAGGTGGTGATTGACTCCGCTGTCCTGGCGTCGTGAGGGAGTTTGTTCCACCATTGGGGGGCCAGAGCAGCGAACAGTTTTGACTGGGCTGAGCGGGAGCTGTACTTCCTCAGTGGTAGGGAGGCGAGCAGGCCAGAGGTGGATGAACGCAGTGCCCTTGTTTGGGTGTAGGGCCTGATCAGAGCCTGGAGGTACTGAGGTGCCGTTCCCCTCACAGCTCCGTAGGCAAGCACCATGGTCTTGTAGCGGATGCGAGCTTCAACTAGAAGCCAGTGGAGAGAGCGGAGGAGTGGGGTGACGTGAGAGAACTTGGGAAGGTTGAACACCAGTCGGGCTGCGGCATTCTGGATGAGTTGTAGGGGTTTAATGGCACAGGCAGGGAGCCCAGCCAACAGCGAGTTGCAGTAATCCAGACGGGAGATGACAAGTGCCTGGATTAGGACCTGCCCCGCTTCCTGTGTGAGGCAGGGTCGTACTCTGCGGATGTTGTAGAGCATGAACCTACAGGAAAGGGCCACCGCCTTGATGTTAGTTGAGAACGACAGGGTGTTGTCCAGGATCACGCCAAGGTTCTTAGCGCTCTGGGAGGAGGACACAATGGAGTTGTCAACCGTGATGGCGAGATCATGGAACGGGCAGTCCTTCCCCGGGAGGAAGAGCAGCTCCGTCTTGCCGAGGTTCAGCTTGAGGTGGTGATCCGTCATCCACACTGATATGTCTGCCAGACATGCAGAGATGCGATTCACCACCTGGTCATCAGAAGGGGGAAATGAGAAGATTAATTGTGTGTCGTCTGCATAGCAATGATAGGAGAGACCATGTGAGGTTATGACAGAGCCAAGTGACTTGGTGTATAGCGAGAATAGGAGAGGGCCTAGAACAGAGCCCTGGGGGACACCAGTGGTGAGAGCGCGTGGTGAGGAGACAGATTCTCGCCACGCCACCTGGTAGGAGCGACCTGTCAGGTAGGACGCAATCCAAGCGTGGGCCGCGCCGGAGATGCCCAACTCGGAGAGGGTGGAGAGGAGGATCTGATGATTCACAGTATCGAAGGCAGCCGATAGGTCTAGAAGGATGAGAGCAGAGGAGAGAGAGTTAGCTTTAGCAGTGCGGAGCGCCTCCGTGATACAGAGAAGAGCAGTCTCAGTTGAATGACTGGTCTTGAAACCTGACTGATTTGGATCAAGAAGGTCATTCAGAGAGAGATAGCGGGAGAGCTGGCCAAGGACGGCACGTTCAAGAGTTTTGGAGAGAAAAGAAAGAAGGGATACTGGTCTGTAGTTGTTGACATCGGAGGGATCGAGTGTAGGTTTTTTCAGAAGGGGTGCAACTCTCGCTCTCTTGAAGACGGAAGGGACGTAGCCAGCAGTCAGGGATGAGTTGATGAGCGAGGTGAGGTAAGGGAGAAGGTCTCCGGAAATGGTCTGGAGAAGAGAGGAGGGGATGGGGTCAAGCGGGCAGGTTGTTGGGCGGCCGGCCGTCACAAGACGCAAGATTTCATCTGGAGAGAGAGGGGAGAAAGAGGTCAGAGCACAGGGTAGGGCAGTGTGAGCAGAACCAGCGGTGTCGTTTGACTTAGCAAACGAGGATCGGATGTCGTCGACCTTCTTTTCAAAATGGTTGACGAAGTCATCTGCAGAGAGGGAGGAGGGGGGGAGGAGGATTCAGGAGGGAGGAGAAGGTGGCAAAGAGCTTCCTAGGGTTAGAGGCAGATGCTTGGAATTTAGAGTGGTAGAAAGTGGCTTTAGCAGCAGAGACAGAGGAGGAAAATGTAGAGAGGAGGGAGTGAAAGGATGCCAGGTCCGCAGGGAGGCGAGTTTTCCTCCATTTCCGCTCGGCTGCCCGGAGCCCTGTTCTGTGAGCTCGCTCACAGAACAGGTAATTTTAGAAAGAGAGGGTCCAGATTGTCTAGCCCAGCTGATTTGTACGGGTCCAGATTTTGCAGCTCTTTCAGAACATCTGCTATCTGGATTTGGGTGAAGGAGAAGCGGGCGAGACTTGGGCAAGTAGCTGCGGGGGGTGAGGAGCTGTTGGCTGAGGTTGGGCTAGCCAGGAGGAAAGCATGGCCAGCCATAGAGAAATGCTTCTTGAAATTCTCGGTTATCGTGGATTTATTGGTGGTGACAGTGTTACCTAGCCTCAGTGCAGTGGGCAGCTGGGAAGAGGTCCTCTTATTCTCCATGGACTTTACAGTGTTCCAAAACCTTTTTGGAGTTAGAGCTACAGGATGCAAATTTTGGTTTGAAAAAGCTAGTGCGTGTATTGGTTCCTGACTTCCCTGAAAAGTTGCATATCGCAGTGGACTATTCAATGCTAGTGCAGTTCGCCACAGGATGTTTTTGTGCTGGTCAAGGACAGTCAGGTCTGGAGTGAACCAAGGGCTAGATCTGTTCTTAGTTTACATTCTTTGAAAGGGGCATGCTTATTTTAGATGGTGAGGAAATTACTTTTAAAGAACGACCAGGCATCCTCGTCTGACGGGATTTGGTCAATATCCTTCCAGGATACCTGGGCCAGGTAGATTAGAAAGGCCTGTTCGCAGAAGTGTTTAAGGAAGCGTTTGACAGTGATGAGGGGTGGTTGTTTGACCGTGGACCCATAGCGGATGCAGGCAATGAGGCAGTGATCGCTGAGATCCTGATTGAAAACAGTATTTGAAGTTGGTCACGATAATATCTATGAGGGTGCCCATGTTTACGGATTTAGGGTTGTACCTGGTGGGTTCCTTGATCATTTGTGTGAGACTGAGGGCATCTAGCTTAGATTGTAGGACTGCCGGGATGTTAAGCATATAACAGTTTAGGTCACCTAACAGAACGAACTCTGAAGATAGATGGGGGGCAATCAATTCACATATGGTGTCCAGGGCACAGCTGGGAGTTGAGTGGGGTCTATAATAGGCGGCAAAGTGAGAGACTTATTTCTGGAGAGATTAATTTTTAAAATTAGAAGCTTGAACTGTTTGGGCATAGACCTGGATAGTATGACATAACTTTGCAGGCTATCTCTGGAATAGATTGCAACTCCTCCCCCTTTGGCAGTTCTTTTGGACGGAAAATGTTGTAGTTAGTTATGGAAATGTCAAAATTTTTGGTGGCCTTCCTAAACCAGAATTCAGACACAGCAAGGACATCAGGGTTGGCGGAGTGTGATAAAGCATTGAGTAAAATAAACTTAGGGAGGAGGCTTCTGATGTTAACATGCATGAAACAAACGCTTTTTCGGGTTACAGAAGTCAACAAATGAGAGTACCTGGGGACACGCAGGGCCTGGGTTAACCTCCACATCACCCGAGGAACAGGGGAGGAGTAGGATGAGGGTACGGCTAAAGGCTATCAAAACTGGTCGTCTAGTGAGGTTGGGGACAGAGAATAAAATGAGCAGATTTCTGGGCGTGGTAGAAAAGATTCAGGGCATAATGTACAGACAGGGGTATGGTGGGGTGCAGGTACAGTGGAGGGAAGTGGGATTGGTTTTTACAGTAGTGTTGCAGTCCTCTGAATGCTTGGGAGTGTAGAGGCAGGATGATACTTGTCCCTGTGCTGCTGTCAGCCCCTTCTAGGGAACTCTGGAGGAGTCATGGGTGTGCCCATAATATAGGTGAGGCTGAAAAGTGTGTACCTTCCTACAACAGACAGGAAACAGCACGTTTGTGAGTGGAGGCGGCGTTAATGATCGCCTGATTAGGACAATTGGCAAATAAACGTGTGTAATAACATCCCACTTGGCACACCACTTTATTTTAAAGTGAAAATGTGTGTCATTTGTGGTTGAGACGTTGATCAATAAGATTAAAACCTTTATTCACTCACTCAAAAAGACTGAAGTTTTTAAAATTCCCAATGTGTTATCACTAGGTTTACAACACAACCAAATATCAACATTTAAAGGCGATGTATCTAATGCTTGAATAGTTTCATCAGAGCCACTGGCCTAATTCTATTCTTTAACTTTTATTTTTGGTTTAGTTGGAGACCGTTAATCCAACATATTATTTGATAAATTCTTGACAAGTTAATAAACTGTTTACTGAATTGCAAAAGTGATATTGAATTGTGTTTGGTTGTCAACGCAACCAAATATCAACATAAGAAGAAGATGTATATTATGTGCCACTGACTTAGTCTGACTTTAATTCCAGTTTGTTTACAAAATAATATTTGATCAATTGGATTCTCCATTTCAACCAAAATCTAAGTTAAAGAATAGGAATAAATCAAATCAAACTTTAACTGCATTTTAAATCAAGTTTGATTGATTTAGTCCTATTCTTTAACTTAGATTTTTGGTTGAAATGGAGATGTGAATCCAACATATTCATTATTAACATGAGGATTACATTTGACATCAATCAAAGCATAAAAACCCTAGGCTTACAGTGCATTCAGAAAGTATTCAAACCTCTTGATCTTTTCCACATTACAGCCTTATTCTAAAATTGATAAAATAAAATTCAATCTTCATCAATCTACACACAATACACCATAATTAAAAAACGAAACAGGTTTTTAGAAATGTTAGCAAATTTATTACAAGAAACCCCCCCAGAAATACTTTATTTACATAAGTATTCAGACTGTTTGCTATGAGACTCGAAATTGAGCTCAGGTGCATCCTGTTTCCATTGATCATCCTTGAGATGTTTCTACAACCTGATTGGTAAATTCAATTGATTGGACATGATTTGGAAAGGCACACACCTTTCTATATAAGGTCTCACAGTTGACAGTGCATGTCAGAGCAAAAACCAAGCCATGAGGTTGAAGGAATTGTCTGTAGAGTTCCGAGACAGGATTTTGTCAATGCACAGATATGGGGAAGGGTACCAAAACATTTCTGCAGCATTGAAGGTCCCCAAGAACACAGTGGCCTTCATCATGGAGGACGTTTGGAACCACCAAGACTTTTTCTAGAGTTGGCAGCCTGGCCAAACTGAGCAATCAGGGCAGAAGAGCCTTGGTCAATGAGGTGAGCAAGAACCCGATGGTCACTCTGACAGAGCTCCAGAGTTCCTCTGTGGAGATGGGAGGACCTTCGAGAAGGACAACCATCTCTGCAGCACTCTACCAATCCGGCCTTTATGGTGGAGCGGCCTGACAGAAGCCACTCCTCAGTAAAAGGCACATGACAGCCCGTTTGACAACGCAGGAGTGACAAGTCTCTGAATGTCCTTGAGTGGCCCAGCCAGAGATCTTGGGTGTTTCAACAAAGTACAAAGAAAAGGGTAAATGTGATATGTAAAAGTGTTATTTTTCATTTGTAATAAATTTGCTAAAATGTCTAACCCTGTTTTTGCTTGGTCACTATATGTGTGTAGATTGATGAGGAAAAAACCCAACTGAATCCATTTTAGAATAAGGCTGTAACGTAAAAAAATGTGGAAAAAGTCAAGGGGTCTGAATACTTTCCAACTGCACTGTATATGTATTGTCTATTTTTAGTTGAACCCTGGGGTTTAAAAACAAGAGCTGTTGATGACTTTGCAAATGCTACAGTATATAGGCCAAAATAGTATCATTGATGAAATACTGGATGATTTGTAAAGTCTGCTTACACTTCATTTGCTCTGTTAAGCCTTCCCTCTAGAATGACTCTGATAGCTACAGTGAATCTAGTCACTACATTTACATTTTAGTCCTTTAACAGGCACATTGACAGTTTTCACCTGGTGTATTGGAACCAGCAACCTTTCAGTTTCTGGCCCAATGTTCTTAACCGATAGGCTACCTGTCACCCACTTATTAAGAGATCTCTCAATAATCAATCTCACGATAGCACATTGGTAGTAGTGGGTGACAAATCAAAGATAAGTGGGGCAGGGCTTGGTTAAAACCCTGGAGGGGGGACATAATGGATAGATGTAGATAGCTCAATTCTCCAGTAGGAGGTACTGCTCAGCCTATTGTTTAGTTTTTTGATAGTGGATATAACGTTGAAGATCTGACGTTGTTTCAAATGTACAACTTCAACATATTTAATACAAGGTTTGTCTATGTTAAAAATTGGTTACCATGATGACATAATTCTGGGGTTGAAATTTCACCCTCAAAACAACAGTTAACGTTGATGACTTTTTTCAAATCAAATGTATTTTCCACATGGATTCCACATCACAATACATTGACAAATGACATTGAAACAACATTGATTCAACCAGCCTGTGCCCAGTGGGATGTGTGTGCTAACAGATGGACATGTGTATAAAGAATGTATAATCCATATACACACAGGAGTGTGTGATTCTGTGTTCTCTCTCTCCCTCACTTTTCTTCCTGTCATGTTACTGCCTGTGAGCTGTAATTACAGGGAGTGAAGAAGGTAGGGTTGAGAGGAGAACAGAGAGAGAGGGAAATTGAGACGAGTGCTAGTGACGGAATGTGCAAGAAAAAAAAAGGAAGAGATATTCAGTTACATTCCATCATTGACCTTTAACCTAATACATTTTCAAATGACCAGGTGCACTCTCTCATGGCTGCTTCATGACTAGAGACAAGAAACTTTTGTTCCGGTTGCCTCGAGCTCAGACAATGATATTTATCCCCAGTATTGAGTGACCTGTTTGATGATTCTACAATGTGGCAGTAACTAGATGTGCTTTGGCATTCCAATAGAACTGTTCATGAAATTGTACTCCAGAAGAGGTTAACGGTTTAATTGACATAAGAACACATACTGTACAAAGGTCTATTTCCACCAGAAATACAGGTCATTGTCTATAAAAAATAACAGCAATAATAAAACCTAGTCCAAAGATAGACCTCACAGATTGTCTTGGTTGACTATTTGGACTTGTAACATTTGTACTAACACATAAGTATTCACACACAACCAATAAACATGTTTTATCAGCAAAGTAGTGATCCGTGAAATCACACACACATGTTTGTTTTTACTATCCTTGTTGGGACCAAACAATTGATTCTCATTCAAAATAATATTTTCCCTAACCCTAATTGTAACCCAAACACCTATGTCTAAAATGGCCTTTTTTCTTGTGGGAACAAGCAACATTTCCTCCACTTACCTGAATTGTCCGTATTTTACTATCCTTGTGAGGACATCTGTTCCGCACAAGGATAGTAAAACAAACACACACACACAAACATATAACCTATTGTGCAATAGCCATGAAAACATTGTGTGAAGGCCAAGAATGTCATGTAGTATTTCAGAGGCAGACGCAGTTTAACATTTTAGTGGGTAAGGAATAGCTAAGGTTATGTTGTAGGACTAGGCCTAAAACAGGCAGCCTATAGGCAGAACCTAATAGAGAGGCCTACACTGCTAAATAAGCCTATATGTAGGCGTTGAATACAGAAAAGTCAGTTTAGATCTCGTAATTTCTTCCCAGACTCTTTGGCATTTTTACAGCTGTACAGCCATTTTATAATCCTGGCATTGCGCTCAATGACCGATGTCCCCTGTCGAACAGTTTCATGCATCTCCTCTTCCAGTAATCCTTCGTTACTGTCCTCGCCACTATTCCTTGTGAACCCGTCATCTGACGTCGAGATGCTGACGCTTCGGATTTTATTGACACGTTCATCCGAACATGCGGAAAAGTTCTCTTTGCCCAGGGACTCTATGACTTCGCCATTCAGTCCGCAGTATTTGAAGAAGGCATCAAAGTCGGCAAAGTTTTTGGAATATCTTGAGCTGATGTCAGAGTGAGAACGGCCAACCCCTTTGCGAGTCCTCCTCTGAACTTCCGCTAGTCTTTTGTGAGTGGGTCTCTGCATCACACCTGGGGACACTTTTATGTCCGTCCATTCTTCATCTGTGGATAGAGATTGTGTTTCTGGCTGTATGGGTTTCGAATAGCCAGCCTTTGAATCACATTCCTTGGCAAGTATGTCGGGTGTCGTACATTTGGTATACATTTCCTCTGCCTCACATTCCTTACCTGATGCCTCAGGTAGTAAACTTGCCTTATCCAGTGAGCTGAGCAACAACCTGCGCCCCAAATTCAGTTTATTTTTTTCACGCGTCGATGCTTTCACAAGTTCACATTTCTGTCGGTACAGTAAAAGTGAGTCTCTTCTTTTGGAGCTCGTCCGATGCACCGCATTTTTGTCCTCCGGCGGCGAAGGCCCTCCTTGCACACTGCTTGTACCCGCAGGCGAATTCCTCCCACTGTTCCTACAGTTCATGTTGGAGCTCCGATTAGACGATCCGTTACTACTAACAGAGGCAGATCCAAAACTAACCACGGGCTCCTGTATCGAGTTGAACACCTGTTGACTTTTGACATACTGTTTTTTACTTGCGGCAAGCATCTCCACTGCGCTCATGCGTCCCGTCTCTTCGCTCTCCAGTTCCATCTGTTTCCGAAGGTATTCCGGACCCTTCTCTAGAATTCTAGTGGCATCTACACCTTTGTTAGTCATATTGTTGGTTTTTGCTTTCAAAACACTACCCTAGCAGGCATTCCAAAACTGTATTCAGGATGTAAAGGGGTCCCACGTTACCAATCCAGTGCTCAAATGTCCAGAAGCTCGAAGTAAGAACAATTCAATGTTCTACTGTACAAACAAGCTCGTGCCTTGCCCAAGCACGTACTAAAGCGGGAGTGTTCACCTTTCTGCTTAAACACATTACACAACCCCATCCTGTCTTGCGCAAGACCAGGTTGAACCAAACAAGTGGTATGCAAAGTACACCTGATCATCACCACAGTTTTTGATATGTACCCCCAAAAAATGTTTCAACTGGTTACAAGTAAATAAGTTATTTGTTGTTGTTGAGTAAACCTAACTACATTTGTTGAAACCAAATTTATGATTAAATGCCAACTGTTATATTTTATTATTAACAAATCTATATTTCATGTCAACACTCAACTTGCTTTCCCATTTGGTTAAACCTAACAAACAACATTGATACCAACTAATATTTAATGTTAATACAACCCATTTAAAAAAATATTTTTTAAATGTATTTGTATTTTTTATCTCCGCAGGAGGCCTTTTACCTTTTGATAGGTCGTCATTGTCAATAAGAATTTGTTCTTAACTGACTTGCCTAGTTAAATAACGGTTAATAAATAAAAGTAAAACAAATTAAAGTAGATTTTTCACTTTGGAGTTACCTATCCACATTTCTTTAATTGGGTTACAAGGAATTAGATACATTTCCTGTAAATAAAGATATTAATTTGGTTCCATAACATGAACTAATTTCACGATTTACCAAATACATTCTTTATAATAGTTAAAATTTACTGGCTACATTATTGTAACCAATTGGTGGCAATCTCGACAATGGAAACCTTTCCATGGTCTTTCATATCACATGCACTTCTACAAATACATTTGTGATTCAGTGCTGGCAGAGTATAGGTATAAGCTTGATAATATTAAAACATAACACTTTAACTGTAATGACATTCACACACTGAAAGCCACGCCTCCAACTCTTCTAATAGGATGCCTCTGCTTTATTGCCCCCACTGCTACGCAATGCAAATTAGCATGAGGTATTGAAAGCAATTTCACTCTTTCTGTGAAAATGTTATCACCTACATTTCCATTGGATGCAATGAAACTACCCGACTTTATATCCGGCAAATCCCATGCAGCGACATTAGAAGTTCCTGCAGCCATGTTACAAGTTCAAACACTTGAAGGCGTGATGTTCTGTTGTAGGTTATAGACCCTAGATTGACAGGTTTTAAATCCCCCCCAAATCATCGTTTTGAACTTCTAACTTGGTAGGAATAATAACCCATTGGGCACAGACCTCAATTCAATGTCTATTCCACATTGGTTCAACGTCATTTCATTGAATTGATGTGGACACAACGTTGATTCAACCAGTGTGTGCCAAGTGGGAAGGAAGGGAGTGGTTTGTGACACACAAGAGCAACCGCGGGGTAACGCTCAATCTGATTGAATCAAGACCCTAATTTTAGAAAGATTAAAAGGGCTGGAGTACAGCAGAGTCTATCTGGAAACTAGTGACGCGTTGCCACTGATAAAACCAATCAAGTTTTTTGCATGGGTGTACTTGACTGGCAGTAGACTGGGCTGTGGGGGAAGTAGGCCAGGTACTGGTGGCAGCAGACTGGGCTCTGGGGGATGTAGGCCAGGTTCTGGTGGCAGCAGACTGGGCTGTGGGGGAAGTAGGCCAGGTACTGGTGGCAGCAGACTGGGCTGTGGGGGATGTAGGCCAGGTCGTGGTGGCAGCAGACTGGGCTGTGGGGGAAGTAGGCCAGGTACTGGTGGCAGCAGACTGGGCTGTGGGGGATGTAGGCCAGGTACTGGTGGCAGCAGACTGGGCTGTGGGGGAAGTAGGCCAGGTACTGGTGGCAGCAGACTGGGCTGTGGGGGAAGTAGGCCAGGTACTGGTGGCAGCAGACTGGGCTGTGGGGGAAGTAGGCCAGGTACTGGTGGCAGCAGACTTGGCACTGGAGGAAGCAGGTTGGACTGCAGTGGGAGCAGCCTGGGTGGGGATTGCAGCAGAGATGTCGGCAGTAGTGGTGGTGAAGTCATCCAGTCTCCTCCGAGTCAGGGTCCATGTCCTGCATGGCCTTCTCAGTCTGCCTGAGCAGATAGTCCATACACCAATTAGCTCTCCTGAAAATGAAAAAGACAACAGAATGCAAAACGAGACAAAAATAAATGAATATGATTCCAATATCTTCATCAAAACACTGACACATAGTTTTGTTTCTGCCATGTTTTAATGGATGTAATGCTATTCGTTAAGAAATGACAGTGTGTTATGTACTGAGGTTCCTCTTCAAGGCTATAGCAGAAGAGAGCACTTACAGAAGCTCTACTAGAGCTGGCGGTGCCCTGAGAGACAGCAGAGACAGTGGTGGTTTTCACAAAGGCTGTAGCAGAGGGGGTCTGGGAGAAAGGTGAGGTGGTCTTCACAAAGGCTGTAACAGAGGAGGTCTGGGAGAAAGGTGAGGTGGTCTTCACAAAGGCTGTAACAGAGGAGGTCTGGGAGAAAGGTGAGGTGGTCTTCACAAAGGCTGTAACAGAGGAGGTCTGGGAGAAAGGTGAGGTGGTCTTCACAAAGGCTGTAGCAGAGGGGGTCTGGGAGAAAGGTGAGGTGGTCTTCACAAAGGCTGTAACAGAGGAGGTCTGGGAGAAAGGTGAGGTGGTCTTCACAAAGGCTGTAACAGAGGGGGTCCGGGAGAAAGGTGAGGTGGTCTTCACAAAGGCTGTAACAGAGGAGGTCTGGGAGAAAGGTGAGGTGGTCTTCACAAAGGCTGTAACAGAGGGGGTCCGGGAGAAAGGTGAGGTGGTATTCACAAAGGCTGTAACAGAGGAGGTCTGGGAGAAAGGTGGGGTGGTTTTCACAAAGGCTGTAGCAGTGGAGGTCTGGGAGAAAGGTGAGATGGTCTTCACAAAGGCTGTAACAGAGGGGGTCCGGGAGAAAGGTGAGGTGGTCTTCACAAAGGCTGTAACAGAGGGGGTCCGGGAGAAAGGTGAGGTGGTCTTCACAAAGGCTGTAACAGAGGGGGTCCGGGAGAAAGGTGAGGTGGTCTTCACAAAGGCTGTAACAGAGGGGGTCCGGGAGAAAGGTGAGGTGGTCTTCATAGAGGCCCGTAGCAGGGCTGGAGAGGGGCCGGTAGAAAGTGCAAATGGCTGATTATTATATAACCTAATATGAGAATGATTTATGAGTAAACAGTATTAAAAACAAATATATAGGTAATCAAAAAAGCTATTTTTATTTAACTAGGCAAGTCAGTTTAGAACAAATTCTTATTTTCAATGACAGCCTAGGAACAGTGGGTTAACTACCTTGTTCAGGGGAAGAACAGCAGATTTTTATCTTGTCAGCTCAGGGATTTGATCTAGCAACCATTTCAGTTACTAGTCCAACGCTCTAACCACTAGGCTACCTGCCGCACCCTATTGACAGGTTAAGCTATATAACATTTACACGAACAAGCTTTCTAGGCACATCGTGCTGAAATGATGAAGGAAATACAGAAGAATATTGATATGAATACCGACAATTTTCTTTCTCCATCATGTTTTGATTGATGTACAGTGCCTTCGGAAAGTATTCAGACCCCTTGTCTTTTCCCACAATTTGTTACGTTAAAGCCTTCCCCTAAAATAGGCTTTAAAAAACTACTTTTTCCTCAGCAATCTACAATACCCCACAATGACAAAGTGAAAACAGGTTTATAGATATTTTTTTTGCAAATGTATAAAAAATAAAACGGAAATACCTTATTTACATAAGTATTCAGACCCTTTGCTATGAGACTCGAAATTGAGTTCAGGTGCGTCCTGTTTCCATTGATCATCCTTGAGATGTTTCTACAACCTGATTGGAGTCCACCTATGATAAATGCAATTGGACGTGATTTGGAAAGGCAGACACCTGTCTATATAAGGTCCCACAGTTGACAGTGCATGTCAGTGCAAAAACCAAGCCATGAGGCCGAAGGAACTGTCCGTAGAGCTCCGAGACAGGATTGTGTTGAGGCACAGATATGGGGAAGGGTACCAAAACATTTCTGCAGCATTGCAGGTCCCAAAGAACACAGTGACCTCCATCATTCTTAAATGGAAGAAGCTTAGAACAGTGCTCTAGAGTTCCTCTGTGGAGCTGGACAACCTTCACTGCAGCACTCCACCAATCAGGCCTTAATTGTAGAGTGGCAATATGGAAGCCACTCCTCAGTAAAAGGCACATGATAGCCCACTTGGAGTTTGTTGAAAGGCAACCAAGGTTGAACTCTTTGGCCTGAATGCCAAGCGTCACATCTGGAGGAAACCTGGTACTATCCCTACGGTGAAGCATGGTGGTGGTAGCATCATGCTCTGGGGATGTGTTTCAGCGGCAGGGACTGGGAGACTAGTCAGGATCGATGCAAAGATGAACGGATCAAAGTACAGAGAGATCCTTGATGAAAACCTACTCTAGAGCACTCAGGACTTCACACTGGGCCAAATGTTCACTTTCCAACAGGAAACCCTAAGCACATAGCCAAGACAACTCAGGATTGGCTTCGGGACACGTCTCTGAATGTCCTT
Organism: Oncorhynchus gorbuscha; assembly: GCF_021184085.1. NCBI lineage: Eukaryota > Metazoa > Chordata > Actinopteri > Salmoniformes > Salmonidae > Oncorhynchus > Oncorhynchus gorbuscha. Next base: position 58,240,091 of record NC_060186.1, read on the forward strand.
GAGTGACCCAGCCAGAGCTTGGACTTGAACTCGATCGAACATCTCTGGAGAGACCTGAAAATAGCTGTGCAGCGACACTACCCATCCAACCTGACAGTGTCACACCCTGATCTGTTTCACCTGTTTTGAGATTGTCTCCACTCCCTCCAGGTGTCGTTGATTATCCCTGGTGTATTGTATCCCTGTTTCTCCTGTCTCTCTGTGCCAGTTCGTCTGGTTTGTTTTTCAAGTCAACCAGCGTTTTTCCCGTACTCCTGCTTCTATTCTCTTTTGGTAGTCTTCCCGGTTTTGACCCTTGCCTGTTTTCTGGACCCGGCTGCCTGACCATTCTGCCTGCCCTGACCTTGAGCCTGCCTGCCACTCTGTACCTCTTGGACTGGTTTTGACCTTTTGCCTGTCCACGACCATTCTCTTGCCTACCCCTTTTGGATTGTTTAATAAATATCAAGACTCAAACCATCTGCCTCTCGTGTCTGCATCTGGGTTTTGCCTTGTGCCCTTATAGAAAGAGCTTGAGAGGATCTGCAGAGCAGAATGGGAGAAAGTCCTCAAATGCAGGTGTGCCAAGCTTGTAGCGTCATACCCAAAAAGACTCGAGGCTGTAATTGCGGCCAAAGGTGCTTCAACAAAGTACTGAGTAAAGGGTCTGGAAACGTATGTAATTGTAAAATTTCCATCTGTAAATTAGCAAATATGTAACAGTTTTCCTCCTCTTCTGAGGAAGAGTGGGAAGGATCGGACCAATATGCAGCGTGGTAAGTGTTCGTCATTTTATTAAACTGAACTGAACACTACAATACAAAGTCAACTAAAAGAAAAACCAAAACAGTTCCTTCTGGTAACTAATACAAAGACAGAAAACAACTACCCACAATCCATAGTGAGAAAACAGGCTGCCTAAGTATGGTTCTCAATCAGAGACAACGATTGACAGCTGCCTCTGATTGGGAACCATACCAGGCCAAAACCGGAAATACAAAACATAGAACAAAAATATAGAATGCCCACCCCAACTCACACCCTGACCAAACTAAAATAGAGACATAAAAAAAGGAACTAAGGTCAGGACGTGACAAAACATTTTTTAAACTGTTTTGCTTTGTCATTCTGGGTTATTGTGTGTAGATTGATGAGGGAAAAAAATATGTTTAATACATTTGAGAATAAGACTAACGTAACAAAGTGAGAAAAAGACAAGGGGTCTGAATACATTCTGAAGGCACTGTAAGTTCTAGGTATTAGTTCTAAAATGACAACAGTGCAAGATGTAGTAGGCACAATATCAGACTTACAGAGGCCAGAGTATAGGTTGAGGCACTCACAGAGTTTGTAGACAACTTGGCTGGGCTACGGACAGTTTGTGTGTGTAAAAATATGTAGTTGCATGAAGATTATTTAAGGTTATACTGTTATAAACACAGATCAATAGAAACCCCGATTTGCAACAAACAAAAAAATCACCACAATTTCAATCTTGTCTCATCGCTGCAACTCCCCAAAGGGCTCGGGAGGCATACGTCCAGATGACGCTCTACCAATTGTGCAGCACCCTACGGGACTCCCAATCACAGCCGGTTGTGATAAAGCCAGGGATTGAACCCGGGCTTGTAGTGACACCTTTAGCACTATAATGCAGTGTCTTAGACTGCTGCACCACAAACCAAGCTTTTAGCCTGCATTTAATTTACCCGAGCAGGCTTCCTTGCCAAGTTAAGGTTTGTTCTTGCTGCAGTCACATGAGAGCCCCCAAAACCATTGCCTTTTGAACTGCAAAATATATATTTTTAAAACTCATAGTCACAATGAACAGAGGTAACCAAGAGCCCTGTCAAAAGGATTCTCTGAATCAGTGTTCTATCATTGCGGCAGAGCCACTGTAGTTGAGGAAAATGTTGTGACAAAGAAGTTTATATTTACCAATGACAACAAGTTGAATGCAGTCCTCAATGGAGTAGTCTGAACAGCAGACCCAGAAGCAGGCGCTGGCAGAACTGTGGGTGCTGACCCAGCAGGTCCCCTGGTAGAGTCGTGCTTCAAATATAGGGGCGGGGGAATAAAAAGACAACAAACACTACAGTATGGTATCTAATTTCAGTAAATCAGAAAAGAGAATACATGTTGTTTAAGCTTCTCCCCTAGCAGAGTTGTCCACGAACCTGCATTGTACAATTCTCTATCTGTAACAATACATAAGGAAGCCTGTGTTAGGAAGTCCCCTGCTGGTGACTGCACCATCTCCCAGCCCACTCAAACAGCTCATCCCCAACACCTGAAATCGGAAGTCAAGGGCTGATGAACGCTAGCGCTCTCTGGACCTTTCCTCAACCTGTTGTTATTGGTTGACAAGATCACAGCTTGGGACTTTGACACAGTGTATAGTCTCTTTGTTACAGTATGCAATGACAATTTGATGGCCAAATATTATAATCAAGTTTCTGTTTACCAGTAGTAATGGCCTACATTTAATGACAGGTATTTCTATTGCAGTAATACAATATGTTTTCCAGATGAACACAACGTTCATGTCATAGGGCCTATGCATGTTTTCCCATTATCTTGTGTCATAATACATACTGAGACTCTAAAGGAATAACAGGTTGCCACTGTAGCATTTGATTGATTGATACCAGCGAGCATTTGTCTCCCTTGATACAAGAAATAAAACATAATTAGCCAATCAGTTGTCCCTGGGTTGCAGCAGAATGCCCCCCAAGGGAGGTCAGTTTGGAATTGACTGCATACCAATCAAATCACTTCCTTTGCAAAATGTCATTTTCAGAAAAGAGTATCTGTTTCTGGTCTGCTTGTGTTGATGTCCTGCAGTAGATAGCTTGCAAAATCGGCCCTATCCTAAACCATGGATGGAGATGGGGATTTGGACTTCATTCTCTGTACAGGCCAATGATTATGATGCCGATTCTGATCTGAACCATAAATGAATATGTTGTGCCACTGGCCTGAGACGATTGAAGTTCAATATGTAGCTAGCTAGATAAGTTAGCTGGTTCATTGTTGCCCATGCGAGGAAGTCAGGCTAGCAAGCATTTTAGCTAGGTAACTTATGACAACAAAAACTAAAAGTGTACTGTATGACAGAGCCATAGATCGTTTTGACAACATGAAAGAGAGGAGGATGGCATTGGAGTTCAATTAGTCTACAAGTAGGGCGAGTCAAAATGTGTATTTTTTTACCTGCGGGTGCACGCACGCATGATTTAACTGTTGGTATGAAATATTTGCTTTGTGGACTTCACGGGACAGATGTTGCTTTGCGGTGTCGTGATGAAACAGACATATGTGTAGTTGAATTAATTCCGCCACTGTGTGACTGTTGTCTTTTTGTTGTCTCTGCCTTATTGTATATCACGGTGGCGTATGAACGAATGCGTTATAGGGCAAACAATGCAATTATCACAACATAGGTTGTAATATGGCTTTTTTACTGGCTTGACTTCCCTTACACACACACACACACACACACACACACACACACACACACACACACACACACACACACACACACACACACACACACACACACACACACACACACACACACACACACACACACACACACACACACACACACACACACACACACACACACACACACACACACACACACACACACACACACCACTACTACTGAGTACTGTACAACAATAGTGCATAGTTCTGACTGGTCATCTATAGGTCATATCTCTTCCCATCCCTTCTAGAGGTCAAAACCTCACCATGATACGATGGGAACGTTGTTGAGGTCAAAACAAATGAGTCCAGGAGGGAGCCACCAAACAGACTGACTAACCCCCTGATTAATTTCAGCACTCCCTTGTTAGACAAGATGGAGTTCTTCCTTCTGGCTCTCTTTCTCTGGGCGTTGACCCATTCCAGTGAACGTCTGTTTGATGCCAGTAAACCTTCATGCACTCCCTATGGAGATCTGGAAACTCACTCTGTGTGTATGTGTGTGTGTTTGTAGTGTGTGTTTCTTTGTCTGTATTTGTGTGTTTGAGTTTATAATCCTATTCACGCCAGAACCAGGCTGTAAAATGTAATAAAAACCGAACACGATTCACTCATTTTGTAATGTACAGTAAGTATTTCCAGGAATCACTGTTATGTTCTGATTTCCCTACTTGTTTAACCTCTGACCTATGTGGGTACACAAACAGGCCTAGTGAAGCACTGTACCCTGAGTGATAAATCCCGCTCTCACCCTCTAAATGTAATGTCTGGACATTTAAAAGGAAATTGGCATTTACATCCACTATTACATCCATTATGTTAGGAGACAAAAACTCTTTCACCCTCCTGTAATTGAAAACATGGATTCAATCAATTTAACCACAAACATGTGTATGTGTGAGTCAAGCTGGAGATATAGGCTGTCAGACTTGAATTAACAGTCAAAACAGTAGATGGCAGCATGTTCATGGTTTGCATAGTTTGAAAACCGTTAATGTGTTGTTGCATTATGATTAGTTGAAATACATTATCTGATGTTGGCCAGGCTGTAATGTTTGTTTGCTCACCTGACGGAATACCTTCCCAAGAGCAACATTAGGGAGGACACATATTTTTCCTATTTTCTTTCAATAATAAACTGCTTACAACACATTACTGTATATTTTGCATTAGGTCATTGTTGTAACAGCCTGTTACAAAATTGCTGCCTGCTCAGTTTGCACACAGGGTCATTGAGAGGAATCAATCAAAAAAAGTAAAGTTGTTATTTCATTCAACTCATTCAATTAGAGAAACTGAATTTAAAATAATTGTTTTCTCAAAAAGTCTATTGACTTGTACTACATGTTCTAGCTAGCAGTTGATTGGTTACAATTACAGTCACCCTTTCACTTGATTGGCTGTCTTGGCTTGTAGAGCCTCACTCTCACTATTCATTGGAGGTTTTTGGTGTTCCTCTGTACTGTGTCCTCACTTTCCCTGTGAATAATGACCTTGTCCTGAAGAAATCCCCAAGAACATGTAGTCCCTGGCGAGGACAATGTACAGCAATGAGAAGTGTGTGATTTCTCACAGGGGCCTCCACATAACAAGGCTTTAATCTATTACTCTTTGAATATTGTTTTAGTAGTTAACCGTCAAATTAGATGGCCAGAGACTCCATAGAGTATGACACAAACATGCTTATAGATGCTCGCACACACACACACACACACACTAACACACACTAACACACACAACACACACACACACACACACACACACACACACACACACACACACACACACACACACACACACACACACACACACACACACACACACACACACACACACACACACACACACACACACACACACACACACACACACACACACACACACACACACACACACACACACACACACACACACACACACACACACACACACACACACACACACACACACACACACACACACACACACACACACACACACACACACACACACACACACACACACACACACACACACATTCCATCTAGAGGATTACAGAGTTAGAATCCAGTGATGACTGTGAATAAAATAATAACATCCACTTTCATTTATAATAATAAAAAATATATAACGTTGTTTCTTGGCTTTGTGTTGACAGCCAGATCTATATTCTCCTGGCTTCTCTTTTTGATATAAAATGTATTCTTCAATAGAGACATTGTGATATGTAGCATATGTAATTTTTCGTTTTTTACTGTCATTTAAATATTTGAACACTTTGTATGTAATGTTATCGCCCTACTGAATAAGCCCATGGATCCACATCAAGCTCCCAATTTACTGAAATTAGATTTCACAGGAAACTCAGTTGCACAGATATTTTGGTTGGTAATTACTGTAGTATTCAACCTATTTATGTTTGAAAAACTAAATTAAATGTCTCACTTTCTCTCCCAACATAATTTAACAGGGTTGGTTCTAGACCAATCGCAAAGCCACAAACCGCCTCAAATTCCAGACAACCTGTGGAGAAAAACAAAGCTTTAGTGAGTGAAAACGGTCCTCTAAAACATAAAAAAATACTGGAAATCTAGAGGAGAAGATGAGAGGTTAGCCACTCTGCTAACACTGGCGGAGCCAAGCACATTCCACATGAGCGCGTGCCATAGGAGTGAAGATGCCCAGAAAGGGATATTGAGCGTGTTGCAGGGAGGCAGCTCAGACCACAGCATCATCCTCCTTGCCAATCTAAAAACTGGTAATAAGACCACCCTATAATAATGAGCTCTATGTAGTTAAACTTGCCTCCTCACACAGATGTGCTGTCAGTGGAAATGATAACCAATCAATCAAACGCATCCTTCCCCCCCATAAGATTTTTGTTAGGCTTGGTATGTCAACCGTTTATCATGCCACGAGGAGACATAAAGCCTATAGATTTACATGTGGTTCACATGATAGAGGATCTTGGACACAATAGGGGGGCATTTGGAACACAAAAGAAAATTGAAAAGTGTTTTATTCAGGCTTTTGGGGATTCATCTCTTTGGAAATTACTATTTTTGTTGCACAACAGCCACAAAAGTTCAGTATGTGGCAATATTTCCCCGACGATCCTTCCAGTTAATACATTTGACAAATCTCAAAAGAAAGGCCTAATGAAAAGACAAGATCCCATGCATCACTCATTGGCACTGTCGTAGGCCAATAGATATATACAGAAATTACTTTTAGGGGTGGATGCAACATATGAGGGATGTGTTGCACTGTGAGCGTATCCTAAATAAATAAAGGGGATTCGGCTTGTCACCAAAAGCATTCACAAACTTCTACAGATGCACAATCGAGAGCATCCTGTCGGGCTATATCACCGCCTGGTACGGCAACTGCTCCGCCCACAACCGTAAGGCTCTCCAGGAGGTAATGAGGTCTGCACAACGCATCACTGGGGGCAAACTACCTGCCCTCCAGGACACCTACACCACCCTATGTCACAGGAAGGCCATAAAGATCATCAAGGACAACAACCACCCGAGCCACTGCCTGTTCACCCCGCTATCATCCAGAAGGCGAGGTCAGTACAGGTGCATCAAAGCTGGGACCGAGAGACTGAAAAACAGCTTCTATCTCAAGGCCATCAGACTGTTAAACAGCCACCACTAACATTGAGTGGCTGCTGCCAACACACTCACACTCAACTCTAGCCACTTTAATAATGGGACTTGATGGGAAATTATGTAAAATATATCACTAGCCACTTTAAACAATGCTACCTAATATAATGTTTACATACCCTACATTATTCATCTCATATGTATATGTATATACTGTACTCTATATCATCTACTGCATCTTTATGTAATACATGTATCACTAGCCACTTTAACTATGCCACTTTGTTTACATACTCATCTCATATGTATATACTGCACTCAATACCATCTACTGTATCTTGCCTATGCCGCTCTGTACCATCACTCACTCATATATCTTTATGTACATATTCTTATCCCCTTACACTTGTGTCTATAAGGTAGTAGTTTTGGAATTGTTAGCTAGATTACTTGTTGGCTATTACTGCATTGTCGGAACTAGAAGCACAAGCATTTCGCTACACTCGCATTAACATCTGCTAACCATGTGTATGTGACAAATCAAATTTGATTTGATTTGATGTCTGATGGTCCCACTTTGTTGGGTGACTTACGCCAAAGTACAGACACAGTCTGCTGAACCCTAAGCAGATCCTTGGCTCAGATGTGTCTTAAATGTGAAATCCAGATGTGACAAGTATCTATTCAAACCGATTATACGCCCGTCCACCTTTCCCTTTAACACGCTATCTCTCTTCCCCTCTTTCCGTCTCTCTCTCATTCACTCCCTCCATTCTGGATCTCATAATGGTTCGGGGACAGGGGTCCAAAGAATTCAACAGATTCAAACACACAACCTCATTAGTGTGTTATATTGGTGAAAGGAAAATGGGTGGCACACTGAGAGATGACCCCGGCACACACCCTGGGCCAACCACCACTCCCCCTCCATACGGCCTGTCAGCATTGGAGCTCACTATAATAGCAGTCTTGGCACCCGCCATAGACTGGCTCACATCGTAGTCTCTGATTCATGAAATAGAGATTTCTGAGGTCTGTTTGTGATTATGAGCAAGAATAGCTTAATGGTGAGAGAGAGAGAGGGAGAGATGAGAAATAGAGGCAAGACAGATATATAATGTACAAAGAGACAGGGGTAGAGAGAAAGAGACAGGGGTAGAGAGAAAGAGACAGGGGTAGATAGAAAGAGGCAGGGGTAGAGATAAAGGGACAGGGGTAGAGAGAAAGAGACAGGGGTAGATAGAAAGAGGCAGGGGTAGAGATAAAGGGACAGGGGTAGAGAGAAAGAGACAGGGGTAGAGATAAAGGGACAGGGGTAGAGAGAAAGAGACAGGGGTAGAGAGAAAGAGACAGGGGTAGAGTGAAAGAGACAGGGGTAGAGAGAAAGAGACAGGGGTAGAGAGAAAGAGACAGGGGTAGAGTGAAAGAGACAGGGGTAGAGAGAAAGAGACAGGGGTAGATAGACAAGGGTAGATAGAAAGAGACAGGGGTAGATAGACAAGGGTAGATAGAAAGAGACAGGGGTAGAGAGAAAGAGACAGGAGTAGATAGACAAGGGTAGATAGAAAGAGACAGGGATAGAGATAAAGAGACAGGGATAGATAGACAAGGGTAGATAGAAAGAGACAGGGGTAGATAGACAAGGGTAGATAGAAAGAGACAGGGGTAGATATAAAATTACATGGGTAGATAGAAAGAGACAGGGGTAGATAGAAAGAGACAGGGGTAGATAGAAAGAGACAGGGGTAGAGAGAAAGAGACATGGGTAGAGAGAAAGAGACAGGGGGAGAGAGAAAGAGACAGGGGTAGAGAGAAAGAGACAGGGGTAGATAGAAAGAGACAGGGGTAGAGAGAAAGAGACAGGGGTAGAGAGAAAGAGACAGGGGTAGAGAAAAAGAGATAGGGGTAGAGAGAAAGAGACAGGGGTAGAGAGAAAGAGACAGGGGTAGAGAGAAAGAGACAGGGGTAGAGAGAAAGAGACAGGGGTAGAGAGAAAGAGACAGGGGTAGATAGACAAGGGTAGATAGAAAGAGACAGGGGTAGAGAGAAAGAGACAGGGGTAGATAGAAAGAGACAGGGATAGAGAGAAAGAGACAGGGGTAGAGAGAAAGAAAGAGGGGTAGATAGAAAGAGACAGGGTAGATAGAAAGAGACAGGGGTAGAGAAAAAGAGACAGGGGTAGAGAGAAAGAGACAGGGGTAGAGAGAAAGAGACAGGGGTAGATAGACAAGGGTAGATAGAAAGAGACAGGAGTAGATAGACAAGGGTAGATAGGAAGAGACAGGGGTAGAGAGAAAGAGACAGGGGTAGATAAACAAGGGTAGATAGAAAGAGACAGAAAGAGACAGGGGTAGAGAGACAAGGGTAGATAGAACGAGACAGGGGTAGAGAGAAAGAGACAGGAGTAGAGAGAAAGAGACAGGGGTAGATAGACAAGGGTAGATAGAAAGAGACAGGGGTAGATAGACACGGGTAGATAGAAAGAGACAGGTGTAGAGAGAAAGAGACATGGGTAGAGAGAAAGAGACAGGGGTAGATAGAAAGAGATAGGGGTAGATAGAAAGAGACAGGGGTAGAGAGAAAGAGACATGGGTAGAGGGAAAGAGACAGGGGTAGAGTGAAAGAGACAGGGGTAGAGAGAAAGAGACAGGGGTAGATAGACAAGGGTAGATAGAAAGAGACAAGGGTAGATAGAAAGAGACAGGGGTAGATAGAAAGAGACAGGGGTAGATAGACAAGGGTAGATAGAAAGAGACAGGGGTAGAGAGAAAGAGACAGGAGTAGATAGACAAGGGTAGATAGAAAGAGACAGGGGTAGATAGACAAGGGTAGATAGAAAGAGACAGGGGTAGATAGAAAATGACATGGGTAGATAGAAAGAGACAGGGGTAGATAGAAAGAGACAGGGGTAGATAGAAAGAGACAGGGGTAGAGAGAAAGAGACATGGGTAGAGAGAAAGAGACAGGGGGAGAGAGAAAGAGACAGGGGTAGAGAGAAAGAGACAGGGGTAGATAGAAAGAGACAGGGGTAGAGAGAAAGAGACAGGGGTAGAGAGAAAGAGACAGGGGTAGAGAAAAAGAGACATGGGTAGAGAGAAAGAGACAGGGGTAGATAGAAAGAGACAGGGGTAGAGAGAAAGAGACAGGGGTAGAGAGAAAGAGACAGGGGTAGAGAGAAAGAGACAGGGGTAGAGAGAAAGAGACAGGGGTAGATAGACAAGGGTAGATAGAAAGAGACAGGGGTAGATAGAAAGAGACAGGGGTAGATAGAAAGAGATAGGGGTAGAGAGAAAGAGACAGGGGTAGATAGAAAGAGACAGGGGTAGAGAGAAAGAGACAGGGGTATAGGGAAAGAGACAGGGGTAGATAGAAAGAGACAGGGGTAGAGAAAAAGAGACAGGGGTAGAGAGAAAGAGACAGGGGTAGAGAGAAAGAGACAGGGGTAGATAGACAAGGGTAGATAGAAAGAGACAGGGGTAGAGAGAAAGAGACAGGGGTAGATAGAAAGAGACAGGGGTAGAGAGAAAGAGACAGGGGTAGAGAGAAAGAAAGAGGGGTAGATAGAAAGAGACAGGGTAGATAGAAAGAGACAGGGGTAGAGAGAAAGAGACAGGGGTAGAGAGAAAGAGACAGGGGTAGAGAGAAAGAGACAGGGGTAGATAGACAAGGGTAGATAGAAAGAGACAGGAGTAGATAGACAAGGGTAGATAGAAAGAGACAGGGGTAGAGAGAAAGAGACAGGGGTAGATAAACAAGGGTAGATAGAAAGAGACAGAAAGAGACAGGGGTAGAGAGACAAGGGTAGATAGAACGAGACAGGGGTAGAGAGAAAGAGACAGGAGTAGAGAGAAAGAGACAGGGGTAGATAGACAAGGGTAGATAGAAAGAGACAGGGGTAGATAGACACGGGTAGATAGAAAGAGACAGGGGTAGAGAGAAAGAGACATGGGTAGAGAGAAAGAGACAGGGGTAGATAGAAAGAGATAGGGGTAGATAGAAAGAGACAGGGGTAGAGAGAAAGAGACATGGGTAGAGAGAAAGAGACAGGGGTAGAGTGAAAGAGACAGGGGTAGAGAGAAAGAGACAGGGGTAGATAGAAAGAGACAGGGGTAGATAGACAAGGGTAGATAGAAAGAGACAAGGGTAGATAGAAAGAGACAGGGGTAGATAGAAAGAGACAGGGGTAGAGAGAAAGAGACAGGAGTAGATAGACAAGGGTAGATAGAAAGAGACAGGGGTAGATAGACAAGGGTAGATAGAAAGAGACAGGGGTAGATAGAAAATGACATGGGTAGATAGAAAGAGACAGGGGTAGATAGAAAGAGACAGGGGTAGATAGAAAGAGACAGGGGTAGAGAGAAAGAGACATGGGTAGAGAGAAAGAGACAGGGGGAGAGAGAAAGAGACAGGGGTAGAGAGAAAGAGACAGGGGTAGATAGAAAGAGACAGGGGTAGAGAGAAAGAGACAGGGGTAGAGAGAAAGAGACAGGGGTAGAGAAAAAGAGACATGGGTAGAGAGAAAGAGACAGGGGTAGATAGAAAGAGACAGGGTAGAGAGAAAGAGACAGGGGTAGAGAGAAAGAGACAGGGGTAGAGAGAAAGAGACAGGGGTAGAGAGAAAGAGACAGGGGTAGATAGACAAGGGTAGATAGAAAGAGACAGGGGTAGATAGAAAGAGACAGGGGTAGATAGAAAGAGATAGGGGTAGAGAGAAAGAGACAGGGGTAGAGAGAAAGAGACATGGGTAGAGAGAAAGAGACAGGGGTAGAGAGAAAGAGACAGGGGTATAGGGAAAGAGACAGGGGTAGATAGAAAGAGACAGGGGTAGAGAAAAAGAGACAGGGGTAGAGAGAAAGAGACAGGGGTAGAGAGAAAGAGACAGGGGTAGATAGACAAGGGTAGATAGAAAGAGACAGGGGTAGAGAGAAAGAGACAGGGGTAGATAGAAAGAGACAGGGGTAGAGAGAAAGAGACAGGGGTAGAGAGAAAGAAAGAGGGGTAGATAGAAAGAGACAGGGTAGATAGAAAGAGACAGGGGTAGAGAGAAAGAGACAGGGGTAGAGAGAAAGAGACAGGGGTAGAGAGAAAGAGACAGGGGTAGATAGACAAGGGTAGATAGAAAGAGACAGGAGTAGATACACAAGGGTAGATAGAAAGAGACAGGGGTAGAGAGAAAGAGACAGGGGTAGATAAACAAGGGTAGATAGAAAGAGACAGAAAGAGACAGGGGTAGAGAGACAAGGGTAGATAGAACGAGACAGGGGTAGAGAGAAAGAGACAGGAGTAGAGAGAAAGAGACAGGGGTAGATAGACAAGGGTAGATAGAAAGAGACAGGGGTAGATAGACACGGGTAGATAGAAAGAGACAGGGGTAGAGAGAAAGAGACATGGGTAGAGAGAAAGAGACAGGGGTAGATAGAAAGAGATAGGGGTAGATAGAAAGAGACATGGGTAGAGAGAAAGAGACAGGGGTAGAGTGAAAGAGACAGGGGTAGAGAGAAAGAGACAGGGGTAGATAGAAAGAGACAGGGGTAGATAGACAAGGGTAGATAGAAAGAGACAAGGGTAGATAGAAAGAGACAGGGGTAGATAGAAAGAGACAGGGGTAGATAGACAAGGGTAGATAGAAAGAGACAGGGGTAGAGAGAAAGAGACAGGAGTAGATAGACAAGGGTAGATAGAAAGAGACAGGGGTAGATAGACAAGGGTAGATAGAAAGAGACAGGGGTAGATAGAAAATGACATGGGTAGATAGAAAGAGACAGGGGTAGATAGAAAGAGACAGGGGTAGATAGAAAGAGACAGGGGTAGAGAGAAAGAGACATGGGTAGAGAGAAAGAGACAGGGGAGAGAGAAAGAGACAGGGGTAGAGAGAAAGAGACAGGGGTAGATAGAAAGAGACAGGGCTAGAGAGAAAGAGACAGGGGTAGAGAGAAAGAGACAGGGGTAGAGAAAAAGAGACATGGGTAGAGAGAAAGAGACAGGGGTAGATAGAAAGAGACAGGGTAGAGAGAAAGAGACAGGGGTAGAGAGAAAGAGACAGGGGTAGAGAGAAAGAGACAGGGTAGAGAGAAAGAGACAGGGGTAGATAGACAAGGGTAGATAGAAAGAGACAGGGGTAGATAGAAAGAGACAGGGGTAGATAGAAAGAGATAGGGGTAGAGAGAAAGAGACAGGGGTAGATAGAAAGAGACAGGGGTAGAGAGAAAGAGACAGGGGTATAGGGAAAGAGACAGGGGTAGATAGAAAGAGACAGGGTAGAGAAAACGAGACAGGGGTAGAGAGAAAGAGACAGGGGTAGAGAGAAAGAGACAGGGGTAGAGAGAAAGAGACAGGGGTAGATAGAGAGAGACAGGGGTAGATAGAAAGAGACAGGGGTAGATAGAAAGAGATAGGGTAGAGAGAAAGAGATAGGGGTAGAGAGAAAGAGATAGGGGTAGAGAGAAAGAGACAGGGGTATAGGGAAAGAGACAGGGGTAGATAGAAAGAGACAGGGGTAGAGAGAAAGAGACAGGGGTAGATAGAAAGAGACATGGGTAGAGAGAAAGAGACAGGGGTAGATAGACAAGGGTAGATCGAAGGAGATATGGTAGAGAGAAAGAGATAGGGGTAGAGAGAAAGAGATAGGGGTAGAGAGAAAGAAACAGGGGTATAGGGAAAGAGACAGGGGTAGAGTGAAAGAGACAGGGGTAGATAGAAAGAGATAGGGTAGAGAGAAAGAGATATGGGTAGATAGAAAGAGATAGGGGTAGAGAGAAAGAGACAGGGGTATAGGGAAAGAGACAGGGGTAGAGAGAAAGAGACAGGGGTAGAGAGAAAGAGACAGGGGTAGAGAGAAAGAGACAGGGGTAGATAGACAAGGGTAGATAGAAAGAGACAGGGGTAGATAGAAAGAGACAGGGGTAGATAGAAAGAGATAGGGGTAGAGAGAAAGAGACAGGGGTAGATAGAAAGAGACAGGGGTAGAGTGAAAGAGACAGGGGTAGAGAGAAAGAGTTGTGGTCCTTCTGTAGCTCAATTGGTAGAGCATGGCGCTTATAACGCCAGGGTAGTGGGTTCAATTCCCGGGACCACCCATACGTAGAATGTATGCACACATGACTGTAAGTCGCTTTGGATAAAAGCGTCTGCTAAATGGCATATATTATTATTATTATTATAGGGTAGAGAGAAAGAGATAGGGGTAGATAGAAAGAGATAGGGGTAGAGAGAAAGAGACAGGGGTATAGGGAAAGAGACAGGGGTAGATAGAAAGAGACAGGGGTAGAGAAAAAGAGACAGGGGTAGAGAGAAAGAGACAGGGGTAGAGAGAAAGAGACAGGGGTAGAGAGAAAGAGACAGGGGTAGATAGAGAGAGACAGGGGTAGATAGAAAGAGACAGGGGTAGATAGAAAGAGATAGGGTAGAGAGAAAGAGATAGGGATAGAGAGAAAGAGATAGGGGTAGAGAGAAAGAGACAGGGGTATAGGGAAAGAGGCAGGGGTAGATAGAAAGAGACAGGGGTAGAGAGAAAGAGACAGGGGTAGATAGAAAGAGACAGGGGTAGATAGACAAGGGTAGATAGAAAGAGACAGGGGTAGATAGACACGGGTAGATAGAAAGAGACAGGGGTAGAGAGAAAGAGACATGGGTAGAGAGAAAGAGACAGGGGTAGATAGAAAGAGATAGGGGTAGATAGAAAGAGACAGGGGTAGAGAGAAAGAGACATGGGTAGAGAGAAAGAGACAGGGGTAGAGTGAAAGAGACAGGGGTAGAGAGAAAGAGACAGGGGTAGATAGAAAGAGACAGGGGTAGATAGACAAGGGTAGATAGAAAGAGACAAGGGTAGATAGAAAGAGACAGGGGTAGATAGAAAGAGACAGGGGTAGATAGACAAGGGTAGATAGAAAGAGACAGGGGTAGAGAGAAAGAGACAGGAGTAGATAGACAAGGGTAGATAGAAAGAGACAGGGGTAGATAGACAAGGGTAGATAGAAAGAGACAGGGGTAGATAGAAAATGACATGGGTAGATAGAAAGAGACAGGGGTAGATAGAAAGAGACAGGGGTAGATAGAAAGAGACAGGGGTAGAGAGAAAGAGACATGGGTAGAGAGAAAGAGACAGGGGGAGAGAGAAAGAGACAGGGGTAGAGAGAAAGAGACAGGGGTAGATAGAAAGAGACAGGGGTAGAGAGAAAGAGACAGGGGTAGAGAGAAAGAAACAGGGGTAGAGAAAAAGAGACATGGGTAGAGAGAAAGAGACAGGGGTAGATAGAAAGAGACAGGGGTAGAGAGAAAGAGACAGGGGTAGAGAGAAAGAGACAGGGGTAGAGAGAAAGAGACAGGGGTAGAGAGAAAGAGACAGGGGTAGATAGACAAGGGTAGATAGAAAGAGACAGGGGTAGATAGAAAGAGACAGGGGTAGATAGAAAGAGATAGGGGTAGAGAGAAAGAGACAGGGGTAGAGAGAAAGAGACAGGAGTAGATAGACAAGGGTAGATAGAAAGAGACAGGGGTAGATAGACAAGGGTAGATAGAAAGAGACAGGGGTAGATAGAAAATGACATGGGTAGATAGAAAGAGACAGGGGTAGATAGAAAGAGACAGGGGTAGATAGAAAGAGACAGGGGTAGAGAGAAAGAGACATGGGTAGAGAGAAAGAGACAGGGGGAGAGAGAAAGAGACAGGGGTAGAGAGAAAGAGACAGGGGTAGATAGAAAGAGACAGGGGTAGAGAGAAAGAGACAGGGGTAGAGAGAAAGAAACAGGGGTAGAGAAAAAGAGACATGGGTAGAGAGAAAGAGACAGGGGTAGATAGAAAGAGACAGGGGTAGAGAGAAAGAGACAGGGGTAGAGAGAAAGAGACAGGGGTAGAGAGAAAGAGACAGGGGTAGAGAGAAAGAGACAGGGGTAGATAGACAAGGGTAGATAGAAAGAGACAGGGGTAGATAGAAAGAGACAGGGGTAGATAGAAAGAGATAGGGGTAGAGAGAAAGAGACAGGGGTAGATAGAAAGAGACAGGGGTAGAGAGAAAGAGACAGGGGTATAGGGAAAGAGACAGGGGTAGATAGAAAGAGACAGGGGTAGAGAAAACGAGACAGAGGTAGAGAGAAAGAGACAGGGGTAGAGAGAAAGAGACAGGGGTAGAGAGAAAGAGACAGGGGTAGATAGAAAGAGACAGGGGTAGATAGAAAGAGATAGGGTAGAGAGAAAGAGATAGGGGTAGAGAGAAAGAGATAGGGGTAGAGAGAAAGAGACAGGGGTATAGGGAAAGAGACAGGGGTAGATAGAAAGAGACAGGGGTAGAGAGAAAGAGACAGGGGTAGATAGAAAGAGACATGGGTAGAGAGAAAGAGACAGGGGTAGATAGACAAGGGTAGATCGAAGGAGATATGGTAGAGAGAAAGAGATAGGGGTAGAGAGAAAGAGATAGGGGTAGAGAGAAAGAAACAGGGGTATAGGGAAAGAGACAGGGGTAGAGTGAAAGAGACAGGGGTAGATAGAAAGAGATAGGGTAGAGAGAAAGAGATATGGGTAGATAGAAAGAGATAGGGGTAGAGAGAAAGAGACAGGGGTATAGGGAAAGAGACAGGGGTAGAGAGAAAGAGACAGGGGTAGAGAGAAAGAGACAGGGGTAGAGAGAAAGAGACAGGGGTAGATAGACAAGGGTAGATAGAAAGAGACAGGGGTAGATAGAAAGAGACAGGGGTAGATAGAAAGAGATAGGGGTAGAGAGAAAGAGACAGGGGTAGATAGAAAGAGACAGGGGTAGAGTGAAAGAGACAGGGGTAGAGAGAAAGAGATAGGGTAGAGAGAAAGAGATAGGGGTAGATAGAAAGAGATAGGGGTAGAGAGAAAGAGACAGGGGTATAGGGAAAGAGACAGGGGTAGATAGAAAGAGACAGGGGTAGAGAAAAAGAGACAGGGGTAGAGAGAAAGAGACAGGGGTAGAGAGAAAGAGACAGGGGTAGAGAGAAAGAGACAGGGGTAGATAGAGAGAGACAGGGGTAGATAGAAAGAGACAGGGGTAGATAGAAAGAGATAGGGTAGAGAGAAAGAGATAGGGATAGAGAGAAAGAGATAGGGGTAGAGAGAAAGAGACAGGGGTATAGGGAAAGAGGCAGGGGTAGATAGAAAGAGACAGGGGTAGAGAGAAAGAGACAGGGGAAGATAGAAAGAGACAGGGGTAGAGAGAAAGAGACAGGGGTAGATAGACAAGGGTAGATAGAAGGAGATATGGTAGAGAGAAAGAGATAGGGGTAGAGAGAAAGAGATAGGGGTAGAGAGAAAGAAACAGGGGTATAGGGAAAGAGACAGGGGTAGAGTGAAAGAGACAGGGGTAGATAGAAAGAGATAGGGTAGAGAGAAAGAGATATGGGTAGATAGAAAGAGATAGGGGTAGAGAGAAAGAGACAGGGGTATAGGGAAAGAGACAGGGGTAGATAGAAAGAGACAGGGGTAGAGAAAAAGAGACAGGGGTAGAGAGAAAGAGACAGGGGTAGAGAGAAAGAGACAGGGGTAGATAGAAAGAGACAGGGGTAGAGAGAAAGAGACAGGGGTAGATAGACAAGGGTAGATAGAAGGAGATAGGGTAGAGAGAAAGAGATAGGGGTAGAGAGAAAGAGATAGGGGTAGAGAGAAAGAGACAGGGGTATAGGGAAAGAGACAGGGGTAGATAGAAAGAGACAGGGTAGAGAAAAAGAGACAGGGGTAGAGAGAAAGAGACAGGGGTAGAGAGAAAGAGACAGGGGTATATAGAAAGAGACAGGGGTAGAGAGAAAGAGACAGGGGTAGATAGACAAGGGTAGATAGAAGGAGATAGGGTAGAGAGAAAGAGATAGGGGTAGAGAGAAAGAGACAGGGGTATAGGGAAAGAGACAGGGGTAGATAGAAAGAGACAAGGGTAGATAGAAAGAGACAGGGGTAGAGAGAAAGAGACAGGGGTAGATAGAAAGAGACAGGGGTAGAGAGAAAGAGACAGGGGTAGATAGACAAGGGTAGATAGAAGGAGATATGGTAGAGAGAAAGAGATAGGGAAAGAGACAGGGGTAGATAGAAAGAGACAGGGGTAGAGAAAAAGAGACAGGGGTAGAGAGAAAGAGATAGGGTAGAGAGAAAGAAAGAGAGAAAGAGATAGGGGTAGAGAGAAAGAGACAGGGGTATAGGGAAAGAGACAGGGGTAGATAGAAAGAGACAGGGGTAGAGAGAAAGAGACAGGGGTAGATAGAAAGAGACAGGGGTAGAGAGAAAGAGACAGGGGTAGATAGACAAGGGTAGATAGAAGGAGATATGGTAGAGAGAAAGAGATAGGGGTAGAGAGAAAGAGATAGGGGTAGAGAGAAAGAAACAGGGGTATAGGGAAAGAGACAGGGGTAGAGTGAAAGAGACAGGGGTAGATAGAAAGAGATAGGGTAGAGAGAAAGAGATATGGGTAGATAGAAAGAGATAGGGGTAGAGAGAAAGAGACAGGGGTATAGGGAAAGAGACAGGGGTAGATAGAAAGACACAGGGGTAGAGAAAAAGAGACAGGGTAGAGAGAAAGAGACAGGGGTAGAGAGAAAGAGACAGGGTAGATAGAAAGAGACAGGGGTAGAGAGAAAGAGACAGGGGTAGATAGACAAGGGTAGATAGAAGGAGATAGGGTAGAGAGAAAGAGATAGGGGGTAGAGAGAAAGAGATAGAGAGAGAAAGAGACAGGGAAAGAGACAGGGGTAGATAGAAAGAGACAGGGGTAGAGACAAAGAGACAGGGGTAGAGAGAAAGAAACAGGGGTATAGGGAAAGAGACAGGGGTAGAGTGAAAGAGACAGGGGTAGATAGAAAGAGATAGGGTAGAGAGAAAGAGATATGGGTAGATAGAAAGAGATAGGGGTAGAGAGAAAGAGACAGGGGTAGGGAAAGAGACAGGGGTAGATAGAAAGAGACAGGGGTAGAGAAAAAGAGACAGGGGTAGAGAGAAAGAGACAGGGGTAGAGAGAAAGAGACAGGGGTAGATAGAAAGAGACAGGGGTAGAGAGAAAGAGACAGGGTAGATAGACAAGGGTAGATAGAAGGAGATAGGGTAGAGAGAAAGAGAGAGAGAAAGAGACAGGGAGAGAAAGAGACAGGGGTATAGGGAAAGAGACAGGGGTAGATAGAAAGAGACAGGGGTAGAGAAAAGAGACAGGGGTAGAGAGAAAGAGACAGGGGTAGAGAGAAAGAGACAGGGTATATAGAAAGAGACAGGGGTAGAGAGAAAGAGACAGGGGTAGATAGACAAGGGTAGATAGAAGGAGATAGGGTAGAGAGAAAGAGATAGGGGTAGAGAAAGAGACAGGGGTATAGGGAAAGAGACAGGGGTAGATAGAAAGAGACAAGGGTAGATAGAAAGAGACAGGGGTAGAGAGAAAGAGACAGGGGTAGATAGAAAGAGACAGGGGTAGAGAGAAAGAGACAGGGGTAGATAGACAAGGGTAGATAGAAGGAGATATGGTAGAGAGAAAGAGATAGGGAAAGAGACAGGGGTAGATAGAAAGAGACAGGGGTAGAGAAAAGAGACAGGGGTAGAGAGAAAGAGACAGGGGTAGAGAGAAAGAGACAGGGGTAGAGAGAAAGAGACAGGGGTAGATAGAGAGAGACAGGGGTAGATAGAAAGAGACAGGGGTAGATAGAAAGAGATAGATAGAGAGAAAGAGATAGGGATAGAGAGAAAGAGATAGGGGTAGAGAGAAAGAGACAGGGGTATAGGGAAAGAGACAGGGGTAGAGAGAAAGAGACAGGGGTAGATAGACAAGGGTAGATAGAAGGAGATATGGTAGAGAGAAAGAGATAGGGGTAGAGAGAAAGAGATAGGGGTAGAGAGAAATAAACAGGGGTATAGGGAAAGAGACAGGGGTAGAGTGAAAGAGACAGGGTAGATAGAAAGAGATAGGGTAGAGAGAAAGAGATATGGGTAGATAGAAAGAGATAGGGGTAGAGAGAAAGAGACAGGGGTATAGGGAAAGAGACAGGGGTAGATAGAAAGAGACAGGGGTAGAGAAAAAGAGACAGGGGTAGAGAGAAAGAGACAGGGTACAGGGGTAGATAGAAAGAGACAGGGGTAGAGAGAAAGAGACAGGGGTAGATAGACAAGGGTAGATAGAAGGAGATAGGGTAGAGAGAAAGAGATAGGGGTAGAGAGAAAGAGATAGGGGTAGAGAGAAAGAGACAGGGGTATAGGGAAAGAGACAGGGGTAGATAGAAAGAGACAGGGTAGAGAAAAGAGACAGGGGTATATAGAAAGAGACAGGGGTAGAGAGAAAGAGACAGGGGTAGATAGAAAGAGATAGGGTAGAGAGAAAGAGATAGAGATAGAAAGAGATAGGGGTAGAGAGAAAGAGACAGGGGTATAGGAAAGAGACAGGGGTAGATAGAAAGAGACAGGGGTAGAGAAAAGAGACAGGGGTAGAGAGAAAGAGACAGGGTAGAGAGAAAGAGACAGGGGTAGATAGAAAGAGACAGGGGTAGAGAGAAAGAGACAGGGGTAGATAGACAAGGGTAGATAGAAGGAGATAGGGTAGATAGAAAGAGATAGGGGTAGAGAGAAAGAGATAGGGGTAGAGAGAAAGAGACAGGGGTATAGGGAAAGAGACAGGGGTAGATAGAAAGAGATAGGGGTAGAGAGAAAGAGATAGGGGTAGAGAGAAAGAGACAGGGGTAGAGAGAAAGAGACAGGGGTAGATAGAAAGAGACAGGGGTAGAGAGAAAAGAGACAGGGGTAGATAGACAAGGGTAGATAGAAGGAGATAGGGTAGAGAGAAAGAGATAGGGGTAGAGAGAAAGAGACAGGGGTAGAGAGAAAGAGACAGGGGTAGATAGAAAGAGACAGGGGTAGAGAGAAAGAGACAGGGTAGATAGACAAGGGTAGATAGAAGGAGATAGAGAGAGAAAGAGATAGGGGACAGGGGTAGATAGAAAGAGACAGGGGTAGAGAGAAAGAGACAGGGTAGATAGACAAGGGTAGATAGAAGGAATAGGGTAGAGAGAAAGAGATAGGGGTAGAGAGAAAGAGACAGGGTATAGGGAAAGAGACAGGGGTAGATAGAAAGAGACAAGGGTAGATAGAAAGAGACAGGGTAGAGAGAAAGAGACAGGGGTAGATAGAAAGAGACAGGGGTAGAGAGAAAGAGACAGGGTAGATAGACAAGAGATAGAAGGAGATATGGTAGAGAGAAAGAGATAGAAAGAGACAGGGGTAGATAGAAAGAGACAGGGGTAGAGAAAAAGAGACAGGGGTAGAGAGAAAGAGACAGGGGTAGAGAGAAAGAGACAGGGGTAGAGAGAAAGAGACAGGGGTAGATAGAGAGAGACAGGGTAGATAGAAAGAGACAGGGGTAGATAGAAAGAGATAGGGTAAGAGAAAGAGATAGGGATAGAGAGAAAGAGATAGGGGTAGAGAGAAAGAGACAGATAGGGAAAGAGACAGGGGTAGAGAGAAAGAGACAGGGGTAGATAGACAAGGGTAGATAGAAGGAGATATGGTAGAGAGAAAGAGATAGGGGTAGAGAGAAAGAGATAGGGGTAGAGAGAAATAAACAGGGGTATAGGGAAAGAGACAGGGTAGAGTGAAAGAGACAGGGGTAGATAGAAAGAGATAGGGTAGAGAGAAAGAGATATGGGTAGATAGAAAGAGATAGGGGTAGAGAGAAAGAGACAGGGGTATAGGGAAAGAGACAGGGGTAGATAGAAAGAGACAGGGGTAGAGAAAAAGAGACAGGGGTAGAGAGAAAGAGACAGGGGTAGAGAGAAAGAGACAGGGGTAGATAGAAAGAGACAGGGGTAGAGAGAAAGAGACAGGGGTAGATAGACAAGGGTAGATAGAAGGAGATAGGGTAGAGAGAAAGAGATAGGGGTAGAGAGAAAGAGATAGGGGTAGAGAGAAAGAGACAGGGGTATAGGGAAAGAGACAGGGGTAGAAAGAGACAGGGGTAGAGAAAAAGAGACAGGGGTATATAGAAAGAGACAGGGGTAGAGAGAAAAGAGACAGGGGTAGATAGAAAGAGATAGGGTAGAGAGAAAGAGATATGGGTAGATAGAAAGAGATAGGGGTAGAGAGAAAGAGACAGGGGTATAGGGAAAGAGACAGGGGTAGATAGAAAGAGACAGGGGTAGAGAAAAAGAGACAGGGGTAGAGAGAAAGAGACAGGGGTAGAGAGAAAGAGACAGGGGTAGATAGAAAGAGACAGGGGTAGAGAGAAAGAGACAGGGGTAGATAGACAAGGGTAGATAGAAGGAGATAGGGTAGATAGAAAGAGATAGGGGTAGAGAGAAAGAGATAGGGGTAGAGAGAAAGAGACAGGGGTATAGGGAAAGAGACAGGGGTAGATAGAAAGAGATAGGGGTAGAGAGAAAGAGACAGGGGTAGAGAGAAAGAGACAGGGGTATAGGGAAAGAGACAGGGGTAGAAGAAAGAGACAGGGAGAAAAAGAGAGGGGTAAGAAAGAGACAGGGGTAGAGAGAAAGAGACAGGGGTAGATAGACAAGGGTAGATAGAAGGATAGGGTAGAGAGAAAGAGATAGGGTAGAGAGAAAGAGACAGGGGTGTAGGGAAAGAGACAGGGGTAGATAGAAAGAGACAGGGGTAGATAGAAAGAGACAGGGGTAGAGAGAAAGAGACAGGGGTAGATAGAAAGAGACAGGGGTAGAGAGAAAGAGACAGGGGTAGATAGACAAGGGTAGATAGAAGGAGATATGGTAGAGAGAAAGAGATAGGGGTAGAGAGAAAGAGATAGGGGTAGAGAGAAAGAAACAGGGGTATAGGGAAAGAGACAGGGGTAGAGTGAAAGAGACAGGGGTAGATAGAAAGAGATAGGGTAGAGAGAAAGAGATATGGGTAGATAGAAAGAGATAGGGGTAGAGAGAAAGGGACAGGGGTATAGGGAAAGAGACAGGGGTAGAGTGAAAGAGACAGGGGTAGATAGAAAGAGATAGGGGTAGAGAGAAAGAGACAGGGGTAGAGAGAAAGAGACAGGGGTAGATAGAAAGAGACAGGGGTAGAGAGAAAGAGACAGGGGTAGATAGACAAGGGTAGATAGAAGGAGATAGGGTAGAGAGAAAGAGATAGGGGTAGAGAGAAAGAGATAGGGGTAGAGAGAAAGAGACAGGGGTATAGGGAAAGAGACAGGGGTAGATAGAAAGAGACAGGGGTAGAGAAAAAGAGAAGAGAGAGAAAGAAACAGGGGTATAGGGAAAGAGACAGGGTAGAGTGAAAGAGACAGGGGTAGATAGAAAGAGATAGGGTAGAGAGAAAGAGATATGGGTAGATAGAAAGAGATAGGGGTAGAGAGAAAGAGACAGGGGTATAGGGAAAGAGACAGGGGTAGATAGAAAGAGACAGGGGTAGAGAAAAAGAGACAGGGGTAGAGAGAAAGAGACAGGGGTAGAGAGAAAGAGACAGGGGTAGATAGAAAGACAGGGGTAGAGAGAAAGAGACAGGGGTAGATAGACAAGGGTAGATAGAAGGAGATAGAGAGAGAAAGAGATAGAGAGAGAAAGAGACAGGGGTAGAGAGAAAGAGACAGGGGTATAGGGAGACAGGGGTAGATAGAAAGAGACAGGGGTAGAGAAAAAGAGAAGAGAGAGACAGGGGTAGAGAGAAAGAGACAGGGGTATATAGAAAGAGACAGGGGTAGAGAGAAAGAGACAGACAGACAAGGGTAGATAGAAGGAGATAGAGAGAGAAAGAGATAGGGGTAGAGAGAAAGAGACAGGGGTATAGGGAAAGAGACAGGGGTAGATAGAAAGAGACAAGGGTAGATAGAAAGAGACAGGGGTAGAGAGAAAGAGACAGGGGTAGATAGAAAGAGACAGGGGTAGAGAGAAAGAGACAGGGGTAGATAGACAAGGGTAGATAGAAGGAGATATGGTAGAGAAAAGAGATAGGGAAAGAGACAGGGGTAGATAGAAAGAGACAGGGGTAGAGAAAAAGAGACAGGGGTAGAGAGAAAGAGACAGGGGTAGAGAGAAAGAGACAGGGGTAGAGAGAAAGAGACAGGGGTAGATAGAGAGAGACAGGGTAGATAGAAAGAGACAGGGGTAGATAGAAAGAGATAGGGTAGAGAGAAAGAGATAGGGATAGAGAGAAAGAGATAGGGGTAGAGAGAAAGAGACAGGGGTATAGGGAAAGAGACAGGGGTAGAGAGAAAGAGACAGGGGTAGATAGACAAGGGTAGATAGAAGGAGATATGGTAGAGAGAAAGAGATAGGGGTAGAGAGAAAGAGATAGGGGTAGAGAGAAATAAACAGGGGTATAGGGAAAGAGACAGGGGTAGAGTGAAAGAGACAGGGTAGATAGAAAGAGATAGGGTAGAGAGAAAGAGATATGGGTAGATAGAAAGAGATAGGGGTAGAGAGAAAGAGACAGGGGTATAGGGAAAGAGACAGGGGTAGATAGAAAGAGACAGGGGTAGAGAAAAAAGAGACAGGGGAGAGAAAGAGACAGGGGTAGAGAGAAAGAGACAGGGGTAGATAGAAAGAGACAGGGGTAGAGAGAAAGAGACAGGGGTAGATAGACAAGGGTAGATAGAAGGAGATAGGGTAGAGAGAAAGAGATAGGGGTAGAGAGAAAGAGATAGGGGTAGAGAGAAAGAGACAGGGTATAGGGAAAGAGACAGGGGTAGATAGAAAGAGACAGGGGTAGAGAAAAAGAGACAGGGGTATATAAAGAGACAGGGGTAGAGAGAAAGAGACAGGGGTAGATAGAAAGAGATAGGGTAGAGAGAAAGAGATATGGGTAGATAGAAAGAGATAGGGGTAGAGAGAAAGAGACAGGGTATAGGGAAAGAGACAGGGGTAGATAGAAAGAGACAGGGGTAGAGAAAAGAGACAGGGGTAGAGAGAAAGAGACAGAGAGAGAAAGAGACAGGGGTAGATAGAAAGAGACAGGGGTAGAGAGAAAGAGACAGGGGTAGATAGACAAGGGTAGATAGAAAGAGGGTAGAGAGAAAGAGATAGGGGTAGAGAGAAAGAGACAGGGGTAGAGAGAAAGAGACAGGGGTATAGGGAAAGAGACAGGGGTAGATAGAAAGAGACAGGGTAGAGAAAAAGAGACAGGGGTAGAGAGAAAGAGACAGGGGTAGAGAGAAAGAGACAGGGGTATATAGAAAGAGACAGGGTAGAGAGAAAGAGACAGGGGTAGATAGACAAGGGTAGATAGAAGGAGATAGGGTAGAGAGAAAGAGATAGGGGTAGAGAGAAAGAGACAGATAGGGAAAGAGACAGGGGTAGATAGAAAGAGACAAGGGTAGATAGAAAGAGACAGGGTAGAGAAAAGAGACAGGGGTAGATAGAAAGAGACAGGGGTAGAGAGAAAGAGACAGGGGTAGATAGACAAGGGTAGATAGAAGGAGATATGGTAGAGAGAAAGAGATAGGGAAAGAGACAGGGGTAGATAGAAAGAGACAGGGGTAGAGAAAAAGAGACAGGGAAGAAAGAGACAGGGGTAGAGAGAAAGAGACAGGGGTAGAGAGAAAGAGACAGGGGTAGATAGAGAGAGACAGGGGTAGATAGAAAGAGACAGGGGTAGATAGAAAGAGATAGGGTAGAGAGAAAGAGATAGGGATAGAGAGAAAGAGATAGGGGTAGAGAGAAAGAGACAGGGGTATAGGGAAAGAGACAGGGGTAGAGAGAAAGAGACAGGGGTAGATAGACAAGGGTAGATAGAAGGAGATATGGTAGAGAGAAAGAGATAGGGGTAGAGAGAAAGAGATAGGGGTAGAAAGAGATAAACAGGGGTATAGGGAAAGAGACAGGGGTAGAGTGAAAGAGACAGGGGTAGATAGAAAGAGATAGGGTAGAGAGAAAGAGATATGGGTAGATAGAAAGAGATAGGGGTAGAGAGAAAGAGACAGGGGTATAGGGAAAGAGACAGGGGTAGATAGAAAGAGACAGGGGTAGAGAAAAAGAGACAGGGGTAGAGAGAAAGAGACAGGGGTAGAGAGAAAGAGACAGGGGTAGATAGAAAGAGACAGGGGTAGAGAGAAAGAGACAGGGGTAGATAGACAAGGGTAGATAGAAGGAGATAGGGTAGAGAGAAAGAGATAGGGGTAGAGAGAAAGAGATAGGGGTAGAGAGAAAGAGACAGGGGTAGATAGAAAGAGACAGGGGTAGAGAGAAAGAGACAGGGTAGATAGACAAGGGTAGATAGAAGGAGATAGGGTAGAGAGAAAGAGATAGGGGTAGAGAGAAAGAGATAGGGGTAGAGAGAAAGAGACAGGGGTATAGGGAAAGAGACAGGGGTAGATAGAAAGAGACAGGGGTAGAGAAAAAGAGACAGGGGTAGAGAGAAAGAAACAGGGGTATAGGGAAAGAGACAGGGGTAGAGTGAAAGAGACAGGGGTAGATAGAAAGAGATAGGGTAGAGAGAAAGAGATATGGGTAGATAGAAAGAGATAGGGGTAGAGAGAAAGAGACAGGGGTATAGGGAAAGAGACAGGGGTAGATAGAAAGAGACAGGGGTAGAGAAAAAGAGACAGGGGTAGAGAGAAAGAGACAGGGGTAGAGAGAAAGAGACAGGGGTAGATAGAAAGAGACAGGGGTAGAGAGAAAGAGACAGGGGTAGATAGACAAGGGTAGATAGAAGGAGATAGGGTAGAGAGAAAGAGATAGGGGTAGAGAGAAAGAGACAGGGGTAGAGAGAAAGAGACAGGGGTATAGGGAAAGAGACAGGGGTAGATAGAAAGAGACAGGGGTAGAGAAAAAGAGACAGGGGTAGAGAGAAAGAGACAGGGGTAGAGAGAAAGAGACAGGGGTATATAGAAAGAGACAGGGGTAGAGAGAAAGAGACAGGGGTAGATAGACAAGGGTAGATAGAAGGAGATAGGATAGAGAGAAAGAGATAGGGGTAGAGAGAAAGAGACAGGGGTATAGGGAAAGAGACAGGGGTAGATAGAAAGAGACAAGGGTAGATAGAAAGAGACAGGGGTAGAGAGAAAGAGACAGGGGTAGATAGAAAGAGACAGGGGTAGAGAGAAAGAGACAGGGGTAGATAGACAAGGGTAGATAGAAGGAGATATGGTAGAGAGAAAGAGATAGGGAAAGAGACAGGGGTAGATAGAAAGAGACAGGGGTAGAGAAAAAGAGACAGGGGTAGAGAGAAAGAGACAGGGGTAGAGAGAAAGAGACAGGGGTAGAGAGAAAGAGACAGGGGTAGATAGAGAGAGACAGGGGTAGATAGAAAGAGACAGGGGTAGATAGAAAGAGATAGGGTAGAGAGAAAGAGATAGGGATAGAGAGAAAGAGATAGGGGTAGAGAGAAAGAGACAGGGGTATAGGGAAAGAGACAGGGGTAGAGAGAAAGAGACAGGGGTAGATAGACAAGGGTAGATAGAAGGAGATATGGTAGAGAGAAAGAGATAGGGGTAGAGAGAAAGAGATAGGGGTAGAGAGAAATAAACAGGGGTATAGGGAAAGAGACAGGGGTAGAGTGAAAGAGACAGGGGTAGATAGAAAGAGATAGGGTAGAGAGAAAGAGATATGGGTAGATAGAAAGAGATAGGGGTAGAGAGAAAGAGACAGGGGTATAGGGAAAGAGACAGGGGTAGATAGAAAGAGACAGGGGTAGAGAAAAAGAGACAGGGGTAGAGAGAAAGAGACAGGGGTAGAGAGAAAGAGACAGGGGTAGATAGAAAGAGACAGGGGTAGAGAGAAAGAGACAGGGGTAGATAGACAAGGGTAGATAGAAGGAGATAGGGTAGAGAGAAAGAGATAGGGGTAGAGAGAAAGAGATAGGGGTAGAGAGAAAGAGACAGGGGTATAGGGAAAGAGACAGGGGTAGATAGAAAGAGACAGGGGTAGAGAAAAAGAGACAGGGGTATATAGAAAGAGACAGGGGTAGAGAGAAAGAGACAGGGGTAGATAGAAAGAGATAGGGTAGAGAGAAAGAGATATGGGTAGATAGAAAGAGATAGGGGTAGAGAGAAAGAGACAGGGGTATAGGGAAAGAGACAGGGGTAGATAGAAAGAGACAGGGGTAGAGAAAAAGAGACAGGGGTAGAGAGAAAGAGACAGGGGTAGAGAGAAAGAGACAGGGGTAGATAGAAAGAGACAGGGGTAGAGAGAAAGAGACAGGGGTAGATAGACAAGGGTAGATAGAAGGAGATAGGGTAGAGAGAAAGAGATAGGGGTAGAGAGAAAGAGACAGGGGTAGAGAGAAAGAGACAGGGGTATAGGGAAAGAGACAGGGGTAGATAGAAAGAGACAGGGGTAGAGAAAAAGAGACAGGGGTAGAGAGAAAGAGACAGGGGTAGAGAGAAAGAGACAGGGGTATATAGAAAGAGACAGGGGTAGAGAGAAAGAGACAGGGGTAGATAGACAAGGGTAGATAGAAGGAGATAGGGTAGAGAGAAAGAGATAGGGGTAGAGAGAAAGAGACAGGGGTATAGGGAAAGAGACAGGGGTAGATAGAAAGAGACAAGGGTAGATAGAAAGAGACAGGGGTAGAGAGAAAGAGACAGGGGTAGATAGAAAGAGACAGGGGTAGAGAGAAAGAGACAGGGGTAGATAGACAAGGGTAGATAGAAGGAGATATGGTAGAGAGAAAGAGATAGGGAAAGAGACAGGGGTAGATAGAAAGAGACAGGGGTAGAGAAAAAGAGACAGGGGTAGAGAGAAAGAGACAGGGGTAGAGAGAAAGAGACAGGGGTAGAGAGAAAGAGACAGGGGTAGATAGAGAGACAGGGGTAGATAGAAAGAGACAGGGGTAGATAGAAAGAGATAGGGTAGAGAGAAAGAGATAGGGATAGAGAGAAAGAGATAGGGGTAGAGAGAAAGAGACAGGGGTATAGGGAAAGAGACAGGGGTAGAGAGAAAGAGACAGGGTAGATAGACAAGGGTAGATAGAAGGAGATATGGTAGAGAGAAAGAGATAGGGGTAGAGAGAAAGAGATAGGGGTAGAGAGAAATAAACAGGGGTATAGGGAAAGAGACAGGGGTAGAGTGAAAGAGACAGGGGTAGATAGAAAGAGATAGGGTAGAGAGAAAGAGATATGGGTAGATAGAAAGAGATAGGGGTAGAGAGAAAGAGACAGGGGTATAGGGAAAGAGACAGGGGTAGATAGAAAGAGACAGGGGTAGAGAAAAAGAGACAGGGGTAGAGAGAAAGAGACAGGGGTAGAGAGAAAGAGACAGGGGTAGATAGAAAGAGACAGGGGTAGAGAGAAAGAGACAGGGGTAGATAGACAAGGGTAGATAGAAGGAGATAGGGTAGAGAGAAAGAGATAGGGGTAGAGAGAAAGAGATAGGGGTAGAGAGAAAGAGACAGGGGTATAGGGAAAGAGACAGGGGTAGATAGAAAGAGACAGGGGTAGAGAAAAAGAGACAGGGGTATATAGAAAGAGACAGGGGTAGAGAGAAAGAGACAGGGGTAGATAGAAAGAGATAGGGTAGAGAGAAAGAGATATGGGTAGATAGAAAGAGATAGGGGTAGAGAGAAAGAGACAGGGGTATAGGAAAGAGACAGGGGTAGATAGAAAGAGACAGGGGTAGAGAAAAAGAGACAGGGGTAGAGAGAAAGAGACAGGGGTAGAGAGAAAGAGACAGGGGTAGATAGAAAGAGACAGGGGTAGAGAGAAAGAGACAGGGGTAGATAGACAAGGGTAGATAGAAGGAGATAGGGTAGAGAGAAAGAGATAGGGGTAGAGAGAAAGAGACAGGGGTAGAGAGAAAGAGACAGGGGTAGATAGAAAGAGACAGGGGTAGAGAGAAAGAGACAGGGGTAGATAGACAAGGGTAGATAGAAGGAGATAGGGTAGAGAGAAAGAGATAGGGGTAGAGAGAAAGAGACAGGGGTATAGGGAAAGAGACAGGGGTAGATAGAAAGAGATAGGGGTAGAGAGAAAGAGATAGGGGTAGAGAGAAAGAGACAGGGGTAGATAGAAAGAGACAGGGGTAGAGAAAAAGAGACAGGGGTATATAGAAAGAGACAGGGGTAGAGAGAAAGAGACAGGGGTAGATAGACAAGGGTAGATAGAAGGCGATAGGGTAGAGAGAAAGAGATAGGGGTAGAGAGAAAGAGACAGGGGTGTAGGGAAAGAGACAGGGGTAGATAGAAAGAGACAGGGGTAGATAGAAAGAGACAGGGGTAGAGAGAAAGAGACAGGGGTAGATAGAAAGAGACAGGGGTAGAGAGAAAGAGACAGGGGTAGATAGACAAGGGTAGATAGAAGGAGATAGGGTAGAGAGAAAGAGATAGGGGTAGAGAGAAAGAGACAGGGGTATAGGGAAAGAGACAGGGTAGATAGAAAGAGATAGGGGTAGAGAGAAAGAGATAGGGGTAGAGAGAAAGAAACAGGGGTATAGGGAAAGAGACAGGGTAGAGTGAAAGAGACAGGGGTAGATAGAAAGAGATAGGGTAGAGAGAAAGAGATATGGGTAGATAGAAAGAGATAGGGGTAGAGAGAAAGGGACAGGGGTATAGGGAAAGAGACAGGGGTAGAGTGAAAGAGACAGGGGTAGATAGAAAGAGATAGGGTAGAGAGAAAGAGATATGGGTAGATAGAAAGAGATAGGGGTAGAGAGAAAGAGACAGGGGTATAGGGAAAGAGACAGGGGTAGATAGAAAGAGACAGGGGTAGAGAAAAAGAGACAGGGGTAGAGAGAAAGAGACAGGGGTAGAGAGAAAGAGACAGGGGTAGATAGAAAGAGACAGGGGTAGAGAGAAAGAGACAGGGGTAGATAGACAAGGGTAGATAGAAGGAGATAGGGTACAGAGAAAGAGATAGGGGTAGAGAGAAAGAGATAGGGGTAGAGAGAAAGAGACAGGGGTATAGGGAAAGAGACAGGGGTAGATAGAAAGAGACAGGGGTAGAGAAAAAGAGACAGGGGTATATAGAAAGAGACAGGGGTAGAGAGAAAGAGACAGGGGTAGATAGAAAGAGATAGGGTAGAGAGAAAGAGATATGGGTAGATAGAAAGAGATAGGGGTAGAGAGAAAGAGACAGGGGTATAGCGAAAGAGACAGGGGTAGATAGAAAGAGACAGGGGTAGAGAAAAAGAGACAGGGGTAGAGAGAAAGAGACAGGGGTAGAGAGAAAGAGACAGGGGTAGATAGAAAGAGACAGGGGTAGAGAGAAAGAGACAGGGGTAGATAGACAAGGGTAGATAGAAGGAGATAGGGGTAGAGAGAAAGAGATAGGGGTAGAGAGAAAGAGATAGGGGTAGAGAGAAAGAGACAGGGGTATAGGGAAAGAGACAGGGGTAGATAGAAAGAGACAGGGGTAGAGAAAAAGAGACAGGGGTATATAGAAAGAGACAGGGGTAGAGAGAAAGAGACAGGGGTAGATAGACAAGGGTAGATAGAAGGCGATAGGGTAGAGAGAAAGAGATAGGGGTAGAGAGAAAGAGACAGGGGTGTAGGGAAAGAGACAGGGGTAGATAGAAAGAGACAGGGGTAGATAGAAAGAGACAGGGGTAGAGAGAAAGAGACAGGGGTAGATAGAAAGAGACAGGGGTAGAGAGAAAGAGACAGGGGTAGATAGACAAGGGTAGATAGAAGGAGATATGGTAGAGAGAAAGAGATAGGGGTAGAGAGAAAGAGATAGGGGTAGAGAGAAAGAAACAGGGGTATAGGGAAAGAGACAGGGGTAGAGTGAAAGAGACAGGGGTAGATAGAAAGAGATAGGGTAGAGAGAAAGAGATATGGGTAGATAGAAAGAGATAGGGGTAGAGAGAAAGGGACAGGGGTATAGGGAAAGAGACAGGGGTAGATAGAAAGAGACAGGGGTAGAGAAAAAGAGACAGGGGTAGAGAGAAAGAGACAGGGGTAGAGAGAAAGAGACAGGGGTAGATAGAAAGAGACAGGGCTAGAGAGAAAGAGACAGTGGTAGATAGACAAGGGTAGATAGAAGGAGATAGGGTAGAGAGAAAGAGATAGGGGTAGAGAGAAAGAGATAGGGGTAGAGAGAAAGAGACAGGGGTATAGGGAAAGAGACAGGGGTAGATAGAAAGAGATAGGGTAGAGAGAAACAGATAGGGGTAGAGAGAAAGAGATAGGGGTAGAGAGAAAGAGACAGGGGTATAGGGGAAGAGACAGGGGTAGAGGGAAAGAGATAGGGGTAGAGAAAAAGAGACAGGGGTAGAGAGAAAGAGACAGGGGTAGAGAGAAAGAGACAGGGGTAGATAGAAAGAGACAGGGGTAGAGAGAAAGAGACAGGGGTAGATAGACAAGGGTAGATAGAAGGAGACAGGGGTAGAGAGAAAGAGACAGGGGTAGATAGAAAGAGACAGGGGTAGAGAGAAAGAGACATGGGTAGAGAGAAAGAGACAGGGGTAGAGAGAAAGAGACAGGGGTAGAGATAGAGACAGGGGTAGAGAGAAAGAGACAGGGGTAGATAGAAAGAGACAGGGGTAGAGAGAAAGAGACAGGGGTAGATAGAAAGAGACAGGGGTAGAGAGAAAGAGACAGGGGTAGAGAGAAAGAGACAGGGGTAGAGAGAAAGAGACAGGGGTAGAGAGAAAGAGACAGGGGTAGAGAGAAAGAGATAGGGGTAGATAGAAAGAGATAGGGGTAGATAGAAAGAGATAGGGGTAGAGTAAGTTCATGAGCACAAACATTAGTCTATCAACCCAAACCACCTCTCTCCTCCTGACCTGGAACATTATATTTCTTGCAATTCATTTCAAATCTCTACCTGCTTGTTATAAAAATACATTCTACCCTTTAATGTGCTACTGTCTGTGTGCATCATCTATTTATTGTGGTTTTAGTGATTCATTCACAACAATTAACAGCACTCTTTAAGACATGAATGAACCCCTCTGAGTCATTCATTAAAACCGTCTCACAAATTACAAGATGTAATTGCTACAAGCACTTTGCGTGTAACCCATCTTTAATGAGCTGTTATGCATACAGCACTAATTAACAGGCCTAAGGTCACTTCCTTGTCATTCAGCAGCTGATAAACACTGTTTATCTTCTTACACTAATTGTCAACTAATAACATCATCAGTGGAATAATTTAAGAGCATGTATGCAAAACAACACAATCAGCAAAAAAACGGTTGAAATGTAAGGTGCAGTCATTTTATAATGGTTATTTGTTTCTTCTTGTAGGCCTACGGTAGCAAAACAAAATAAGAAGTTGCAAAACATACATTTAAACATTTCCTTTTGGCTTTACAAAGCATTTTCACACAAAAATACCCCAGGACAATTGCACAATGTCAATTATGACTTCTGACCACCTGTTGCCCTCCAATCATTGTAGTCCAAACACTGGATGAGAGGAAAGTGTTTTTTATTTAGTTTCGGCTTTTGTTGCTATAGCAAATATCAACTAAGAGAATAACTCTCCCTTTCAAAATGGCTGCCATTTCAGGCAGACAAGAGTACACTGAATTTTTTTTTGCAGTAAATTAGCCCACGTCCCGGAGACAGCTAATTTAGTGAGGTAGCTATCATTATCATGCACTTGAACAATAATTACTTGAATGTGCTGAGGAAATCTACAGATCAGTGCCAACCGTAATAATCTTCGCATGGCTGGCATAGACCATTGGAAGATATATATGTGGAAAGAACACATGTTTTCTTTATTCCACTTGAATAGACAAACTGATGGATGAACACCTGGTCAAATTTTTAAAAAAGCGATGAAAGGTCTAATTGTGATAATTCAGATTTATGTTCTTAGAGTTTTATTAATACCATTATAGATTAAAACCTCTTAAGGATTAGCCCCTTTTTAAAATGTTCTCCTAAAATGACATACCCAAATTTAACTGCCTGTAGCTCAGGCCCTGAAGCAAGGATATTAATATTGGAAAGGAATGTAGTAGAATATAACACAATAGTTCTGGTAAAATATTTTTTTGTACCATCATCTTTGAAATGCAAGAGAAAGGCCAAAATGTATTATTCCAGCCCATGTGTAATTTATATTTTGGCCACTAGATAGCACCAGTGTACGTCTAAAGTTTTAGAATGATCCAATGAACCATTGCATTTCCGTAAAGAAATCTGTATCAAGACTGCCCAAATGTGCCTAATTTGTTAATTAATAACTTTTCATGTTCAAAATTGTGCACTCCCCTCAAACAATAGCATGGTATTATTTCACTGAAATAGCTTCTGTAAATTGTACAAGAATTTAAACTTTCTGCCAATATCAGATATGTCTATGTCCTGGGAAATGTTCTTGTTACTTACAACCTCATGCTAATCGCATAAGCCTATGTTAGCTCAACCGTCCCGTGGAAGGGACACCGATCCCTTAATGTATTCTCCCACATGAACTTCTGAGCTCTCTAAAACAACATGAAAAAGATAATGCTGATCTATGTGAACCAGTACAAATGGGAAATACAGTGTATTTTTTGTAAAAATTACCAAAGGGCAGCTTGAGTTATGGGTCTATTTCCTGTTTTATTTTCCCTTGTTCGAATCAAAGTAAATAAAATTTTAACCGTGTTGAAAAATGACTGGCCCGAATCAGACAGGGCCAAATACTGTCAGGGAGAGAAGCTGTGAACCTAATTCTCAACAAGAGCCAAACATCCCTTTAAAAATATGCACATATTTACTTTTATCCATTAAGATTCTTGCATGTGTGGCTCTCCAAAGCAGCATGACATGAATCACTGAGTATTGGTTTTCTGCTCAGCCTCAGAAATGGTTGACTCACCCTGGCTCTGATGCTGTATTTCTCTCTAACCAAACAGAACAAGACTGCCTGGTAGAAACGAGGTGATGTGAGATCCCCAATGGCCTCAACCAATCACAGAGCCCTAAAGATAGTCCATTTGTCTAGTAGAACCTCATGACAACCAATTACAAGACTTGAAAACCATTCTGGTCATTGTATTCAGAATCGGTCCAACTCCCTGATGGAGTATCAGAGTCAGAGAGAGTTTGGAAAAGTCACTCCTCAGAAATCAGAGCTCTTAGTTTTTTTATCTGACAGTTATAAGTGTGTGGGGAATAACACAGAGTAGGCCTATAGGTCTAATCTGCATGTGAGAGGAAAGTTCATAGTAAACAGGTTGTACAACAGCCAGAAAGAACAACAGCCTGTTGAAATAAACTCCATATTCAGTCAGGACTTTCTTAGGATTTCCTTGTGACCTGCATAGTTCCTACTGTACCTCAGAGCAACAGTCTCTCTTGTCTGAACATCACGTTACATTTACGCTATCTACAAAACGTTGAGGAATTCAATAAAATAGCCTACCTTTGAGTATGAAATGTTCATCTCGTTGAGACGGCAGGCAAAGTACAGCCTAGGGCAGTGGTGTCACGCCCTGACCGTAGATTGCTTTGTATGTTTCTATTTTTAGTTTGGTCAGGGTGTGATGTGGTTGGGTATTCTATGTTGTATGTCTAGGTGTTGTGTTTCTATGTTTAGGCCTGGTATGGTTCCCAATCAGAGGCAGCTGGTTATCGTTGTCTCTGATTGAGAACCATACTTAGGCAGCCTGTTTTCCCACTATGGGTGTGGGTAGTTGTTTTCTGTCTCTGTACCAGACAGGTCTGTTTCGTTTTGTTATTTTTTGTTCTAGTGTTCAGTGTAATGAAAAGATCATGAACACGTATCACGCTGCACCTTGGTCCTCTCCTTCTTCCACCTACGACAGTCGTTACAAGTGGTTTTCAACCTGTGGTCCGCGGACACTGCAGGTGGTTCATACCGATTTCATAGTTCATACTGTACCTCAAGCAAGCATAACTTTTCAGGAAAATAAAGTGGCGTTAAAAATAGGACAATAAAAAGGTATGCTAAAGGAGATTGCAATCTGGGGTGAACCTGAGGAGAAGAGTGGGATTGGTCCGTGCTTGAGCTGGACGTCACATATGGATCTGGAATGTGTTTCAACTGGGTTCATATTTGCAAACATGGATTTTTAGGGGAAAGGAGCCTGGTTGCCTTGCAAAGCGTATCCAGACTGGCCAAACAAGACTCACAGGAGGTGACAAAAGATGATTTGCTTTAGCTGACCTTTCTGACCCTACTGTAGGCCTATACAAGTTTCGTTACTTGTGAAAATGTAAGCATCCAGACTACATTGGCAACATCTTCTTATTTTCTTGAGAAGTGGGATATACTCCTATTAATCTATCAATAGAATATGAATAATCACAGTGACTCACTCTTACTATTGGGTCATGAACCAAGTTTGCCCATTCATAGATGGTGATGCTAGACATTTACGTCTATTCACAAAGGGCAGAGCCCCAACACTCCGACGGTGTCCTAAAGCTCTGTCTAAACATCAATACGTCTCGCTTGCAATACGGTTTTTGAAATATTTGGAACTTAACTTTCATTTCACAAGATTTGTTTTCTTCAAAAAACAAAATACTAAATTACTACACACCTTTATAGGGTAAGGTTTCCCGCAAGGCCATATTTCCATATTACATCGCTTGTTTACGGAAGACAGACGGGAGACAGGGGCACCCACTTGTGCTAATTATCTATCTAGTATGCTACGAACACTTATATGTAACAGAAGGACGCCAGAAAAGTGCTGCAACTGAAAAAGACTGTTGACTGCAACTGTGTCAAAACCAGTTAAAACTGTCTACAGTAAGTGTATATTTTGCTTGTGGGAAATTATTTTCACGTGATATGAAATGAAAGGGCTTTGTGTTTCTCGAACCGTATTACAATTGAGAATTGATTCACGTTTAGATGGAGTATTTGGCTGTTTTGGCAGCCAGAGCAAGTCTACCTCAACATAATTTATAAGGTCCTTGGACGTTAAGGAGTATGTTATGCAGGTGAATGAGGACCCAAAAGCGACTTGGCAAAAACAGAGTTTTTAATCCAGTAAGAAACTTTACAAAACAAAAAGCATAATACTACTCGTAAAGACGAGAACAGACTGGAGACTTGATCGAGAACTGCAGGTTGCCTCGGGAAGGCACTTGAACCTAGCAGACTCAGACACCTGCTCACCACGCAGCATCTGAGGGAAACACGACACGACAGGGCAAAACATAGACACAGCACGGTGAATTATAGATGAGGATCCGACAGGGCAGGTACGGAAAACAAGGAGAGAAATAGGGACTCTAATCAGGGAAAAGGATCGGGAACAGGTGTGGGAAGACTAAATGATGATTAGGGGAATAGGAACAGCTGGGAGCAGGAACGGAACGATAGAGAGAAGAGAGAGCGAGAGAGTGAGAGAGGGAGGGGGAGAGAGAGGGATAAAAAGAGGGAAAGAACCTAATAAGACCAGCAGAGGGAAACGAATAGAAGGGGAAGCACAGGGACAAGACATGATAATTAATGACAAAACATGACAGTACCCCCCACTCACCGAGCGCCTCCTGGCGCACTCGAGGAGGAATCCTGGCGGCAACGGAGGAAATCATCAATGAGTGAACGGTCCAGCACGTCCCGAGACGGAACCCAACTCCTCTCCTCAGGACCGTAACCCTCCCAATCCACTAAGTATTGGTGACCCCGTCCCCGAGAACGCATGTCCATGATCTTATGTACCTTGTAAATAGGTGCGCTCTCGACAAGGACGGGAGGGGGGAGGGAAGACGAACGGGGTGCGAAGAAAGGGCTTGACACAGGAGACATGGAAGACAGGATGGACGCGACGAAGATGTCGCGGAAGAAGCAGTCGCACAGCGACAGGATTGACGACCTGGGAGACACGGAACGGACCAATGAACCGCGGAGTCAACTTACGAGAAGCTGTCGTAAGAGGAAGGTTGCGAGTGGAAAGCCACACTCTCTGGCCGCAACAATACCTTGGACTCTTAATCCTGCGTTTATTGGCGGCTCTCACAGTCTGTGCCCTGTAGCGGCAAAGTGCAGACCTCACCCTCCTCCAGGTGCGCTCACAACGTTGGACAAACGCTTGAGCGGAGGGAACGCTGGACTCGGCAAGCTGGGATGAGAACAGAGGAGGCTGGTAACCCAGACTACTCTGAAACGGAGATAACCCGGTAGCAGACGAAGGAAGCGAGTTGTGAGCGTATTCTGCCCAGGGGAGCTGTTCTGCCCAAGACGCAGGGTTTCTGAATGAAAGGCTGCGTAGTAT
Organism: Oncorhynchus gorbuscha; assembly: GCF_021184085.1. Lineage (NCBI taxonomy): Eukaryota > Metazoa > Chordata > Actinopteri > Salmoniformes > Salmonidae > Oncorhynchus > Oncorhynchus gorbuscha. The sequence goes on from NC_060186.1 coordinate 58,278,144, forward strand.
GCGACCAATCGTCTGATTGGCCCTCTCTGCTTGACCGTTAGACTGGGGATGAAACCCGGAAGAGAGACTGACGGACGCACCAATCAAACGACAGAACTCCCTCCAAAACTGTGACGTGAATTGCGGGCCTCTGTCTGAAACGGCGTCTAACGGGAGGCCATGAATTCTGAACACATTCTCGATAATGATTTGTGCCGTCTCCTTAGCGGAAGGAAGTTTAGCGAGGGGAATGAAATGTGCCGCCTTAGAGAACCTATCGACAACCGTAAGAATCACAGTCTTCCCCGCAGACAAAGGCAGACCGGTAATGAAGTCTAGGGCGATGTGAGACCATGGTCGAGAAGGAATGGGAGCGGTCTGAGACGACCGGCAGGAGGAGAGTTACCCGACTTAGTCTGCGCGCAGTCCGAACAAGCAGCCACGAAACGGCGCGTGTCACGCTCCTGAGTCGGCCACCAAAAGCGCTGGCGAATAGACGCAAGAGTGCCTCGAACACCGGGATGACCAGCTAACTTGGCAGAGTGAGCCCACTGAAGAACAGCCAGACGAGTGGAAACAGGAACGAAAAGGAGGTTACTAGGACAAGCGCGCGGCGACGCAGTGTGCGTGAGTGCTTGCTTAACCTGTCTTTCAATTCCCCAGACTGTCAACCCGACAACACGCCCATAAGGAAGAATCCCCTCGGGATCAGTAGAAGCCACAGAAGAACTAAACAGACGGGATAAGGCATCAGGCTTGGTGTTCTTGCTACCCGGACGGTAAGAAATCACAAACTCGAAACGAGCGAAAAACAACGCCCAACGAGCTTGACGGGCATTAAGTCGTTTGGCAGAACGGATGTACTCAAGGTTCTTATGGTCTGTCCAAACGACAAAAGGAACGGTCGCCCCCTCCAACCACTGTCGCCATTCGCCTAGGGCTAAGCGGATGGCGAGCAGTTCACGGTTACCCACATCATAGTTGCGCTCAGATGGCGACAGGCGATGAGAAAAATAAGCGCAAGGATGAACCTTATCGTCAGACTGGAAGCGCTGGGATAGAATGGCTCCCACGCCTACCTCTGAAGCGTCAACCTCGACAATGAATTGTCTAGTGATGTCAGGAGTAACGAGGATAGGAGCGGACGTAAAACGTTCTTTTAGAAGATCAAAAGCTCCCTGGGCGGAACCGGACCACTTAAAACACGTCTTGACAGAAGTAAGAGCTGTGAGAGGGGCAGCAACTTGACCGAAATTACGAATGAAACGCCGATAGAAATTAGCGAAACCTAAAAAGCGCTGCAACTCGACACGTGACCTTGGAACGGGCCAATCACTGACAGCTTGGACCTTAGCGGAATCCATCTGAATGCCTTCAGCGGAAATAACGGAACTGAGAAAAGTAACGGAGGAGACATGAAAAGAGCACTTCTCAGCCTTTACGTAGAGACAATTCTCTAAAAGGCGCTGTAGAACACGTCGAACGTGCTGAACATGAATCTCGAGTGACGGTGAAAAAATCAGGATATCGTCAAGATAGACAAAAACAAAGATGTTCAGCATGTCTCTCAGAACATCATTAACTAATGCCTGAAAAACAGCTGGCGCATTGGCGAGACCAAACGGCAGAACCCGGTACTCAAAATGCCCTAACGGAGTGTTAAACGCCGTTTTCCACTCGTCCCCCTCTCTGATGCGCACGAGATGGTAAGCGTTACGAAGGTCCAACTTAGTAAAGCACCTGGCTCCCTGCAGAATCTCGAAGGCTGATGACATAAGGGGAAGCGGATAACGATTCTTAACCGTTATGTCATTCAGCCCTCGATAATCCACGCAGGGGCGCAGAGTACCGTCCTTCTTCTTAACAAAAAGAACCCCGCCCCGGCCGGAGAGGAAGAAGGCACTATGGTACCGGCGTCAAGAGACACAGATAAATAATCCTCGAGAGCCTTACGTTCGGGAGCCGACAGAGAGTATAGTCTACCCCGAGGAGGAGTGGTCCCCGGAAGGAGATCAATACTACAATCATACGACCGGTGAGGAGGAAGGGAGTTGGCTCGGGACCGACTGAAGACCGTGCGCAGATCATGATATTCCTCCGGCACTCCTGTCAAATCGCCAGGTTCCTCCTGAGAAGTGGGGACAGAAGAAATGGGAGGGATGGCAGACATTAAGCACTTCACATGACAAGATACGTTCCAGGATAGGATAGAATTACAAGACCAATTAATAGAAGGATTATGACATACTAGCCAGGGATGACCCAAAACAACAGGTGTGAAAGGTGAACGAAAAATCAAAAAAGAAATAGTCTCACTGTGGTTACCAGATACTGTGAGAGTTAAAGGTAGTGTCTCAAATCTGATACTGGGAAGATGACTACCATCTAAGGCAAACATGGGCGTAGGCTTGTCTAACTGTCTGAAAGGAATGTTATGTTTCCGAACCCATGCTTCGTCCATGAAACAACCCTCAGCCCCAGAGTCAATCAAGGCACTGCATGTAGCACCCGAACCGGTCCAGCGTAGATGGACCGACATAGTAGTACAGGATCTAGATGAAGAGACCTGAGTAGTAGCGCTCACCAGTAGCCCTCCGCTTACTGATGGGCTCTGGCCTCTTACTGGACATGAATTAACAAAATGTCCATCAAATCCGCAATAGAGGCACAGGCGGTTGGTGATCCTCCGTTCCCTCTCCTTAGTCGAGATGCGAATCCCTCCCAGCTGCATGGGCTCAGTCTCAGAGCCAGAGGAGGGAGATGGTTGCGATGCGGAGCAGGGAAACACCGTTGATGCGAGCTCTCTTCCACGAGCCTGGTGACGAAGATCTACCCGTCGTTCTATGCGGATGGCGAGAGCAATCAAAGAGTCCACACTGGAAGGAACCTCCCGAGAGAGAATCTCATCTTTGACCACTGTGTGGAGTCCCTCCAGAAAACGAGCGAGCAGCGCCGGCTCGTTCCAGTCACTAGAGGCAGCAAGAGTACGAAACTCTATAGAGTAATCCGTTATGGATCGATCACCTTGGCATAGGGAAGCCAGGGCCCTAGAAGCCTCCCCACCAAAAACTGAATGGTCAAAAACCCGAATCATCTCCTCTTTAAAGTTCTGGTAATTGTTAGAACAATCAGCCCTTGCCTCCCAGATAGCTGTGCCCCACTCTCGGGCCCGGCCAGTAAGGAGTGAAATGACGTAAGCAACCCGAGCTCTCTCTCTAGAGTATGTGTTGGGTTGGAGAGAGAACACAATCTCACACTGGGTGAGAAAGGAGCGGCACTCAGTGGGCTGCCCGGAGTAGCAAGGTGGGTTATTAACCCTAGGTTCTGGAGGCTCGGCAGGCCAGGAAGTAACAGGTGGCACGAGACGAAGACTCTGGAACTGTCCAGAGAGGTCGGAAACCTGAGCGGCCAGGTTCTCCACGGCATGGCGAGCAGCAGACAATTCCTGCTCGTGTCTGCCGAGCATGGCTCCTTGGATCTCGACGGCAGTGTTACGAGCGTCTGTAGTCGCTGGGTCCATTCCTTGGTCGGATCCTTCTGTTATGCAGGTGAATGAGGACCCAAAAGCGACTTGGCGAAAACAGAGTTTTTAATCCAGTAAGAAACTTTACAAAACAAAAAGCATAATACTACTCGTAAAGACGAGAACAGACTGGAGACTTGATCGAGAACTGCAGGTTGCCTCGGGAAGGCACTTGAACCTAGCAGACTCAGACACCTGCTCACCACGCAGCATCTGAGGGAAACACGACACGACAGGGCAAAACATAGACACAGCACGGTGAATTATAGATGAGGATCCGACAGGGCAGGTACGGAAAACAAGGAGAGAAATAGGGACTCTAATCAGGGAAAAGGATCGGGAACAGGTGTGGGAAGACTAAATGATGATTAGGGGAATAGGAACAGCTGGGAGCAGGAACGGAACGATAGAGAGAAGAGAGAGCGAGAGAGTGAGAGAGGGAGGGGGAGAGAGAGGGATAAAAAGAGGGAAAGAACCTAATAAGACCAGCAGAGGGAAACGAATAGAAGGGGAAGCACAGGGACAAGACATGATAATTAATGACAAAACATGACAGAGTAAAGGTAGGCTCGCCTATACTCCTTCACAGTACATTCTTGGGATAGAACCAAGTCAAAAGTCAGCCACAGGAAATGCATTATTGAACACATTCTTTACCACTGACCAGATTCAGTCAACTCTGTTATCACTATCAACATTTAACACTGTGACTTTTGATTGAGTCATACTGAAAATATTTGGGTTAGTTTGTAAATAGATTTGACTTGAATAAAAATGGGCTAGTTACGGATGCAGGATCTTAATTTGAGCCAGTTTGCTACAGAAAGAAAATAATCCAGCAGCAACAGGACATGTGAATTATTATGTGGATTTTAATGAATTGACATTTATTTAGGGGTTGGTACATTTTTCTTAAGAGAAAATCAAGTTATAATTTTTAAAGTGGAAATAACAGACTCCGGAAGTCTTTTTAAACCTCAAATACAGTACACATTTTTAAAATCTCCTGCAACAGGGCGATCAAGTTAAGATCCTACATCTGTAATATCCTCTTATTTCACTGAGTTGATACCCTGTCCACTAGAAGGTGCAACAGGTGTAATCTCGGCACTCAGAACCACAACAGGTGTAATCTCGGCACTCAAAACCACAACAGGTGTAATCTCGGCACTCAGAACCACAACAGGTGTAATCTCGGCACTCAGAACCACAACAGGTGCAGCAACATTCTCTCTTTTCTGAGCATCACATTACATTTACTTTATTTACCTACAAAATGTTGATGAATTCAATAAAAAACCTAATCTCTTTCACCACTTCCACCTTGGGACGGAAGGCCAAGTATAGCCTAAGGTGCAAAAATGTTAATACTTATTAGGTAGGCTAAAAGTAGTGGTAGGAGGGGTATGTAATAATTAAAAGGCTGGCAAAAATGACAATAATTGACTCACAAAACAGTCAAACAGGGTCAACAATCTAAATCAAATCTTCAAATGAATTCAAGGTGGTTCTACCCACATTGATGATCTCAAACTAAATGTACAAATTACAGATTACATAATAATGTAATTACACAGGTATACATTGAGTAAATGAAACATTAAGAACACCTGCTCTTTCCATGACATACACTGACCAGGTACATCCAGGTGAAAGCTATGATCCTTTATTAATCTTACTTCAATCAGATCAGATCTTACTTCAAATCAGATGTAGGGGAGGTCATTTTTAAACCTTGAGGCATTTGAGACGTGAATTGTGTATGTGTGCCACTCAGACGGTGAATGGGCAAGACATAAGATTTAAGTGCTGTTGAACGAGTATGGTAGTAGGTGACCAGCCGCACCGGTTTGTGTCAAGAACTGCAACGCTGCTGGGTTTTTCACGCGCAAAAGTTTCCCATGTGTATCAAGAATAGACCACCACCAAAAGGCCATCCAACCCACTTGACACGACTGTGGGAAGCATTGGAGTCAACATGGGACAGTATCCCTGTAGAACGCTTGACACCTTGTAGAGTCAATGCCCCAATGAATTAAGGCTGTTCCCGAGGGCAAAAGGGGTTGGAGCGAGCGGTCGCATCGGCACTTCGCTCCGCAGGTAGTATAACTTTTTCATTATATTTCATTACATTTCATTATAGCACAACGGTTTGATTTGTCTAATCTTAGCAATTTCTTCTTAGCTAGCTACATAGCCGTCTTTGTATCAAAGATAATTGCGTAATTATCGTATTTCGCCGCCCTAACGTAGTCTTCACTGCTCTGCCCAGCACCTAGCCAGCTAACGTCCACCGATTAGCTGCACTGTAGAACTATTACACTCAACTGAACGACTTGATTAGTGTAGTGTTAGCTAGCTACATAGCTGTCTTTGCTGTCTTCGTATCCAAGATAATTGTGTAGTTTAGAGTGTGTAGTCTTAGAGTGATTATCTTAATTTACCGAGGTTAGCTAGCCAGCTATTTGTCGTCCTTAACGTAGGAGACTATGCTAGCTAGCCAACAGCTAGCCAACAGCTAGCCAACGACTTCTGAATAGAACTCAACAACCCGGTTTTCACAGGTAGTATCACATTTTCATTTCATTTCATTACAGTACAACGGTACAACGGTACAATTACAGTACAACGGTACAACGGTTTGATTTGTTTGATCGTAGCTAGCTACATAGCTAGCTACATAGCCGTCTTTGTATCAAAGATAATTGTGTAGTCTAGAGCGACTTTCTAGGTTAGCTAGCCAGCTATTGTCGTTCTTTTAACGCAACGTAACGTAAACAACACTGCTAGCTAGCCAGCTAGCCCCCGAATAGCAGCACTGTCGAAACTATTACACTCAACGGAACGACTTGATTAGTGTAGTGTCAACAACGCACCCACTGCCAGCTAGCCTACTTCAGCAGTACTGTATCATTTTAATCATTTTAGTCAATAAGATTCTTGCTACGTAAGCTTAACTTTCTGAACATTCGAGACGTGTAGTCCACTTGTCATTCCAATCTCCTTTGCATTAGCGTAGCCTCATCTGTAGCCTGTCAACTATGTGTCTGTCTATCCCTGTTCTCTCCTCTCTGCACAGACCATACAAACGCTCCACACCGCGTGGCCGCGGCCACCCTAATCTGGTGGTCCCAGCGCGCACGACCCACGTGGAGTTCCAGGTCTCCGGTAGCCTCTGGAACTGCCGATCTGCGGCCAACAAGGCAGAGTTCATCTCAGCCTATGCCTCCCTCCAGTCCCTCGACTTCTTGGCACTGACAGAAACATGGATCACCACAGACAACACTGCTACTCCTACTGCTCTCTCTTCGTCCGCCCACGTGTTCTCGCACACCCCGAGAGCTTCTGGTCAGCGGGGTGGTGGCACCGGGATCCTCATCTCTCCCAAGTGGTCATTCTCTCCTTCTCCCCTTACCCATCTGTCTATCACCTCCTTTGAATTCCATGCTGTCACAGTTACCAGCCCTTTCAAGCTTAACATCCTTATCATTTATCGCCCTCCAGGTTCCCTCGGAGAGTTCATCAATGAGCTTGATGCCTTGATAAGCTCCTTTCCTGAGGACGGCTCACCTCTCACAGTTCTGGGCGACTTTAACCTCCCCACGTCTACCTTTGACTCATTCATCTCTGCCTCCTTCTTTCCACTCCTCTCCTCTTTTGACCTCACCCTCTCACCTTCCCCCCCTACTCACAAGGCAGGCAATACGCTCGACCTCATCTTTACTAGATGCTGTTCTTCCACTAACCTCATTGCAACTCCCCTCCAAGTCTCCGACCACTACCTTGTATCCTTTTCCCTCTCGCTCTCATCCAACACCTCCCACACTGCCCCTACTCGGATGGTATCGCGCCGTCCCAACCTTCGCTCTCTCTCCCCCGCTACTCTCTCCTCTTCCATCCTATCATCTCTTCCCTCTGCTCAAACCTTCTCCAACCTATCTCCTGATTCTGCCTCCTCAACCCTCCTCTCCTCCCTCTCTGCATCCTTTGACTCTCTATGTCCCCTATCCTCCAGGCCGGCTCGGTCCTCCCCTCTCGCTCCGTGGCTCGACGACTCATTGCGAGCTCACAGAACAGGGCTCCGGGCAGCCGAGCGGAAATGGAGGAAAACTCGCCTCCCTGCGGACCTGGCATCCTTTCACTCCCTCCTCTCTACATTTTCCTCCTCTGTCTCTGCTGCTAAAGCCACTTTCTACCACTCTAAATTCCAAGCCAGCATCTGGTTAGCCTAGGAAGCTCTTTGCCACCTTCTCCTCCCTCCTGAATCCTCCTCCCCCCCCTCCCTCTCTGCAGATGACTTCGTCAACCATTTTGAAAAGAAGGTCGACGACATCCGATCCTCGTTTGCTAAGTCAAACGACACCGCTGGTTCTGCTCACACTGCCCTACCCTGTGCTCTGACCTCTTTCTCCCCTCTCTCTCCAGATGAAATCTTGCGTCTTGTGACGGCCGGCCGCCCAACAACCTGCCCGCTTGACCCTATCCCCTCCTCTCTTCTCCAGACCATTTCCGGAGACCTTCTCCCTTACCTCACCTCGCTCATCAACTCATCCCTGACCGCTGGCTACGTCCCTTCCGTCTTCAAGAGAGCGAGAGTTGCACCCCTTCTGAAAAAACCTACACTCGATCCCTCCGATGACAACAACTACAGACCAGTATCCCTTCTTTCTTTTCTCTCCAAAACTCTTGAACGTGCCGTCCTTGGCCAGCTCTCCCGCTATCTCTCTCTGAATGACCTTCTTGATCCAAATCAGTCAGGTTTCAAGACTAGTCATTCAACTGAGACTGCTCTCCTCTTTATCACGGAGGCGCTCCGCACTGCTAAAGCTAACTCTCTCTCCTCTGCTCTCATCCTTCTAGATCTATCGGCTGCCTTCGGTACTGTGAACCATCAGATCCTCCTCTCCACCCTCTCCGAGTTGAGCATCTCCGGCGCGGCCCACGCTTGGATTGCGTCCTACCTGACAGGTCGCTCCTACCAGGTGGCGTGGCGAGAATCTGTCTCCTCACCACGCGCTCTCACCACTGGTGTCCCCCAGGGCTCTGTTCTAGGCCCTCTCCTATTCTCGCTATACACCAAGTCACTTGGCTCTGTCATAACCTCACATGGTCTCTCCTATCATTGCTATGCAGACGACACGCAATTAATCTTCTCCTTTCCCCCTTCTGATGACCAGGTGGCGAATCGCATCTCTGCATGTCTGGCAGACATATCAGTGTGGATGACGGATCACCACCTCAAGCTGAACCTCGGCAAGACGGAGCTGCTCTTCCTCCCGGGGAAGGACTGCCCGTTCCATGATCTCGCCATCACGGTTGACAACTCCATTGTGTCCTCCTCCCAGAGCGCTAAGAACCTTGGCGTGATCCTGGACAACACCCTGTCGTTCTCAACCAACATCAAGGCGGTGGCCCGTTCCTGTAGGTTCATGCTCTACAACATCCGCAGAGTACGACCCTGCCTCACACAGGAAGCGGCGCAGGTCCTAATCCAGGCACTTGTCATCTCCCGTCTGGATTACTGCAACTCGCTGTTGGCTGGGCTCCCTTCCTGTGCCATTAAACCCCTACAACTCATCCAGAACGCCGCAGCCCGTCTGGTGTTCAACCTTCCCAAGTTCTCTCACGTCACCCCGCTCCTCCGCTCTCTCCACTGGCTTCCAGTTGAAGCTCGCATCCGCTACAAGACCATGGTGCTTGCCTACGGAGCTGTGAGGGGAACGGCACCTCAGTACCTCCAGGCTCTGATCAGGCCCTACACCCAAACAAGGGCACTGCGTTCATCCACCTCTGGCCTGCTCGCCTCCCTACCACTGAGGAAGTACAGCTCCCGCTCAGCCCAGTCAAAACTGTTCGCTGCTCTGGCCCCCCAATGGTGGAACAAACTCCCTCACGACGCCAGGACAGCGGAGTCAATCACCACCTTCCGGAGACACCTGAAACCCCACCTCTTTAAGGAATACCTAGGATAGGATAAGTAATCCCTCTCACCCCCCCCCTTTAAGATTTAGATGCACTATTGTAAAGTGACTGTTCCACTGGATGTCTTAAGGTGAATGCACTAATTTGTAAGTCGCTCTGGATAAGAGCGTCTGCTAAATGACTTAAATGTAAAATGATGTAAATGGGTGGTGCAACTCAATATTAGGAAGGTGTTCTTAATGTTTTGTAAACTCAGTGTTTGTACACCTAGCACCACCCCAGGCTAAACTGGTTTTATCTAGACAGGATACTGACTTTTCATAGCAGGTTAGAAGAACTTCCGCAGCAGGTTAGGATAATTAGGTTAAGGTTAATAGGGAAAGAGTTAGGGTTAGCTAAAATGCTCAATTTGAGAAAAGCTGTATCCTGTGTAAACATGACCGGCTAAACCACAGCTTTTATGTGAGTTGACTATAATGGGCCTTTACAATTCAACCGGTTACATTTCTCATAAGCACATTTCCCAAATAAGCATAAATGACAAGAATATCGCTGGAAAAGAGCGCACCTCTTTATTAGCAGATACACGCACACACCAGCGGGTGACAGCAAGCAGGATTTCCTAGATTTTCAATCAGGCATGATATTTTCCAACCCAGTGACAGTGACATTGACAGAAGGAGCCAGAAGCATAATGGGAGGTGGGAGGACGACTTGAGGCAGAAAGAATAGCACACATACCGTGTTCACGTGCTAGTCGGAACTAGGATCTTGGAAATGTCCGACTGGGGTGCTGAGGAGTATTTCTGTCTTTAATAAAGTCCTTTGTGGGGAAAAACTAATTATGATTGGCTGGGCCTGGCTCCCCAGTTTGTATTTAACTAAGTCAGTTAAGAACAAATTCTTATTCACAATGACAGCATACCTACTATGAATTATTACTGTAAAATCTTGTTGCAAATATATTTGTGTTCAGTATACAGTCATGGCAAAACGTTTTGATAATGACACAAATATTAATTTTCACAAAGTCTGCTGCCTCAGTTTGGATGATGGCAATTTGCATATACTCCAGAATGTTATGAAGAGTGATCAAAGTTTCCACTGCATTTCAGCCCTACCACAAAACGACCAGCTGACATCATGTCAGTGATTCTCTCGTTAACACAGGTGTGTGTGTTGACGAGGACAAGGCTGGAAATCATTCTGTCATGCTGATTGAGTTCGAATAACAGACTGGAAGCATCAAAATGAGGGTGGTGCTTGGAATCATTGTTCTTCCTCTGTCTACCATGGTTACCTACAAGGAAACACGTGCCTTCATCATTGCTTTGCACAAAAGGGCTTCACAAGCAAGGATATTGCTGCCAGTAAGATTGCACCTAAATCAACCATTTATAGGTTCATCATCAAGAACTTCAAGGAGAGCGGTTCAATTGTTGTGAAAAAGGCTTCAGGTCGCCCCAAGAAAGTCCAGCAAGCACCAGGACCGTCTCCTAAAGTTGATTCAGCTGTGGGATCAGGGCACCACCAGTACAGAGCTTGCTCGGGAATGGCAGCAGGCAGGTGTGAGTGCATCTGCACGCACAGTGAGGGCTAAGACTTTTGGAGGATGGCCTGGTGTCAAGAAGGGCAGCAAAGAAGCCACTTCTCTCCAGGAAAAACATCAGGGACAGACTGATATTCTGCAAAAGGTACAGGGATTGGACTGCTGAGGACTGGGGTAAAGTCATTTTCTCTGATGAATCCCCTGTCCAATTGTTTGGGGCATCCGGAAAAAAAGCTTGTCCAGAGAAGACAAGGTGAGCGCTACCGTCAGTCCTATGTCATGCCAACAGTAAAGCACCCTGAGACCATTCAAGTGTGGGGTTGCTTCTCAGCCAAGGGTGTGGGCTCACTCACAATTTTGCTTAACACAGCCATGAATAAAGAATGGTACCCACACATCCTCCGAGAGCAACTTCTCCCAACCATCCAGATACAGTTTGGTGACGAACAATGCCTTTTCCAGCATGATGGAGCACCTTGCCATAAGGCAAAAGTGATAACTAAGTGACTCGGGGAACAAAACATTGATATTTTGAATCCATGGCCAGGAAACTCCCCAGACCTTAATCCCATTGAGAACTTGTGATCAATCCTCAAAGAGGCGGGAGGACAAACAAAAACCCACAAATTCTGACAAACTCCAAGCATTGATTATGCAAGAATGGGCTGCCATCAGTCAGGATATGGCCCAGAAGATAATTGACAGCATGCCAGGGCGGATTGCAGAGGTTTTGAAAAAGAAGGGTCAACACTGCAAATATTGATTCTTTGCATCAACTTCATGTAATTGTCAATAAAAGCCTTTGACACTTATGGAATGCTTGTAATTATATTTCTGTATTCTATAGTAACTTCTGTCAAAAAATATCTAAAGACACTGAGGCAGCAGACTTTGTGAAAATGTATATTTGGGTCAATCTCAAAAGTTTTGGCCACGACTGTGCAACCAATTAGCAAAACGGAAATTTCGGAGTTGCCTAGTTCGGATTAGCACGTTAACCTGCCATTAGTACAAACCATACAAAACGACATCTCCCTAATACAAGCCCAGCTAACAATTATAGGTAGAGAGAACATTTATGTAATGTTACCCATAATGTTCCCCTAATGTTTGAGTGTCCAGTTTTCAGTTTGTTAGCAGATGATTAAATCTATTTTTGCAAAAACCTTTTGAGAACATTTTTAGCATGATTTGGTGTTAAAGTTAGGATAACATTGCCTTATTGTCAAGCAGAACCTATCTAGAACGTGGTTACAATGTCCTCAGAATATACAACATGAATGTTCTAGATGCTTTTTATGGGACATTGCAAGAACATTAATGTGTCCAGTTTTCTAAGAGTTAAGGAACCTACTTTTACTCCTTAAGGTCCAAGGATCTTATGCTATTTTCAGAGGTAGACTGGCTCTGACAGTTAAAACGGCCAAATACTCCATCTAAACGTGAATCGATTCTCAATTGCCACACTGTTCTATAAACATAAAGCCCTTTACTTTCATGTCACATCAAAATAATTTCACAAACGCAAAATAAACACTTACTGTACATTGTTTTAACCTGCTGTATCACAGTTGCAGGCAATAGCATTTTTCAGTGACAACACATTCTGGCAGTGAGAGTAAGGTGACTTGCCTAACAGGTCTAGAAACCAGGCCACCAGCACCAATGACAAATGCCCTACCCACTGTCCCAATATGGGATCTCTAGGGAATGTGCTTATTGGGACAATGTAGTTAAGCCCTGTCCAGAAGAAACCATTAACCTCCTTCCTAGGCAATTGTGTAAATCTGAAACAACTTGATATTGTAGGTGTAAGCAATAGGGTTAATGCATTTTGAAGTAAATCTCAGCTCTGTTAAAAGTACATTCAAGAAAGTATTTTATTGAACATCGTTATTCAAATAGCAGTGCTGACAGGAGGGGAGGAGTGGTGAGGAGTGAGCCAGCAACTGGAGCGGAGCTGGCATCAATCCTCAAGTGCCAGGGTTAACGAACTTAACCCCCGAAACTGTTCATTGGGCACTGCACAGCATGTGTGTGTGTTAAAAGCAGAAGACACATTTCCATCGCGTGGCGACTAATACCGTTGTGTCTTGTCATTAAAACAGGCTAATATACCCCACCAACATTACACAACTGCTAAAGTTGTTTCTTTCAAATGATGAAAATACTCAGATGAATTGATACCTGACATTGTGGTGTAGCAGGAAGTTCAGAGTACCATGAAGCAAGAGGTTGTGAGTTCAAAACCCAGGTGAGGACATGTTGAATAATAATTACTGTAGAACTAAACATGCCAAATGTGTGTTGATAACACTGTGTGTGAAAATCCCTAATCTTACCAACAGACAAAGAGCTAACCAATCAGGGCTTTCATTGGCTTGGTGACATGTGTATTTAATTTTTACACATATACTGAACAAAAATATAATGCAACACACAACAATTTAAAATATTTTTATTTATTTATTTTTATTTTTATTTCACCTTTATTCAACCAGGTAGGCAAGTTGAGAACAAGTTCTCATTTACAATCGCGACCTGGCCAAGATAAAGCAAAGCAGTTCGACAGATACAACGACACAGAGTTACACATGGAGTAAAACAAACATACAGTCAATAATACAGTATAAACAAGTCTATATACAATGTGAGCAAATTAGTTGAGAAGGGAGGTAAAGGCAAAAAAAGGCCATGGTGGCAAAGTAAATACAATATAGCAAGTAAAACACTGGAATGGTAGTTTTGCAATGGAAGAATGTGCAAAGTAGAAATAAAAATAATGGGGTGCAAAGGAGCAAAATAAATAAATAAATTAAATACAGTTGGGAAAGAGGTAGTTGTTTGGGCTAAATTATAGGTGGGCTATGTACAGGTGCAGTAATCTGTAAGATGCTCTGACAGTTGGTGCTTAAAGCTAGTGAGGGAGATAAGTGTTTCCAGTTTCAGAGATTTTTGTAGTTCGTTCCAGTCATTGGCAGCAGAGAACTGGAAGGAGAGGCGGCCAAAGAAATAATTGGTTTTGGGGTGACTAGAGAGATATACCTGCTGGAGCGTGTGCTACAGGTGGGAGATGCTATGGTGACCAGCGAGCTGAGATAAGGGGGACTTTACCTAGGGGTCTTGTAGATGACATGGAGCCAGTGGGTTTGGCGACGAGTATGAAGCGAGGGCCAGCCAACGAGAGCGTACAGGTCGCAATGGTGGGTAGTATATGGGGCTTTGGTGACAAAACGGATTGCACTGTGATAGACTGCATCCAATTTGTTGAGTAGGGTATTGGAGGCTATTTTGTAAATGTTTGGCAGCATGAGTGAAGGATGCTTTGTTGCGAAATAGGAAGCCAATTCTAGATTTAACTTTGGATTGGAGATGTTTGATATGGGTCTGGAAGGAGAGTTTACAGTCTAACTAGACACCTAAGTATTTGTAGTTGTCCACGTATTCTAAGTCAGAGCCGTCCAGAGTAGTGATGTTGGACAGGCGGGTAGGTGCAAAGAAGGGCCGGAAGTATACAGAATGGTGTCGTCTGCGTAGTGGTGGATCAGGGACTCACCAGCAGCAAGAGCGACCTCATTGATGTATACAGAGAAGAGAGTCGGTCCAAGAATTGAACCCTGTGGCACCCCCATAGAGACTGCCAGAGGTCCGGACAGCAGACCCTCCGATTTGACACACTGAACTCTATCAGAGAAGTAGTTGGTGAACCAGGCGAGGCAATCATTTGAGAAACCAAGGCTGTCGAGTCTGCCGATGAGGATGTGGTGGTTGACAGAGTCGAAAGCCTTGGCCAGATCAATGAATACGGCTGCACAGTAATGTTTCTTATCGATGGCGGTTAGGATATTGTTTAGGACCTTGAGCGTGGCTGAGGTGCACACATGACCAGCTCTGAAACCAGATTGCATAGCAGAGAAGGTATGGTGAGATTCGAAATGGTCGGTAATCTGTTTGTTGACTTGGCTTTCGAAGACCTTAGAAAGGCATGGTAGGATAGATATAGGTATGTAGCAGTTTGGGTCAAGAGTGTCCCCCCCTTTGAAGAGGGGGATGACCGCAGCTGCTTTCCAATCTTTGGGAATCTCAGACGACACGAAAGAGAGGTTGAACAGGCTAGTAATAGGGGTGGCAACAATTTCGGCAGATAATTTTAGAAAGGGTCCAGATTGTCTAGCCCGGTTAATTTGTAGGGGTCCAGATTTTTCAGCTCTTTCAGAACATCAGCTGAATGGATTTGGGAGAAGGAGAAATGGGGAAGGCTTGGGCGAGTTGCTGTTGGGGGTGCAGTGCTGTTGACCGGGGTAGGAGTAGCCAGGTGGAAAGCATGGCCAGCTGTAGAAAAATGCTTATTGAAATTCTCAATTATGGTGGATTTATCAGTGGTGACAGTGTTTCCTATCTTCAGTGCAGTGGGCAGCTGGGAGGAGGTGTTCTTATTCTCCATGGACTTTACAGTGTCCCAGAACTTTTTTGAGTTAGTGTTGCATTTAATGAGTTACAGTTCATATAAGGAAATAAGGAAATTGAAATAAATGATTTAGGCCCTAATCTAGGGATTCCCCATGACTGGGAATACAGATATGCATCCGCTGGTCACAGATACCTTTTAAAACAAAAGTAGGAGCGCCAATCAGAAAACCCAACAGTATCTGGTGTGACCATCATTTGCTTCATGCAGAGTGACACATCTCCTTCGCATAGAGTTGATCAGGCTGTTGATTGTGGCATGTGGAATGTTGTCCCACTCCTCTTCAATGGCTGCGCAAAGTTGCTGGATATTGTGGGAACTGGAACACGCTGCCATACACGATCAAGAGCATCTCGAACATGCTCAATTGGTGACATGTCTGGTGAGTATGCAGGGCATGGAAGAACTGGGGCATTTTCAACTTCCAGGAATTGTGTACAGATCCTTGCGACATAGGACCGTGCATTATCATGCTGGATCATGAGGTGATGGATGAATGGCACGACAATGAGCCTCAGGATCTCTTCACTGTAGCTCTGTGCCTTCAAATTGCCATTGATAAAAGACAATTGTGTTCGTGGTCCGTAGCTTATGCCTGCCCATACCATAACCCTACCGCCGCCATGCGGCACTCTGTTCAAAATGTTGACATCAGCAAACCACTCGCACACACGGATCTGCGGTTGTGAGGCCGGTTGGGCGTACTGACAAATTCTCTAAAATGACGTTGGAGGTGTCTTATGGTTGAGAAATTAACATTAAATTATCTGGCAACAGCTCTGGTGGACATTCCTGCAATCAGCATGCCAATTGCACGCTCCATTAAAACTTGAGACATCTGTGGCATTGTGTTGTGTGACAAAACTGCACATTTCAGAGTGGCCTTTTATTGTCCCCAGCACAAGGTGCACCTATGCAATGATCTCACTAACAAGAATGTAAACAAATCTATGCACAAAATGTGAGAGAACTTAGCGTTTGGGATTTCTGGGATTTTTTAATTCAGCTCATGAAACAATAGGCCAACACTTTATATTTCTGTTCAGTGTGTATACACATTTCAAATCAAAGTTTATTTGTCACATACGGCAAATACAACAGGTGTAGACCTTACAGTGAAATGCTTACGTACAGGCTCTAACCAACAGTGCAAAAAAGGTATTCGGTGAAAAATAGGAAAGTAAAGAAATAAAACGTTAAAAAGACAGTCTAAATACAATAGCGAGGCTATAAAAGTAGTGAGGCTACATACAGGCACCGGTTAGTCAGGCTGATTGAGGTAGTATGTACATGTAGATATGGTTAAAGTGACTATGCATATATGACCAGAGAGTAGCAGTAGCATAAAAGAGGGGTGGTGGGTGGCGGGACACAATGCAGATAGCCCGGTTAGCCAATGTGTGGGAGCACTGGTTGGTCGGGCCAATTGAAGTACTATGTACATGAACATATAGTTATTTCTTCTTTGGACACATACTGCTTTACTGTGGATATAGATACTTTTGTACCCGTTTCCTCCAGCATCTTCACAAGGTCCTTTGCTGTTGTTCTGGGATTCATTTGCCCTTTTCGCAGCAAAGTACGTTCATCTCTAGAAAACAGAATGTGTCTCCTTCCTGAGCGGTATGACGGTCACATGGTGTTTGTACTTGTGTACTGTTTGTACAGATGAACGTGGTACCGTCAGGCATTTGGATATTGCTCCCAAGGATGAACCAGACTTGTGGAGGTCTACAATGTTCTTTCTGAGGTCTTGGCTGATTTCTTTTGATTTTCCCATGATGTCAAGCAAAGAGGCATTAAGTTTGAAGGTAGGCCTTGAAATACATCCACAGGTACACCTCCAATTGACTCAAATGATGTCAGAAGCCAAGCTTCTAAAGCCATGCATAATTTTCTGGAATTTTCCAAGCTGTTTAAAGTCACAGTCAACTTAGTGTATGTATTCTGACCCACTGGAATTGTGATGCAGTGAATTATAAGTGAAATAATCTGTCTGTAAACAATTGTTGTAAATATTACTTGTGCCATACAAAAAATAGATGTCCTAACCGACTTGCCAAAACTATAGTTTGATAACAAAATATTTGTGGAGTGGTTGAAAAACGAGTTTTAATGACTCCAACGTAAGTGTATGTAAATTTACGACTTCAACTGTATATATTCTTGCAACGTTCCCATGAAGCGTGTATACAACATTAATATCTTATGTTCTGAGAAAATGGCAACCATGTTCTGTGTATGTTCGGCGGGACTATGATGGAATATTCTACTAACCCTCAGAAAACTGGACACAAATGTTCTTCAAACATTCCCATGAAAAGAGTCTAGAACATTAATATATTATGTTCTAAGAATGTTTGGTGGGATGTTGATGGAATATTCTCCTAATCCTCAGAAAACTGAACATGTAAATGTTGTTGCAATGGCTCCCGAGTGGCGCAGTGGTCTAAGGCACTGCATCTGAGTGCAAAAGATGTCACTGCAGTCCTTGGTTTGAATCCAGGCTGCATCACATCTGGCTGTGATTGGGAGTCCCATAGGGCAGTGCACAATTGGCCTAGGTTTGGCTGGGGTAGGCTGTCATTGTGAATGAGAATTTTATCCTAACTGACTTGCATGGTTAAATAAAAACATTTATTTTCTAATTTAACGTGTCTACAATAATATCTTATATTCTGAGAACATGGCAACCATGTTCTGTGTATGTTTGGTGGGGCGTTGATGGAATATTCTCCTAACCCAAACAAAACCAGACATATGAATATCTTGCAATGTTCCCACGAAACATGTCTAGAACATGAAAGTTCTGAGAACATGGTAACTACGTTCTGGGTAAGTTATATTTGACATGAACCGAATGGTCTCTTGGAAACATTCCATGCACATGGGAATATTCCTATAAAAATCTTAGCTACTGAACGAATTAGACGCTTAAGGGAATGTTATACAGTTGTTGGAACATTTGTCGTTAGCTGGGATGTTGCTGGGAATCAGAAATGTTGGGTGCAAGAGAGACAGTTTGATATGCTAGGCAGTGTGGAAAGTAGAGGATGATGGGCAAAGGGTGAGAGAGCCTGAGAGGATCCCTATGAGTAGTAGTAGGCCAGTAAAGAGTGACCCAAACAGTTTGTGCTTTAGTAAGGTTGGCATCTTGGCATTTATTGCTATGTTCATTAATTGTACCGCACAGATGGAACGGAGATCCCAGAAGATTGATTTGGTGGCAGCTGAGAAGTTTTTGGGTGTCAGAGATTTTAATGCAGAAGATCTACAGGGGGTTTTGAGAGAAGAGATTCCATCCTCCTGGGCCGACAGCCTGGTGTAGGATCTGTTAGGGCAAAAGTAGTGGGAAGAGGTGTAGGGTTTGTTGGGGATAGTGGCATATACAGTTGAAGTAAAAAGTTTACATACACCTTAGCCAAATACATTTAAACTCAGTTTTTCACAATTCCTGTAATTTAATCCAAACAAAAATTCCCTGTCTTAGGTTAGTTAGGATCACCACTTTATTTTAAGAATGTGAAATGTCAGAAAAATAATAGAGAGTGATTTATTTCAGCTTTTCTTTCTTTCATCACATTCCCAGTGGGTCAGAAGTTTACATACACTCAATTAGTATTTGGTAGCATTGCCTTTAAATTGTTTAACTTGGGTCAAACGTTTGAGGTAGCCTTTCACAAGCTTCCCACAATAAGATGGGCCCATTAATTTTTGCCCATTCCTCCTGACAGAGCTAGTGTAACTGAGTCAGGTTTGTAGACCTCCTTGTTCGCACACACTTTTTCAGTTCTGCCCACAGATTTTCTATGGGATTGAGGTCCGGAATTTGTGATGGCCACTCCAATACCTTAACTTTGTTGTCCTTAAGCCATTTTGCCACAACTTTGGAAGTATGCTTGCGGTCATTGTCCATTTGGAAGACCCATTTGCGACTAAGCTTTAACTTCCTGACTGATGTCTTGAGATGTTGCTTCAATATATCGACATCATTTTCCTACCTCATGATGCCATCCATTTTGTGAAGTGCACCAGTCCCTCCTGCAGCAAAGCATCCCCGCAACATGATGCTGCCACCCCCGTGCTTCACGGTTGGGATGGTGTTCTTTGGCTTGCAAGCCTCCCCCTTTTTCCTCCAAACATAATGATGGTCATTATGGCCAAACAGTTATATTTTTCTTTCATCAGACGAGAGGACATTTCTCCAAAAAGTACGATCTTTGTCCCCATGTGCAGTTGCAAACCGTAGTCTGGCTTTTTTATGGAGGTTTTGGAGCAGTGGCTTCTTCCTTGCTGAGTGGCCTTTCAGGTTATGTCGATATAAGACTCGTTTTACTGTGGATATAGATACTTTTGTACCTGTTTCCTCCAGCATCTTCACAAGGTCCTTTGCTGTTGTTCTGGGATTGATTTGTACTTTTCGCACCACAATACGTTAATCTCTAGGAGACAGAACGCGTCTCCTTCCTGAGCGGTATGACTGATGCGTGGTCACATGGTGTTTATACTTGTGTACTATTGTTTGTATAGATAAACTTGGTACCTTCAGGCATTTGAAAATTGCTCCCAAGGATGAACCAGACTTGTGGAGGTCTACAATTGTTTTGGTCTTTCTTTTGATTTTCCCATGATGTCAAGCAAAGAGGCAGTGAGTTTGAAGGTAGGCCTTGAAATTCATCCACAGGTACACCTCCAAGCACAGTTAACTTAGTGTATGTAAACTTCTGACCCACTGGAATTCTTAATTATAAGTGAAATAATTTGTCTGTCAACAATTGTTGGAAAAATTACTTGTGTGATGAACAAAGTTGATGTCCTAACCGACTTACCAAAACTATTGTTTGTTAACAAGACATTTGTGGAGTGGTTGAAAAACATGTTTTAATGACTCCAACCTAAGTGTATATGTAAGCTTCAGATTTCAACTGTATGTACAGTAGGGTTAGATGGCGGTACAATGCATTTTTCCCATTCTCCTTTTCCCGTTTTTGTGAACAAATGTGAAATTCACACTCCAACCTGTAAACGCCAGCAATATGCAACAAAGCGTCTTGTCTGCCTGAAAACTAGAAGAAGAAGAAGAAGAAGAAGGACGTGCTAGTGACGTGAACAAGGCTAGATGGGATACATTCTATGTCAAAAGTTGATTTGAACCCTAACTATTTTTCTGACCTTAACCCAATTATCTCAAACTAATACGTAAACTGCTACGTAAACCTGCCGCGTAGATTCCCCTAACCTGCTCCGAAATATCAATTCTGACATAAACTGTATCCCTTCTAGACAAAAGCGAGTGATACTGACATAATACCCTAAAAGCAAAATGGCAGCCAGCAGTGGAAAATCTGTTCTGTTCGTGTGTCTGGGTAAGAAACGACCAAGAAAAAGCCCACAGTCTCTGTGATTTCATGCACATAATGAGTCAATGGTGTGTCAAGGTGATAATACATTCAAAAAATTGCTATTCACTTGGAACTGACTGCCGTTTGTACATTAATGGCAAGTGATGCTAACGGGTGCTATGCTAGCGCCAGTAGTTACTGACTAACTAGCTAGCTAAACCACTGAAAACGTTGGTACAATAACTATTGCAACCGCTATTGTAGTTAGTTAGCTAGCTAGCTAACTAAATTGCACATATCAATTTCTGTATCCAACTTGCAATACTAAAACCTTACATTCACTGCCATGATTTAGTTTGGAATCTGTCCATTAGTTCACGCAGTTCATTCACGTCTTCATCTGAAAAACTAGTGACTACTCATCAAACTTGCCTAATATCCCTTACTAATATATCACCAGATTCTCTTTATCTGAAATGCAAAGGCAATGAAAAGGTTGCTCAATGATTCTATCACGGCCTAAGACCTTTGGACAGTAGAGTCCAATGTAAAATTATATACGAAGATCATGTGCCATAGCCAGGCAGGCTAAGGTGATTTTGTGGTTAACAGCCAGCTATCAAAAGTTTCTCATGTTTCCAATATGTTATATTGAACTGTTAATTGGAAATTTCATTTCAACGACGATCCATTGTTCAGATTCCATAATGTAAAACGTGACCACATTGTCATGTAATACCTCCAATCAAACACTGTAGTTGACTCACTTGGGTCTCAACAATTTAAATGATTATTTTTCATTCAGAAATATAGGCTAGATATTCACCAAGACTCCAGGGGATATTGTGAGATAATCAGTTTTTGCTGATGCAAGTGTAGCAGATGGGTATCTCCACTAGCGCTGCCAAATAGCTAACTTTTCTGTGACTCGACTGGGTAAGACGCTTCAGGAGGGTGGTCATATGTGTTTGCGAGGCAGAGGTCCTAGGTTCGAGCCTTAGTATGAGCTGAGTTATGAGGAAGTGGTACTGGTGAAGCAAGCAGCGTGACCTAATTTAGCCAAGCACTGTTGTAGTCAGCTTATTATGTGTCATTTTTTTGAACAGGGAACATTTGCAGGTCCCCCATTGCCGAAGCCGTCTTCAGGAAAATGGCGACAGATGCTGGTGTTGTTGACAAGGTAAAGACTTAAATGTATATGTGTGGGTAGATCTTCACAGGAACATATTGACAGCTCTGTTACATAGAAGTAATGGGTAGAAGTAATGCATATATTATATAACTTGTTTTGTGTAGACTTTGCTCCACATATGTTGTACGTTTGTTGAGCTACTGTACTCTTTTGATTGATACACTTTTGTTCCCCTACTGCATCATATTCCAAACTGTTAAAAAAATATATATTTAAAAAAACTTTATTTAATTAGGCGATTCAGTTAAGAACAAATTCTTATTTACAATGACAGCCTACCAAAAGGCCTCCTGTGGGGACGGGGGCTGGGATTCAAAATAAAAATGAATTAAATACAAATATAGGGCAAAACACACATCACAACAATAGAGACAACACTACATAAATAGAGACCTAAGACGACAACACAGCATTGCAGCAACACAACATGGCAGCAACACAAAACAGGGTACAGACATTATTGGACACAGACAACAGCACAAAGGGCAAGAAGGTAGAGCCAATACATCACGCGAAGCAGCCACAACTCTCAGTTAGAGTATCCATGATTGAGTCTTTGACTGAAGAGATGGAGATGAAACTGTCCAGTTTGAGTGTTTTTTGCAGCTTGTTCCAGTCGCTAGCTGCAGTGAACTGAAAAGAGGAGCGACCCAGGGATGTATGTGCTTTGGAGACCTTTAACAGAATGTGACTGGCATAACGGGTGTTGTATGTGCAGGATGAGGGCTGCATTAGATATCTCCGATAGGGGGGAGTGAGGCCTAAGAGGGTTTTGCAAATCAGCATCAACCAGTGGGTCTTGCGACGGGTATGCGGAGATGACCAGCTCTGCAGTCTTCTGCTTCTAGAGATGGAGATGCATTTTTAACAGTATAGGCTAAGGAAACAAACAAATTAGACTGAACTCTATCAACCTATTATTAGATTGCTCTAATGTGCTGCATGTGCTGAGTCATTGTGTGCATATGAATACATTTTGCTTTGTTGTTGCTGTTCTCCTGCTCTGCATAGTGGAGGATAGACAGTGCTGCCACCTCCACCTATGAGATAGGCAACCCTCCAGACCACCGTGGTCAAGCCTGCATGAAGAAACACGGGGTGCCCATGAGGCATGTAGCCAGGCAGGTACGACCAACCCTTTATCCTTCCTGTTAGCATTAGCTAGCTAGCTCTTGTGTTCTCTGTTGTTGCAGTGGGTCATAGACAGTGGTGCCACGACTGACTGGAACACAGGCAGCTCCCCGGACACCCGTGGTCTGGCCTGCCTGAGGACACATGGCATTGAAACAAAACACAGGGCCCGACAGGTATATGATACATCAGTCACCCTGGGGTCCTTGCTGGGTCACTTTGGAGACTGTATAAAAATGTGTGTGGCTCTATTAGCCTAAATCCCATGAATAAAACACTCGAGCACAATGACTTTCCTTGCAGTACTAACTTTTATTGCCAATGCTTAGTATTGCATCCTGATAGATGCTGCTAAATCAAACCAAGATGTTATGAAGTCTGGTATCTAGGCTCTCCAAATCTACTCAGTCTATTGAAAGAGACAAGCTTGGGGTTAATTCCATTTCAATTCCAGTCAATTTAGGAAGTACACTGAAATTTCAATTCTTGTCAACCCTTTTCATTTTGGAAAATGTGTAATTTGGTTTACTTTTTTAATTGACTGGAATTTAAATGGATTTCACCCAAACCATATTTGCCAACTATGTTAGTGGGCCTCATGTTTTGCTGGTCTTTTTCTCTCCAAAGTTTTTCCAGCTCTCCCTGTCTCTCCTGCCAGCTCTCTGGTGCCCTCCCTGACCCAATGCTGGGAAGGGGAGCTGCCGTCATGTTGGTTTGTCTCTCATAACGGACAGAGGCCAACCCCATTCTAATCTCCAGAAATAAGGGATGGGAGCTCAACGCTGCCCTGGCTCTGAGCCACCCATGTCTCCACGCAATGAACTTTGACAAGCTCTGAGTTTCTCTCGCTCTCTGTCCCCCCCCCCCCCGTTCCCTGCTAATTTCAGTGAACTTTAACTCACTGTTTCTTGCCTCTAATGTAATGTCTCGGCTTGCCTCAGAAAATACTGTTTAGAGACAGAGGGTGCTCTGTTTAATCAAAAACGGGAGTTTGTTTGTTTTATTGAGAGACGACCGCAAGGGGATAGAATGGGGACTATTAGTTTTTTGTTTTTTTGAGTTAATGAATCCATAAGTGCATCATCACAGAGAAAGATTAAGTTATTTGAGTCTTAACACTGGAAATCCCAGATAATTGATTTGATTGGAGGGGCCCCTGCAAGGGGTTGGAAGCGATATGATTTTTTGCCCTGAATGCAAATTGTCAGAATCAATAATAATAATTGTTTTGAGTCTGTGTGTCATCCCAATTCCCATCACCACATTTTACTTACTGTAGCTTTAGACTGAGCTCTTGTAAGCAGACAATTCCCTGCTCCACTCACTGCACACCAAGAGTCATACAATAACTCAACAACTCCACACGGTTTCTGAACTTTTATCTGTCTGCCCTCAGACCGGGTCATCGTTCTCCCTTATTTCTCCTTATATCTCTCCCCTCCTACTCGTTCCTCATATAACAGCCTCCCTGACTGTCAGTCAAAAATTCCAGAAATCCAACCAGGCTCTATCGCTGCATCGTGGAGGGGGTTCACATGAGGATTTTGACCAGAGATTATTGCAAAGAGAGAAGACAAATATTGTGTGTGTGTGTTTGTGCTGTAAAGTCCAAGCGGGGAACTACAGAGTTGAAATAGCAGTGGATGGAATTTGACATTTTGCCAACTTAACTTTGATTTTGCAAGGGTTTTTGGATACTACATACACAACACCTAGTTATTATATACTATTATTATACAAATCTGGAATGGCCAAGTTTTGGCGAGCTTTCATGTAAATTGCTCTTTCTCTCTGTCTTTACTCCCTCTACTTCTTTCTCTTCACTCTTTTAACCTCTCCATTCCCAAGTCCCACCCTAGAAACCCTTTCAAACCATAAGTGAGGCATGGCCTCACTCTCTCCTGAGTCATGGCAGCTGAGTAAGTGTTGCAAGATTCACATACAGTGCATTCAGAAAGTATTCAGATCCCTTGATTCCCCCCCCCCCCCACATTTTGTTACGTTCAGCCTTATTCTAAAATTGATTAAATTTGTTTTTTCTTCTCATCAATCCACACACACTACCCCATAATGACAACGCAAAAACAGGTTTTCAGACATTTGTGAAAATGCATTACAATTATAAAAACAGATATTTAATTTCCATAAGTATTCAGACCCTTTACTCGGTACTTTGTTGAAGCACCTTTGGCAGCGATTACAGCCTCGAATCGTCTTGGTTATGACGCTACAAGCTTGGCACACTTGTATTTGTGGAGTTTCTCACATTCTTCTCTGCAGATCCTCTCAAGCTTTGTCAGGTTGGATGGGGTCTCTCCAGAATGTTAGATCGGGTTAAAGTCCGGGCTTTGGCTGGGCCACTCAAGGACATTCAGAAACTTGTCCCGAAGCCACTCCTGCATTGTCTTGGCTGTGTGCTTAGGGTCATTGTTCTGTTGGAAGGCAACCCTTCACCTTCGGTTCTGAGCGCTCTGGAGCAGGTTTTCATCAAGGATCTCTCTGTACTTTGCTCCGTTCATCTTTCCCTCAACCCTGACTAGTCTCACAATCCCTGCCGCTGAAAAACATCCCCGCAGCATGATGCTGCCACCACCATGCTTCACCTTAGGGATGGTACCAAAACAGGAAGCACCTGAGGTTAATTTCAAGTCTCATAACAAAGGGTCTGAATACTTATGTAAATAAGGTATTTCTGTTTTATATTTTTTATACATTTACAAAAAATGTAAAACTGGTTTACACTTTATCATTATGGGGTATTTAGTGTAGATTGAAAATTATTAATTTAATCAATTTGAGAATAAGGCTGTAACGTAACGCAATGTGGAAAAAGTCAAAGGGTCTGAATACTTTCCAATGCACTGTACTTGGAAGATGTACTGCTTTGATCCCTTTCATAACCCTGAACATGGAGGTACCCAGACACCACTCCTCTCCATCTCTCTCTCGCTCCCCCTCTTTTTCTCCTTCCTCTTCTCTCTCGGAGTTCTCTGGAACCTCTCAATTTGACTCAACAAGAACCAGGGAGAGGTCTTTACCACTGTAATGGAACACATATACCAGGCAGAAGTCATATAGGGCCTAGTGCCTGACAGTTAAACTTTATAGAGAAATCACAACAGCCAGTCTTTTGTTGTCAACACACACCAGTACCAATGTTAACATTTTGTCTTCTGTGTTTTTTTATTCTAGGTGACAAAGGAGGATTTTATGTCATTTGACTACATTCTGTGCATGGATGAGAGCAATTTGAGGTATATGCATCTTAACCCTATATTCGTGTGTGTGTGCATGTGTGTCCGTCCATGCGTATATATATATATATGTGTGTGTGTGTGCTCGGTTTGCTTCCTTTGTTCAAGAGGAGGGTGAACACAATTTGCAACATCTGCATGGACACTCTTGACTCACAGAACGGTGTTCTGTGCCATGACATCATGACAAGTCTATTCTATTCTGGGCTGCCATTCAAAATTATTGGAGTAAAAAGAAACATGTTTAAGTAACTAACATCCTGGGGTGTACTTGTTCTATGACCCTATGGCACTTACCCAAACATGATTACCGGGGTCACAAACTAAGTCAGAGAAGAGCTTATGCGGAGTGTAGAAATGGCCCGGGATATTGAGATAGACAGAACAGACCGAGCAATAAAAGTACAATAGGAACGAGGTAATTGTCAGATCCAAATTTTATATCAGGAACTCGGGATGGCTGTCGTCCATTCAAAATGTCATTGTATGTTAAAGTTAGGCTTTCCCTGCAACGGGTCAGGTAAGGGGATGCCTTGGCGATTGTGGAGAAGTATATTGTGTACACACACACAGATGCACACGTGACATACAGGCAGACATGTACACCTCAAGGTCTATGTAACGTGTAGGGGTAAAGTCTGTCTAACAAGTGAGTGTCCCTAAGCTGTTTGCATGTGAAGCCTGGGCAGGGGGAGGGATATTTCTTGCTACTTTGAACGTTCAGGGATCATTTAGAGATCACATGCCTAAGGCGGTGTGGTCTGTAAGCAGCTTACTGAGGTCTTTGGATGCCTCGTCTTTTCTGTTTGGGGGCGACTTTTCCCTTCCTCCATTCTGTTTCTCTCTCCAAGTATTTGGTTGGCTAGTGAGAGAAAGAGATTAACCTTAACTCCCCGCCAATTATTACCAATGACCTAATTAATCATCACCAGTTAGGTTTTACATGTGTTATTATTGTGTTGGATTATAGTGCTTTTACATTTCAATTTAGTCAGTGGGAACCAGGAGCCCTTTCATCTCCCCTGCATTCTACATTTACAATGCAGTGCTATAGAAGTAACCTTAACACCCCCCCCCCCCCCCAATGAAAGCATCAGGGGGCCGTTGCTCTACCACAGGGTTAGGCACGGGAGGTGGCAGTGGGGCGGTTCTTCCCTGTTTTGAGTCCCATTCCCAGTATTGGAAGCCTCACAGCTTGGTCCCATACCCTCACTGTGGGGGAGTCAGTCCCCTCTCGGCCCAAGCAGTATGGCTGGCCATTTCATTTGAGCCATTACACTACTTACAATGGGAAGGACCTGGCAACCGCTTTGTTTTAGTGCCTGGGTTAGTAATATTTTTTTTTATATCCATCCGCTACATTTCTAAACCCCTGTGGTCTGGTTTCAAGCCAGGCTTGGTGCATGGATCCTTCCTAGCTGCTTTTATTACAGTCTGAGTGTATTGTTGTATTTATAAGCCCAATTACCCAAGCATCAAAATAAAAGAAACCAGTAAAGTCAATAAAAGACTCATTTCCACAGTTGGATTGTGAGGACGTGTTTGAAGAAGTTGTGTAGCCTTTAAGTAACTGTTCTAGTAACTGTCAAAACGATTTAGTCACAAATAAATTCTCATATATTGATATTTGGTTTCAGAGTTTGACTTGTTTTGTACTGATAGCATATACCACAGTAAGCCATTTCGAAAACTTGGAATAGAATAGATGTGTTGTCTGTGATAGGCTCTTGCGTGTAACAGAAACACCAAACCAACAAAATGGGTGTCTAAGACTTATTAAACCTTTTTTATTTGGTTCAATTTGTTATGGACAGATGGCCATTTATACCACAATAAAATTTGTTCTATGAAATGGGTGGTTACATTTGTAAAAGTCTGTCAGATATATGGTCCAAAATAGCACTGGTGGTATTTGATTTTAGTATTGTCACAGGAACGCATCCTAACCGTCTCTGACTTTTCTCTCTCGTTACAGTGACCTGAAAAAGAAGGCAAACTCTGTGAAAAACAGCAAAGCCAAGATTGAGCTGCTGGGCTCGTACGACCCAGAGAAACAACTGATCATCAAAGACCCATACTACGTACGTCTACTGCACTGACAGCGTTTTCCCACCAGTACTAAGGAGCCTATCACAACTGGGTTACTAGGTTTAGACAAAAAAACGATTCTACTGCTCGCGTTGTGAACAAAAAAGAAACATGACTGCATATGGCTTAACCCACCAACATTATTCTAAAGTTACTGTAGGCTACATGAATCCATACACTTACAGCGAGATATGGTAACACATTCAGTAGAACAATGTCCTGTTCTCTACAGGGTAAGTTTCCATGTTAACTCCCATAATTCAGAGTCCTTGTGTCTTCACACCAGCACTATCTATGCCTAAGCCTCACTCTGGACTCCCGAGTGGCGTGGCGCTCTAAGGCACTGCAACTCAGTACAAGAGGCGTCACAGTCCCTGGTTCAAATCCGGCCTTGATTGGGAGTCCCATAGAGCGGTGCACAATTGGCCCATCGTCGTCCAGGTTTGGCCGCCGTAGGCCGTCATTGTAAATAATAATTTGTTTTTAACTAACTTGCCTAGTGTAAAAAAAATATTTTTAAGTAATCCCCAGTTAAAACCACTGTATGGAACAATTGGTTTCTGATGGGAAAACAGTAGCAAGATATTGTCTTCCCCTCATGTCCTGAGATACGATATTATTGCGATACGATATTATCACGATACTTTGGTGCCGATACGATATTATTGTGATTCTCACAATTCTATATGTATTGTGATTCGATCATTTGATTTTATTGCAATTTGATGTTCCAAACATTATTGCTCACATATGTCTGCTGCAGCGGGACAAGAGAGCCATGAGAAAGATTTGATCAGTTATGGAAATAAAACTGTTAAAAACAAATTGTCTCCCTACTTAAAAATATGGAGAACAAGCTATGAAGGAAAAATACTGGAGTTTTGGTGCAGTTACAGCCAACTAGCGCAAAAATAGTATTACGATATATCGTCAAAAATAATATCCTGATATGTACAGTACCAGTCAAAAGTTTGGACGCCTACTCATTCAAGGGGTTTTCTTTATTTTTACTATTTTCTACATTGTAGAATAATGGTGAAGACATCAAAACTATGAAATAACACACATGGAAACAGCATTCAGCAGCGATACGCCATCCCATCTGGTTTGCGCTTAGTGGGACTATCATTTGTTTTTCAACAGAACAATGAGACAAGAAAAACCCTGGAATGAATAGGTATGTCCAAACTTTTGACTGGTACAGTAACTATCGATTTTTGTTCCCCATCACTAATGTCCTGTGTCCTCAAGTCTCTCTGCAGCCCCTCCTTTACCATCTCACAACATGTTTAATGGCTTTGTTAACTTTTCCCAGCTTTAAATGCTTCCTATGCATTCGTAAGTCCTGCCAAATGGCATCGGAAGTGAAGGCCAGTTGGTTTGTGCAGAGTAGATAGAATTTTACATGGATGTGATGAGTGAGATAGGGAGGGGGGGGGGGGGACTGATACTGGGGGAGGAGACTGGCAGTTTGATAGTTGAAGTCCAGTTGTTGGTCTACTACGGTCTCTGCTGTTGGTCTACTACGGTCTCTGCTGTTGGTCTACTACGGTCTCTGCTGTTGGTCTACTACGGTCTCTGCTGTTGGTCTACTACGGTCTCTGCTGTTGGTCTACTACGGTCTCTGCAGTTGGTCTACTACGGTCTCTGCAGTTGGTCTACTACGGTCTCTGCAGTTGGTCTACTACGGTCTCTGCAGTTGGTCTACTACGGTCTCTGCAGTTGGTCTACTACGGTCTCTGCTGTTGGTCTACTACGGTCTCTGCAGTTGGTCTACTACGGTCTCTGCAGTTGGTTTACTACGGTCTCTGCTGTTGGTCTACTACGGTCTCTGCAGTTGGTCTACTACGGTCTCTGCAGTTGGTCTACTACGGTCTCTGCAGTTGGTCTACTACGGTCTCTGCTGTTGGTCTACTACGGTCTCTGCTGATGGTGTACTACGGTCTCTGCTGATGGTCTACTACGGTCTCTGCTGATGGTCTACTACGGTCTCTGCTGTTGGTCTACTACGGTCTCTGCTGTTGGTCTACTACGGTCTCTGCTGTTGGTCTACTACGGTCTCTGCTGTTGGTCTACTACGGTCTCTGCTGTTGGTCTACTACGGTCTCTGCTGTTTGTTGCGAAGGAAGATAATTAGAAAAAAGGAGGGAAATGTTTCAGGAATGTGAAAATGCAGGCAAACTGCATGTTTGGTTTGATGAGGAATGCTACATAAATCATATCCCCTGTCCTATATTCTTGTTAAAATAATAAATGAATGAATTTGTTGTGTGGTCTTGACTAGGGACATGCATGTTACGGGTAGACCTCTGATCGCATAATGTCATGTGTGGGTAATTGAGATGTTTCAGGAAATACCCTTTTGATAGAATAATGATGGTAAAGTATTAATGTTGCGATGGTTGTGGTTGACCAAAATTAAGTGTCTGTGTGCACTCTGGATCAATCATGTGTGTCTCTCTTCTTGGCTGTCTATCCCTGTGTGTTAAAATCCCAGTGCTGTCAAAAATGTGATTTTCCTATGTTTTATATATGTTTCCACACTGAGGTTGTAAAAATATTGTGAAAATGACAATATCCTTTTAGTGTAAGAGCTGTTTGGAAAAAAAAGAAAACGCCTGGAATTTCAGCCTGTTTTGGTGGGATGGAGTCTTGGCTTCACCAGGCAGTAAATGAGTTAATAGACCAATAAGAGTTCTAAACCTCTCTGCCAATAACAGCTAGTTTTCAGTTTTCCCCTCCCCACTCAGACCACTACAACAGTCCTAGAAAAATTCTTGCTTGAGAAATGACTCTTTGCTAAGAAGCTATTCTTGTTTCGTTTTGATCATTTCAATTAGAAACAGTCACAGTAAGGTATCTAATTGTTACCCAGAAATGATTTGCTATTGAGATAAAAATGTCTGCATTGGACCTTTAACACCAGCTGTGAGTGTGTGGTAGCCAGAGGGAGCTTAGCCTTAAACATGGTTTCAGAGGCGAGTAAATAAATATTTTGGCGTGTTGACAGCACTGGGCTGTGGTCCGTCATCCGTCGCCACAGCGCATGGCAGAGAAGCACAGTAAAGGACTAGAGCCAGACGGCTGTTTTTTAAATAAATTGAGACATAAATTCAGTCCAACCTTAGAGCCGATGACAAGCTCTGAGGAGGACGTAGCTGAATGGGTTTCCAAAGACTTCGTTTGGAGCCTTTTTGTTTGGATCAGAGACTGGGTTTGGGGGTTGGAGGGGGTGGAGGAACTGGGTGGGTGTTAAGAGTCTTCAGGTGTGGTTGGCTGTTCTCCTGCCAGCGAAGGAGTATATTAAAAGGCTAACTGTCAAATGTGTCCAAGTACATTTAGCACAGGGACTCATTTCTGAACCTTTCTGCTTTTGATTTGAGTTCCAGTATGGTATAAAACGAGCAGTCCGTTATAAAAAACAATACAATTTTCCAGACGTTTTTTTACCTTTTACAATGGCCTGAACAAGTAAAAAACACTTTAAAATGTATTACAAAACGGCATGTGCACTCTACTCCTAGACCATTTCTGAGGAAAGAAAATATCTTTCATTTTTGGGTGAACTTTTTAAAGTTAGTGTTACGTGCCGTTGTCGGCCATCTTCCCTGGTTGTTACAGATATGATTTTTTATGAATATGAGATCATCGCTTTAGGAGTCCCCAACCGGACTCTACAATGGACTGTCTGTGTTTCACCAATGCATGTGGACAGATATTACATCTATTGTTGTTGTTTTTATTGCATCTCTCTCTGTTTGGTATATTTTTCTGGAAAGAGTCTCTTCTTGATGTTTTAACATTAACTTTCACACAGTGTAAATTTGAGTTTTAAATTAGTTTGCCACAACAACAGGAGAGCGAAATGCTGAACATTTCAAAGGACAAAACATGCTCTTTTGGCACTTTGGATTGGTGTTACAGGTCTCTGAAAGGTGTAACGTTATTTATGGTGGGCCTGGAAAGTTGGCTTGGGCTGTTTTCTTCTCTATTATTGGCTAATGTAATCACGAGCCAATTAGCCAGAACTGTGTGGGTTTGGGGGGGGGGCGTCACTGAAGAAACCCCCCCATCCAATGTCAGCTCTATATTCTACTGGGTTGGGAAATGATTGAGC
The DNA here is from genome assembly GCF_021184085.1 of Oncorhynchus gorbuscha. Taxonomy (NCBI): domain Eukaryota; kingdom Metazoa; phylum Chordata; class Actinopteri; order Salmoniformes; family Salmonidae; genus Oncorhynchus; species Oncorhynchus gorbuscha. The sequence goes on from NC_060186.1 coordinate 58,310,709, forward strand.
TAGTAACTAGAGGCTTTCTGATCCAGATTTGGAGAAAGATGAACTGTTTCATTGCTCAAGGATAAGGCTCTTTCCTGCTGTTTTATTTTGATGGCACTATTTAAATGCCTTATAAAAACAATTCTGGTGAACACATCAACTTTTATTTTATAGCTTTTTTGGGGCAAAATGAATTGATTTCCCTTTTTTTCCTGTTTTATAGGGGCATGAGGAAGACTTTGAAAATGTGTACGAACAATGTGTGAGATGCTGCAAAGTGTTTTTGGAAAACAACTCGTAACCAGACCCAAGATCTGACCGGTGAACATTCACCCAAACACTAGATGGATAGTAAAGAAACGATCCTCCGTTATCATCCATAGTTGTGCAGTTCCAATACACATCTGCCAGGTCACACTAACAGTAGTTCCCATCAATATGGTGTAGCAATCAGTTGATTGTCACAATCTACAATATGTCTATAAAACGAACCGTTTACTGTACTGTGTCCTAAATAAAATGCTTTTTTTGAGGAATTTGCAGATTGTCTGGTCCATTCAAATAAACAATACATACTCAACAGAACTAACAATGCACTATTCTATCTTTATCTTATTTCTCTCTCTTTTACATTTTGTAAATTGTTAGTCTAATCTAGTCTAACATAGCCATCAACGTTTATAGAGATCAATATGGATGCATTATGGCATGACCAGACATTTTAGGGTTCAGAGGGGAAGGGTTAAAGGTTGAGACCAGGGTCAAAGTTAATGCTTGCCCAAATGATAATCTTGTTGGGTATTTGACACGGGTTTAGTTAGTTACTTTCATGTCACAATGTTTTTTTTTTAAATTGAGTCATTCTTCCATTTGTACTCCCATGACATCCTAATTCGAACATCAGGGCTTTGATAAAACAAAACCTATAAAATCACTTTTAATGAGTGTAATTGCTTTAGCTCAGCTATTGGTATTTTAGAGAAATGAGAGGACAAAAATAGTCTGCAGTGATTTTGTTCTCATAACTAGCTAATGATGCTACTTAGCCCTTTATTTTACCACTGGCACCTCTACCATTCTGTCTGATTTGGACCCTCACATACTCCTTATGTCAAAGATGATTCAAATCCCAAACCATGGCAGCCCAAGGTAGTGCAGAATGCTGCCTGTGAAAATAACCCTGAATTGTACGTTTTCAGGTGTATTTCACTGTGGATTTAGTTCCTAGGCTGTGATTGGCAGAAATTGGGAGTGGTAATACATAATAAACCAGATGAAGTAGATGAAGGCATTGATATATCGTGCTAGAGTGGAACGACCAAAGGAATGTCCCTCCACACACTGTTCCCTGCTAGTGGTCCAGTCTATCCTCTTAGGACTGTGCTCAATCCAAACCAGCAAGCAGAAGTTTGCCGTACTAGGGTAAAGCCAAAGCATGGTGAATTATTTATTCAGCATTGCACAAGAGAGTATTTGAATGAATCTAAAGTTGAGCGTCTGATTTTGATTGAGTAGGACTCTTACTGTAGTATCAGGCTGAAAAAAAAGTTACTTAGAGTTGATCACTTTGCCTGCTAGCTTGTACAAACATATGTTGGCACGGGGGAATGAGATCCACAATGCATAAATCCTGCAGTACAACAAATGGTTGATTGTTTGGTGACTTTGTCATTTGAACTTAAACAAATAGACATTTTCAGACAAATATTTACTCTCTCTTAGGTAACGAGAACTTCCATTGACAGAATACATTTTCCCAGACGGCAAGTTCACTCAATGCTCATTAAGCAAAAACTACTTGGCTTTATAGGGATACTTTGGGATTTTGACAATGAGGCCCTTTAATTCCCCAGAGTCAGAGGAACTTGCATGCTAATGCTAGTTAGCATTGGCTTGTGAAACTACATCTAACTTCCTTCATACTGGACACGGAGACATAAAAAATAGTATCCACAACGTTATCTGACTGGGGAAGTATATAAAGGGCCTCATTGCCAAAATCCCAAAGTATCCCTTTAATGCTCATTGTCCATTACTATTACAGTACATAATGTGAATTTTAGATAACTGACTTTGCAAAGTGTTTTATTTGTATTTTAATCTACAGTGAACAAAAATATAAATGCAACATGCAAACATTTCAAAGATTTTAATATGATCAGAAAAAACATTCAGTATTAGGTGTGACCACCGTTTGCCTCATGCAGCGTGACACATCTCCTTCACATAGAGTTGATCAGGCTGTTAACTGTGGCCTGTGGATTATTTCCCCCACTCCTCTTCAATAGCTGTGCGAAGTTGCTAAATATTGGCGGGAACTGGAACACGTACATGTCGAACCACAGTATCCCAACATGCTCAATTGGTGACATGTCTGGTGAGTATGCAGGCCATGGAAGAACTGGGCCATTTTCAGCTTCCAGGAATTGTGTACAGATCCTTGCAACATGGGGCTGTTTCATTATCATGCTGAAACATGAGGTGATGGTGGCGGATGAATGGCACGAGGCTCAGGATCTCGTCACCGGTATCTCTGTGCATTCAAATTGCCATAGATAAAATGCAATTGCATTCATTGTCCGTAGCTTATGCCTGCCCACACCATAACCCTACCGACCTCATGGGGCACTCTGTTCACAACTTTGACATCAGCAAACCGCTCGCCCACATGGCGCCAAACACTGTGTTTGCCATCTGCCCTGTACAGTTCAAACTGGGATTCATCCGTGAAGAGCACACTTCTCCAGCGTGCCAGTGGCCATCGAAGGTGAGTATTTGCCCTCTGAAGTCAGTTATGACACCAAATTGCAGTCAGGTCAAGGACAACGAGCACGCAGATGAGCTTCATGGAGACTGTTTGACAGTTTGTGCAGAAATCCTTTGTTTGTGCAAACCCACAGTTTCTTCAGCTGTCCGGGTGGCTGGTCTCAGACGATCCCGCAGGTGAAGGAGTGGGATGGAGAGGTCTTGGGCTGGCGTGGTTACAGGTGGTCTGCAGTTTTGAGGCCGGTTGGACATGCTGCCAATTTCTGAAAAATGATCTTGGAGGTGGCTTATGGTTGAGAAATTAACAATCAATTCTCTGGCAACAGCTCTGGTGGACATTCCTGCAGTCAGCATGCAAATTCCCTAAAGACCTGAGGCACCTGTTGCAATGTGTTGTGTGACAAAACCACATTTTTTAATTGTATTGTCCCCAGCACAAGGTGTACCTGTGTAATGTTCATGCTGTTTAATTAGCTTCTTGATATGCCGCACCTGTCAGGTGGATGGATTATCTTGGCAAAGGAGAAAATGCACACTAACAGGGATGTAAACAAATCTGTGCACAACAATTTCTGTGATCTTTTATTTCAGCTCATGGGACCAACACATAATTAACATGTTGCATTTATATTTGAGTTCAGTGTATTAATCTAGACCTGTAAGGAAGCCAGAGACCTGTGCAACCTACTGGATTCCTATAGATTCCAATTGAATCAAATTGCCTGTTATAGTCAGTGATGAACAACACCACGTACTTTAAGAAACAACAGAGTGAGGCCGCTCATGTTTGTACCAATCTTATAATTTATTTAAATATATTTCATGTTTTTGATATATATTTTTTAACACCAAGTTAATATACGTCAAACATTTTCATTTATGGTTGTTATGTGGATTCCTTTTATGCTTTTTACAATATGTACATATTGCACTCAGGTTAGAATGTTTATACATACTGTATGTATACAGAGGAAAACATATGACAACTTGAATATATAAATATACTATGTACCACACTCAGACTCACAGGAGGGTTTCTTCTTACACACAACTTCTGACTGCAACCAGTGCCTAATATATAGCGTCTCTTGTTTTAATACATGTCTTACAAAGACAAAAGGCAAGGAAATTGTCACGCAGTTAATAATTTAATCATACGTTTCAGTGTGGTCACAGGTAGGTGAGAGAATGTCCGAGATAGCCTTATATCCACTAATAGGTAGTGCTGCTGACAAAGATATGACGCCGAACCACAACAGAAATACAACCTAAAAAGGCATGTTGCAACCCAACCAAAGGATTTGATTGATTCCAATTGTTGTTGTTGGTTGTTTTTTTTAGGGGAGGGGGGGGGGGGTTAAAAACAAACAAAAGCAATCCCTTTTCTCTTTTGGTAAAAACCAAGAAAGAAAGAAGAAAGTAGAGTTTGTCCAGCCAGCAGGACAATAATAACCCCGAAATCTGTGGTTGCTGCCATGTTTTCCCCCTTCACCTTCTGTATCTTCTGTATAGACTCTTGTCAAGACCCGCAGTGACCACAGACTGTCGGGTCCAGGCAGGCCTGTGGGTGGTAATCCATGCCTTTGTAAAATAGTGAACTCTGGTGACGGACACTGCGTAATGGTGGACGTGACTGGTTCCACTTTGTTTGGTTTCCCTGTTGTTGTCTAAGGCACTTTTTTTCAGGGCTCTGTCTTCTGGACAGCTCTGGTTTGGCTTCAACCTGCGAGAGAGAGAGGAAGTGAAATTTAGTGCTCTCTCGTACTTGGCAGCACCCAGAAATTCTTTCCTCTCCAAAAGTACCATGAAAAATGGAGAAAGAAACATGATTTGTTACAGATCTGTATTTCATGCTGTGCTCCAAAAACTGTGTGGACAGCGTGCATGGCACTGATTAGATCTACCTATAAGGCTGAGAAAGACATTTTAACATTAGTTAACTTCTTCCTTTCAACTTAATGCTATGACTCTACGCAGTAAATTGAAACCATGTGAGGTGCAGTTCACCTTTACCAGGTGTTTTAGGTTACATTTCACTTTTGCAACAAGTATTTTTTATGTGGGAAAAGTTTAAGTATCAAGTTTAACAATGCATATTATTATACATGTAACAGGTGTATTTGATTAACACTTTCTGTTTGACCTATGTAAAGCCCATTAGACTGTTATTAGTTTCACTGAATAGACAAGGACCTCCATAAACAAACATACACAATACTTAGGGCCCTGTGCTCTACCAGACCATGTGACCTGACTAGGAAAAACTTGTACAAAAATTATATGCACACTTACTTGATTTCTGCTACCCTTCTGTACATCGTGGGCTCCCTGCTAAGCGTGTGAGAAGCCGTGCGCATCTTTTGAAGTCTTAAAAGGAAAGAAAAGAAATAGAGGGATGAATGAGTGCCTGGGAGACAGTACTATGCCTCCCCTTATACATAACATGTGATGTGCCTATAAACACTGCTTTAAATCCAGGGAAAATGTATTCTTTGTCATATGAAGAGGTTGAGGAACTTACATGCAGGTATTGTGCAGTCTCTGGTGTTGTGATATAGTCTGTATACGTGCTTCCTGCATTTGGGATTGAAATACAGAGGACCTGAGGGACAGAGAAAGCCTTTGAATTAAAGCTGAGCAGTCCAACTACTATCACCTTTCTCTCCCTTTCTTGTCCTTTACATCCTGACCCACCGCACTCAAATCTCTCTCTCTCTCTCTCTCTCTCTCTCTCTCTCTCTCTCTCTCTCTCTCTCTCTCTCTCTCTCTCTCTCTCTCTCTCTCTCTCTCTCTCTCTCTCACACACACACAAACATCATATGATGTATATCTCACCTGTTAAGTGTTTTAAAAACTTTTCTTTCTTTCTGAGATCTCTAGGAAATATTTCTGAAAGAAAAACAAGAAGGCAGGGGGTGAGAACAGGAGATCAAAGTGCGTTTCTAACTGTAAGTCGCTCTGGGTTAAGAGCATCTGCTAAATGACTCAAATGTCAAATGTAAATCACTTTCTTAAGATTCAGCAACTTCAAAATTCCCCAGGCATAACATATTTGAATGATGTGCACCCAGTACCCTCATAGCGCGTTACATTCCGCAGTGGTCTTTTTACTCCACCACTTAAGACTGTTATACAACATATTTTGGAGTTCATGGTAACGCCCAGCTGTCAATGTGCGAACTCACCAATAATTTGATCGCCACTATCTGTTTTGAGGTTTCGCAAATCCCTTTTTGTCTCAACTGGGGTTTCTCTCCTAGAAGTCGACTGTGATGCTGCGTTCGTGCCGTTCTCACCGCGGCTCTCCTCCACGTGCCTCACTATGTCTGCAATCCGCCTGAGTAGGCTCTTGTCGTTCCTCGCGACCGTGGGAGCCGTGGCTGGCGCGCTCTCCTCACAGTGGCTGGTAGTACTGCAGATCAGCAATATGAGTCCCATAACTACAGGCTTGCACAGTCCGCTCATTGCTACCGCGGGCTGAGGAAAGGGATCTCCCTCTCTGACGCTGCGGTGAGTTTAACGAGACCCTGCAAGAGTTAAGACTGGGGGTCATAAATGAAGCCCTCTGACGCACAGAACCATTACATTGTGTTCTTATCTTCAGCATTTCTCCAACATAAATGATTACATTATATAACCCCACATCTACCATGCCTATATATCCTGTCCTCTTAGACAGAGTATTTCAATGTTAGTCTACACCTGTTATTGAAGAAGCATGTAAAATACAATTGTATTATACTATAAATGACCTATTCACACCCATTCATGCAAGCAGGAGATTAACAGGCGACGAACCAACTTTTATTGATCAAATCGATCGATATTTGTTTATTCAAACAAAATAGACGGTCAACTTTGTAGGTTAGTTCCAAACAAGTTCACTTTTTCTTACAATTCCTTAAAGCAATTCCAATAGTTCTGCTTATGTTGGACAGTAATGTTTCCTTTATGAAATAAAGTGCTATAGTTAATCAGAATGCTGTCCACTTGAGAAAGTGTCAGAGGGAAGTCCGATGGAAAACTGTGAAATTACCTGCTTTGTCTCCGTTCCTAATATCCTCCAGTAAATCCGTCGATGTTTTAATGTCAACGCTATTGAACCGCGCCGGATAACTCAGTCTTCGGCACTGTTCTGCCCCATACCATTCCACGATTTAAAACACGACCACAGAGGAAAGGAGAGAATCATCCGTTTTTATAAGAAGTGTATTTGGGCTGCAAGTGCGGTCATCTTCTGATCCTTCCTTGACCGACTTGATGGGAGAGAATGGAAAAGTAATTAAAAGGTCTGCTCCATATAGCCTAGAGGCTAACTTCTGTGTGCGCCTTGATGAAGTCTCAGGTTGTTTGCCAGGGTGCCACTCACTTTTTATTCTCGCTCTCATACGCAAGGAGCTGTCCCTCGAGGATCACCATGTCTTCAATTAGAATGGCGTTATGAACACTCGTAAATAGGAAATATCACTCAAATTTCCCGATCATCCGCTCTGCCTTGTCAATTTCTTTGCACTCTCCCTTTTTCGTCACTCCACTTATAGCCTATTTGCAATACGCGCTTACCAGGAAGCTTTTTTTAATTGTTTCCTTGAACTGAAATTCCAAATGACTGATGTGAACGTTTGCAGATAACCGCATCTCGTCTTGAATATACTCATAATAACCTCCAATAACCTCGTCACTTTACAAATCAATAGCAAATAAACTGAAAGACAAAACAATTACCCACCATGACACAAGCTTTCGTAATTATCATATTATTTGCGTAATTCCAACATCGATTCATGAATAGGTGCCAACGGACTGAGAGGAACAAGTGAACTGAAGTCTTCGCCCGGGTTAAGATTCGTTTTGTTTACTTTCGTTGGTACAACTCCATCTAAGCAAAGCCTCATTGTGTAATTGACTTGGTTTCACTGACCAACCTCCCCTGAACGCTCATAATTGGTTTCAATCTGTTGGATGGAATTTGAGATCTGTTAGATGATGACCAATAGCCTACTTATCAACTTGTTGCAAAACCTTCCCCTGTTTGAAACTTTCCCCATGTGTCTCTTTATTTGTGTTTGTGGGGTCTTCATGACAGCCGGTCACACATGTTGCCAAGACTCCTTCGTTAATCAGATGTTCAAATGATAGCAGGCCCATATAACGATAATTGACACGATATCTGGTGTCTTTCGATAAAGGCAACGCCCAGGTTAAATGTTACTGCCGTGCATAAGGACGGTGTGGTGCTGAAAGGACAGCGCTCACCTGCAGTGCGCACCTTCGAAAGTAGCTACTGCTACTCCAGTAGGGAGTGGGGACTGGTGTGTAATCATACAATTGGCTAGAGGGTTGTGTATAATAATATATTGTTATTATTATATTTCACTTAATTTATCACTTTCAATCTTTCTGCCTATTATCAACAATGTAAATCAATCAAACATGTCTGAGTGTCCATTCCGTTCGTCTTCATCCCTATAGCTTACTCACTGGCATGACATCAACACTGTACCTTTAACACACCGGCATTATCTCTTGGGGCATACAGATACACGCTATCGATCTACTAGGGAGGGAAGGAGAGTTCTGAAAGAGAGAGCGTGTGTGTCAGAGATATAGAGAGTGCATCTGTGGAGGTAACATTAATATATAACGTTAATCGGTTCTAAACTAAAACTAAAATCTACTGCTGTGAACGCTGTGTCAAGTCTGTGACTAGCGAGTGAGGTCTATAATAAACGAAGGCGGGCGTTGAAACAGAAACGCTGAATGCTCTCATGCGATCCTGAAACACCTTGCATACTGGGCGTATCTACCACCACCAACAACCACAGCGAGTCAACTCAATCAATCGAAGAAGAGTGCGTTTAGCCTTTCTCTGTGTGAGCCCTCGTGCCTTTCCCTATAACAAAATGTCGTATTCATATCCCCTCCACAAATATGCCTTACACGCGCTGATAACACCACATCTCATGTCACATTCCGCTGGAACTTTTGGCCAGGCGACAGACCCACCACATATCACAATGTGACAACTACCTGTCCTGATGAAGAGTGAGTGATAAGGAGTAAAAACGACACATACAGCCAGCCACATGCCATGTCTCAGTCACAAGGCCTTTGTCAATGCATAAAGAGATGGAATATAGAGGTCAATTTAGGCAGTTGGTGTCTCAATCTGCTATGATTTTAATGAATAAAAGTAGCCTATCATGGAGTGTTTGCCTGTAGTGAAATACCCTATTTAACCCTGTTAAGGTTAAACTCTTAAACATTCTTCTGACTCGTAGGAATTAGCAGGGGCACAACTTTGGTTTTAGAAGTGGGGGGCATGAGGATTAGTCATTGTTCACCTTACTTGCCCACAAATGTTCCCTTTCTCAATTTATCTGTTTTTTATACTCATACCACAGTGATGAATGATTTTTATATCTTCTTTTAGAGTGATGACCTACATGTCCAGAACATGCTGAATGTATAAATCACTATGATTAACCTCCGTTCTCACAATATGTGACCTCTGCTGGTCACCTGATTTTCTGTCTGGTGGGTTTTGTGGGAGGTCTCTAATTTCTTCTCCTTTTCCCCCTCTCTCTTTTCTGTGCTGTGTGTGTTCTTCCTGGGTGATGATATAATACATTTGATATGATACATTATACATCTGTCATGCACCGTTCTCCTCAGGGTGTCCCGTCAGTTGGTTTTTACTTCCTCAAGGTGATATTTGAGATGATTCTCTGTTCTTTGTCAGAATAATGAATGCGATGTCCTCTGCACTTGGCGCCACAGCAAAGGAACCCATGTTGTCGTAATCAGGAATGTTGGAATATCTTCAGTTGTGCGGGTTGGTAACACTTTTTAGATTTTGGCTTTTGTAATCCACTAACTGTTACGTTAGGGCCCAACTCAAAAACCGGTAACTGGATTTCCAGGCTGATTTGAAAACGTGTGAATGTGTAACCGGTGTGAAATGGCTAGCAAGTTAGCGGGGTGCGCTCTAATAGCGTTTTAAATCGTGACGTCACTCGCTCTGAGACCTTGAAGTAGTTGTAACTCTTGCTCTGCAAAGGCTGCGGCTTTTGTGGAGCGATGGGTAACGATGCTTCGAGGGTGGTTGTTGTCGATGTGTGCAGAGGGTCTCTGGTTCAGGGCAGAAGCGAAACTGTTACAAAAGCAAAACAGTAATTCAGAAATTAATCTAGATAACAAATTACACATTCATCCTCTTAGTAATTCAGTGCAAAAAAAGAACCCCCCCCCGTTTTTATTGAATAGGGCTCTTAAGCTCTGATAAATTGCAGGAAGGAGAATGGCATCCACCCTAAAACATATGTGTGCTTTTGGGATGTCTTCCTCCCCCTTTCCACACGTACGCCTGTTATCTTAAATATTAGCCCCATTTCCTATCCTAAATTACAAACTGCTGTACACACTATTGTAAACCATTACAAGACCTTCTCTGCATGTGTTTCTGGTCAGTCTTAATCCTGTTCAGATATAATACAGACTCCTGTTGCTGTGTCTTTCCCTCCCTCCCTCCCTCCCTCCCTCCCTCCCTCCCTCCCTCCCTCCCTCCCTCCCTCCCTCCCTCCCTCCCTCCCTCCCTCCCTCCCTCCCTCCCTCCCTCCCTCCCTCCCTCCCTCCCTCACAGTCACACTGTCTCCCTTCCTCACCCTCTACACAGCTCTTTCTCGCGCTCTCTCTCTCGTTACATCTTATCTATTCATACATTTTCCACTCCTTGTTCACACTAGTAATCCTCTCTTAAAATCATCCATAACCCCCAGATGTTGGTTTCTTACTGTGATAACCGTTCCCACTCCTCCTTCTGGATCCCATCATCTCTCCTTAATTCCTGCTTTGGTCCTCCACTTAGGTGAAAATGTTTTTTGGGCCAGCTCTCTCTCTCTCTCTCTCTCTCTCTCTCTCTCTCTCTCTCTCTCTCTCTCTCTCTCTCTCTCTCTCTCTCTCTCTCTCTCTCTCTCTCTCTCTCTCTCTCTCTCTCTCTCTCTCTCTCTCTCTCTCTCTCTCTCTCTCTCTCTCTCTCTCTCTCTCTCTCTCTCTCTCTCTCTCTCTCTCTCTCTCTCTCTCTCTCTCTCTCTCTCTCTCTCTTCCATTTCAATTTAATGGGCTTTATTGGCATGGGAATTATATGTTTACATTGCCAAAGCAGGTGAAATAGATAATAAACAAAAGTGTAATAAACAATAAAAATTACACTACAAAAGTTCCAAAAGAACAAAGGCATTTCAAATGTCATATTATGTCTATACACAGTGTTGTATTGATGTGAAAACCCTCTTCCGGAGGGTTTGTCTTTGGCACTGTCATCTCAGGCTATTTAGGAGTTTGATTTGTGTGTGTGTGGTGTGCTTACACGCACACCGTTTACTCTTACGCTTTCCTCTGATGTACATTTTCTCTGATGTACATTTTCTTCACATCTTAAGCAGTTGAATCACATTTTTATTTATTTTACCTTTATTTTACTAGGCAAGTCAGTTAAGAACAAATTCTCATTTTCAATGACGGCCTAGAAACAGTGGGTTAACTGCCTGTTCAGGGACAGAACGACAAATTTGTACCTTGTCAGTTCTGAGATTTGAACTTGCAACCTTGCAACACTCTAACCACTAGGCTACCCTGCCGCCCCGGGAGGGTAGTGGGGGTGGGGGGGATTAGATTCGTAGATAATAAATTGTATTTGTCGCATGTGCCGTATACAATGGGCTGGCTTACGAGCCCTTTCCAGTGATGCAGCGTTTAAAAATTACAATAAAAAATTAAAAAAATAGTAGCACAAGAGGAATAAAATACACAAGAATTAAGCTATATACAGGAAGTACCAGTACCAGATCAATGTGGAGCTATATACAGGAAGTACCAGTACCAGATCAATATGGAGTTATATACAGGATGTACCAGTACCAGATCAATATGGAGTTATATACAGGATGTACCAGTACCAGATCAATGTGGAGCTATATACAGGAAGTACCAGTACCAGATCAATGTGGAGCTATATACAGGAAGTACCAGTACCAGATCAATATGTAGCTATATACAGGAAGTACTAGTACCAGATCAATGTGGAGCTATATACAGGAAGTACCAGTACCAGATCCATGTGGAGCAAAATACAGGAAGTACCAGTACCAGATCAATGTGGAGCTATATACAGGGAGTACCAGTACCAGATCAATGTGGAGCTATATACAGTACAGGGAGTACCAGTACCAGATCAATGTGGAGCTATATACAGGGAGTACCAGTACCAGATCAATGTGGAGCTATATACAGTACAGGGAGTACCAGTACCAGATCAATGTGGAGCTATATACAGGGAGTACCAGTTACAGATCAATGTGGAGCTATATACAGGGAGTACCAGTACCAGATCAATGTGCAGGAGTACTAGATGAGTGTGCATGAAGGCTGAGGGTAGGTGGTAGTGGGCTCCCCAACTAGGCATTTGAACAGTCAATCACCTGGGCTCAGTTTTTCAAAGTTATCTGGATTTCGCTTATCAGATTGAATTAAATGCATAGAAAGTATTAATAGAAAGGACAAATAATTGTCCTGAATGGGGACTCCCATTCTATTAATTACATGTATATGCATTTAATCTGCTAGAGCTGCCACGGTTAACTGTAAGTGCTGTTATTGTGAAGTGGAAACGTCTAGGAACGCAAAGTGGTAGGCCACACAAGATAACAGAACGGGACCTCCGAGTGCTGAAATACATAAAAATCAACTGTCCTTGGTTGCAACATTCACTACTGAGTTCGAAACTTCCCCTAGAAGCAACGTCATTACAAGAACTGTTTATCGGGAGCTTCATGAAATGGGTTTCCATGACCGAGGAGCCGCACACAAGCCTAAGATCACCGTGTGCAATGCCAAGCGTCAGCTGGAGTGGTGTAAAGCTCACTGCCATTGGACTCTGGAGCAGTGGAAATACATTCTTTGGAGTGATGAATCCCACTTCACCATCCCGCAGTCCAACGGACGAATCTGTGTTTGGTGATGTTAGTTGAACGCTGCCTGCCCCAATGCATAGTGCCAACTGTAAAGTTAGGTGTAGGAGGAATAATGGCCTGGGGCTGTTTCTCATGGTTCGGGCTAGGCCCCTTAGTTCCAGTGATGGGAAATCTTAACACTACAGCATATAATGTCCACATACTTTTGGTAATGTAGTGTATATTGGAGAATAATACACTGGGAGAAGAATTCAAGAAATCGAAGGATAATGCTCAATATGATATAGAGAATGATCAATGTTTAACTACTATCCGATAAGGAATTAATGGAATACATATCCCCCCCCACCCCCAAAAAAGAAAACTTGACATGAAACAAATGCTTTTCTTCCATGTTAAACACACATGTTTGTTATCAGGATTTGGAGACCGGGAGAGAAAAAGCTAGAGAAAGTGTAGGATGCGGGTGAATTGGCCATAATGCATTTCACATGCGCCCTGGTGTCCTCATACAAACCCAGGCACAGCAACCTGCACGGGAGGCTAGGGCGACTGGATGCCATGAGCCACAGTCCCCCCTGTCTGGATCCAGCCTTGTACCGTCTCATCCACCATGCAGAACTAACTCTGCCCGTGTGTAAAACAAAAAGGAAGCAGCCTCAGGAGAAACATACGTAAATGATAAACACTTTATACAACTGCATTTCATATGATGTGCAATAGCCTGTTCCATATGCAAAATACCCTGGACAAGGCACAGTGATGCCGAAACGTTGGTGTTTTACACAATAAATAACTGGGAGTTTATATAAAGAGTGTGTAACTCTCTTTATTTTTTGTAGCTTACAGTTCATTCACTGTTAGTCAGTACCTCGACACTAAATAAATGTATCTGGGTGTGCGCCAGCTCATGCTTTTTATTAGACCATATGCAAAATGGAACAAATTAAACTGCAAACAGTCATGCTGTAAACACATGTAGTATCATGCTGTAAACACATGCAGTATCCTGCTGTAAACACATGCAGTATCATGCTGTAAACACATGCTGTAAAAACATGCAGTATCCTGCTGTAAACACATGCAGTATCCTGCTGTAAAGACATGCAGTATCCTGCTGTAAACACATGCAGTATCATGCTGTAAAAACATGCAGTATCATGCTGTAAAGACATGCAGTATCCTGCTGTAAAGACATGCAGTAACCTGCTGTAAACACATGCAGTATCCTGCTGTAAAGACATGCAGTATCCTGCTGTAAACACATGCAGTATCATACTGTAAACACATGCAGTATCATGCTGTAAACACATGCAGTATCCTGCTGTAAACACATGCAGTATCATACTGTAAACACATGCAGTATCATGCTGTAAACACACGCAGTATCCTGCTGTAAACACATGCAGTATCATGCTGTAAACACATGCAGTATTATGCTGTAAACATATGCACACATGCAGTATCATACTGTAAACACATGCAGTATCCTGCTGTAAACGCATGCAGTATCATGCTGTAAACACACGCAGTATCATGCTGTAAACACATGCAAACACTATTATGCTGTAAACACATGCAGTATCATGCTGTAAACACATGCAGTATCATGCTGTAAACACATGCAGTATCATGCTGTAAACACATGCAGTATCATGCTGTAAACACATGCACACATGCAGTATCATACTGTAAACAAATGCAGTATCCTGCTGTAAACACATGCAGTATCATGCTGTAAACACATGCAGTATCCTGCTGTAAACACATGCAGTATCCTGCTGTAAAGACATGCAGTATCCTGCTGTAAACACATGCAGTATCATGCTGTAAACACATGCAGTATCATGCTGTAAACATATGCACACATGCAGTATCATACTGTAAACACATGCAGTATCCTGCTGTAAACACATGCAAACAGTATCATACTGTAAACACATGCAGTATCATGCTGTAAACACACACAGTATCCTGCTGTAAACACATGCAAACAGTATCATGCGGTAAACACATGCAGTATCATACTGTAAACACATGCAGTATCATGCTGTAAACACACGCAGTATCCTGCTGTAAACACATGCAGTATCATGCTGTAAACACATGCAGTATTATGCTGTAAACATATGCACACATGCAGTATCATACTGTAAACACATGCAGTATCCTGCTGTAAACGCATGCAGTATCATGCTGTAAACACACGCAGTATCATGCTGTAAACACATGCAAACACTATTATGCTGTAAACACATGCAGTATCATGCTGTAAACACATGCAGTATCATGCTGTAAACACATGCAGTATCATGCTGTAAACACATGCAGTATCATGCTGTAAACACATGCACACATGCAGTATCATACTGTAAACAAATGCAGTATCCTGCTGTAAACACATGCAGTATCATGCTGTAAACACATGCAGTATCCTGCTGTAAACACATGCAGTATCCTGCTGTAAAGACATGCAGTATCCTGCTGTAAACACATGCAGTATCATGCTGTAAACACATGCAGTATCATGCTGTAAACATATGCACACATGCAGTATCATACTGTAAACACATGCAGTATCCTGCTGTAAACACATGCAAACAGTATCATACTGTAAACACATGCAGTATCATGCTGTAAACACACACAGTATCCTGCTGTAAACACATGCAAACAGTATCATGCGGTAAACACATGCAATATCATAATGTAAACACATGCAGTATCATGCAGTAAACACATGCAGTATCATGCTGTAAACACATGCAGTATCATGCTGTAAACATTTAGCAGACACTCTTATCCAGAGCGACTTACAAATTGGTGCATTCACCTTATGACATCCAGTGGAACAGCCACTTTACAATAGTGCATCTAAATCTTTTAAGGGGGGGTGAGATGGATTACTTTATCCTATCCTAGGTATTCCTTAAAGAGGTGGGGTTTCAGGTGTCTCCGGAAGGTGGTGATTGACTCCGCTGTCCTGGCGTCGTGAGGGAGTTTGTTCCACCATTGGGGGGCCAGAGCAGCGAACAGTTTTGACTGGGCTGAGCGGGAACTGTACTTCCTCAGTGGTAGGGAGGCGAGCAGGCCAGAGGTGGATGAACGCAGTGCCCTTGTTTGGGTGTAGGGCCTGATCAGAGCCTGGAGGTACTGAGGTGCCGTTCCCCTCACAGCTCCGTAGGCAAGCACCATGGTCTTGTAGCGGATGCGAACTTCAACTGGAAGCCAGTGGAGAGAGCGGAGGAGCGGGGTGACGTGAGAGAACTTGGGAAGGTTGAACACCAGACGGGCTGCGGCGTTCTGGATGAGTTGTAGGGGTTTAATGGCACAGGCAGGGAGCCCAGCCAACAGCGAGTTGCAGTAATCCAGACGGGAGATGACAAGTGCCTGGATTCGGACCTGCGTCGCTTCCTGTGTGAGGCAGGGTCGTACTCTGCGGATGTTGTAGAGCATGAACCTACAGGAACGGGCCACCGCCTTGATGTTAGTTGAGAACGACAGGGTGTTGTCCATAATCACGCCAAGGTTCTTAGCGCTCTGGGAGGAGGACACAATGGAGTTGTCAACCGTGATGGCGAGATCATGGAACGGGCAGTCCTTCCCCGGGAGGAAGAGCAGCTCCGTCTTGCCGAGGTTCAGCTTGAGGTGGTGATCCGTCATCCACACTGATATGTCTGCCAGACATGCAGAGATGCGATTCGCCACCTGGTCATCAGAAGGGGGAAAGGAGAAGATTAATTGTGTGTCGTCTGCATAGCAATGATAGGAGACACATGCAGTATCATGCTGTAAACATATGGACACATGCAGTATCATACTGTAAACACATGCAGTATCCTGCTGTAAACACATGCAAACAGTATCATACTGTAAACACATGCAGTATCATGCTGTAAACACACACAGTATCCTGCTGTAAACACACACAGTATCCTGCTGTAAACACATGCAGTATCATACTGTAAACACATGCAGTATCATGCTGTAAACACACGCAGTATCCTGCTGTAAACACATGCAGTATCATGCTGTAAACACATGCAGTATTATGCTGTAAACATATGCACACATGCAGTATCATACTGTAAACACATGCAGTATCCTGCTGTAAACGCATGCAGTATCATGCTGTAAACACACGCAGTATCATGCTGTAAACACATGCAAACACTATTATGCTGTAAACACATGCAGTATCATGCTGTAAACACATGCAGTATCATGCTGTAAACACATGCAGTATCATGCTGTAAACACATGCAGTATCATGCTGTAAACACATGCACACATGCAGTATCATACTGTAAACAAATGCAGTATCCTGCTGTAAACACATGCAGTATCATGCTGTAAACACATGCAGTATCCTGCTGTAAACACATGCAGTATCCTGCTGTAAAGACATGCAGTATCCTGCTGTAAACACATGCAGTATCATGCTGTAAACACATGCAGTATCATGCTGTAAACATATGCACACATGCAGTATCATACTGTAAACACATGCAGTATCCTGCTGTAAACACATGCAAACAGTATCATACTGTAAACACATGCAGTATCATGCTGTAAACACACACAGTATCCTGCTGTAAACACATGCAAACAGTATCATACTGTAAACACACACAGTATCATGCGGTAAACACATGCAATATCATAATGTAAACACATGCAGTATCATGCAGTAAACACATGCAGTATCATGCTGTAAACACATGCAGTATCATGCTGTAAACACATGCAGTATCATGCTGTAAACATATGCACACATGCAGTATCATACTGTAAACACATGCAGTATCCTGCTGTAAACACATGCAAACAGTATCATACTGTAAACACATGCAGTATCATGCTGTAAACACACACAGTATCCTGCTGTAAACACATGCAAACAGTATCATGCGGTAAACACATGCAATATCATAATGTAAACACATGCAGTATCCTGCTGTAAACGCATGCAGTATCATGCTGTAAACACATGCAGTATCATGCTGTAAACATATGCACACATGCAGTATCATACTGTAAACACATGCAGTATCCTGCTGTAAACACATGCAAACAGTATCATACTGTAAACACATGCAGTATCATGCTGTAAACACACACAGTATCCTGCTGTAAACACACACAGTATCCTGCTGTAAACACATGCAGTATCATACTGTAAACACATGCAGTATCATACTGTAAACACATGCAGTATCCTGCTGTAAACACATGCAAACAGTATCATACTGTAAACACATGCAGTATCATGCTGTAAACACACACAGTATCATGCAGTAAACACATGCAGTATCATGCTGTAAACACATGCAGTATCATGCTGTAAAGACATGCAGTATCCTGCTGTAAACGCATGCAGTATCATGCTGTAAACACATGCAGTATCATGCTGTAAACATATGCACACATGCAGTATCATACTGTAAACACATGCAGTATCCTGCTGTAAACGCATGCAGTATCATGCTGTAAACACACGCAGTATCATGCTGTAAACACATGCAAACACTATTATGCTGTAAACACATGCAGTATCATGCTCTAAACACATGCAGTATCATGCTGTAAACACATGCAGTATCATGCTGTAAACACATGCAGTATCATGCTGTAAACACATGCACACATGCAGTATCATACTGTAAACAAAAGCAGTATCCTGCTGTAAACACATGCAGTATCATGCTGTAAACACATGCAGTATCCTGCTGTAAACACATGCAGTATCCTGCTGTAAAGACATGCAGTATCCTGCTGTAAACACATGCAGTATCATACTGTAAACACATGCAGTATCATGCTGTAAACATATGCACACATGCAGTATCATACTGTAAACACATGCAGTATCCTGCTGTAAACACATGCAAACAGTATCATACTGTAAACACACACAGTATCATGCGGTAAACACATGGAATATATTAATGTAAACACATGCAGTATCATGCAGTAAACACATGCAGTATCATGCTGTAAACACATGCAGTATCATGCAGTAAACACATGCAGTATCATGCTGTAAACACATGCAGTATCATGCTGTAAAGACATGCAGTATCCTGCTGTAAACGCATGCAGTATCATGCTGTAAACACATGCAGTATCATGCTGTAAACATATGCACACATGCAGTATCATACTGTAAACACATGCAGTATCCTGCTGTAAACGCATGCAGTATCATGCTGTAAACACACGCAGTATCATGCTGTAAACACATGCAAACACTATTATGCTGTAAACACATGCAGTATCATGCTGTAAACACATGCAGTATCATGCTGTAAACACATGCAGTATCATGCTGTAAACACATGCAGTATCATGCTGTAAACACATGCACACATGCAGTATCATACTGTAAACAAATGCAGTATCCTGCTGTAAACACATGCAGTATCATGCTGTAAACACATGCAGTATCCTGCTGTAAACACATGCAGTATCCTGCTGTAAAGACATGCAGTATCCTGCTGTAAACACATGCAGTATCATGCTGTAAACACATGCAGTATCATGCTGTAAACATATGCACACATGCAGTATCATACTGTAAACACATGCAGTATCCTGCTGTAAACACATGCAAACAGTATCATACTGTAAACACATGCAGTATCATGCTGTAAACACACACAGTATCCTGCTGTAAACACATGCAAACAGTATCATACTGTAAACACACACAGTATCATGCGGTAAACACATGGAATATATTAATGTAAACACATGCAGTATCATGCAGTAAACACATGCAGTATCATGCTGTAAACACATGCAGTATCATGCTGTAAACACATGCAGTATCATGCTGTAAACATATGCACACATGCAGTATCATACTGTAAACACATGCAGTATCCTGCTGTAAACACATGCAAACAGTATCATACTGTAAACACATGCAGTATCATGCTGTAAACACACACAGTATCCTGCTGTAAACACACACAGTATCCTGCTGTAAACACATGCAGTATCATACTGTAAACACATGCAGTATCATACTGTAAACACATGCAGTATCCTGCTGTAAACACATGCAAACAGTATCATACTGTAAACACATGCAGTATCATGCTGTAAACACACACAGTATCATGCAGTAAACACATGCAGTATCATGCTGTAAACACATGCAGTATCATGCTGTAAAGACATGCAGTATCCTGCTGTAAACGCATGCAGTATCATGCTGTAAACACATGCAGTATCATGCTGTAAACATATGCACACATGCAGTATCATACTGTAAACACATGCAGTATCCTGCTGTAAACACATGCAAACAGTATCATACTGTAAACACATGCAGTATCATGCTGTAAACACACACAGTATCCTGCTGTAAACACACACAGTATCCTGCTGTAAACACATGCAGTATCATACTGTAAACACACGCAGTATCCTGCTGTAAACACATGCAGTATCATGCTGTAAACACATGCAGTATCATACTGTAAACACATGCAGTATCCTGCTGTAAACGCATGCAGTATCATGCTGTAAACACACGCAGTATCATGCTGTAAACACATGCAAACACTATTATGCTGTAAACACATGCAGTATCATGCTGTAAACACATGCAGTATCATGCTGTAAACACATGCAGTATCATGCTGTAAACACATGCAGTATCATGCTGTAAACACATGCACACATGCAGTATCATACTGTAAACAAATGCAGTATCCTGCTGTAAACACATGCAGTATCATGCTGTAAACACATGCAGTATCCTGCTGTAAAAACATGCAGTATCCTGCTGTAAAGACATGCAGTATCCTGCTGTAAACACATGCAGTATCATGCTGTAAACACATGCAGTATCATGCTGTAAACATATGCACACATGTAGTATCATACTGTAAACACATGCAGTATCCTGCTGTAAACACATGCAAACAGTATCATACTGTAAACACATGCAGTATCATGCTGTAAACACACACAGTATCCTGCTGTAAACACATGCAAACAGTATCATGCGGTAAACACATGCAATATCATAATGTAAACACATGCAGTATCATGCAGTAAACACATGCAGTATCATGCTGTAAACACATGCAGTATCATGCTGTAAACACATGCAGTATCATGCTGTAAACACATGCACACATGCAGTATCATACTGTAAACACATGCAGTATCCTGCTGTAAACACATACAGTAAAATGCTGTAAACACATGCAGTATCCTGCTGTAAAGACATGCAGTATCCTGCTGTAAACATTTACATTTAAGTCATTTAGCAGACACTCTTATCCAGAGCGACTTACAAATTGGTGCATTCACCTTATGACATCCAGTGGAACAGCCACTTTACAATAGTGCATCTAAATCTTTTAAGGGGGGGGTGAGATGGATTACTTTATCCTATCCTAGGTATTCCTTAAAGAGGTGGGGTTTCAGGTGTCTCCGGAAGGTGGTGATTGACTCCGCTGTCCTGGCGTCGTGAGGGAGTTTGTTCCACCATTGGGGGGCCAGAGCAGCGAACAGTTTTGACTGGGCTGAGCGGGAACTGTACTTCCTCAGTGGTAGGGAGGCGAGCAGGCCAGAGGTGGATGAACGCAGTGCCCTTGTTTGGATGTAGGGCCTGATCAGAGCCTGGAGGTACTGAGGTGCCGTTCCCCTCACAGCTCCGTAGGCAAGCACCATGGTCTTGTAGCGGATGCGAACTTCAACTGGAAGCCAGTGGAGAGAGCGGAGGAGCGGGGTGACGTGAGAGAACTTGGGAAGGTTGAACACCAGAAGGCCGCGGCGTTCTGGATGAGTTGTAGGGGTTTAATGGCACAGGCAGGGAGCCCAGCCAACAGCGAGTTGCAGTAATCCAGACGGGAGATGACAAGTGCCTGGATTCGGACCTGCGCCGCTTCCTGTGTGAGGCAGGGTCGTACTCTGCGGATGTTGTAGAGCATGAACCTACAGGAACGGGCCACCGCCTTGATGTTGGTTGAGAACGACAGGGTGTTGTCCATAATCACGCCAAGGTTCTTAGCGCTCTGGGAGGAGGACACAATGGAGTTGTCAACCGTGATGGCGAGATCATGGAACGGGCAGTCCTTCCCCGGGAGGAAGAGCAGCTCCGTCTTGCCGAGGTTCAGCTTGAGGTGGTGATCCGTCATCCACACTGATATGTCTGCCAGACATGCAGAGATGCGATTCGCCACCTGGTCATCAGAAGGGGGAAAGGAGAAGATTAATTGTGTGTCGTCTGCATACCAATGATAGGGGACACATGCAGTATCATGCTGTAAACATATGGACACATGCAGTAACATACTGTAAACACATGCAGTATCCTGCTGTAAACACATGCAGTATCCTGCTGTAAACACATGCAGTATCATGCTGTAAACACATGCAGTATCATGCTGTAAACATATGCACACATGCAGTATCATACTGTAAACACATGCAGTATCCTGCTGTAAACACATGCAGTATCATACTGTAAACACATGCAGTATCCTGCTGTAAACACATGCAAACAGTATCATACTGTAAACACATGCAGTATCATGCTGTAAACACACACAGTATCCTGCTGTAAACACATGCAAACAGTATCATGCGGTAAACACATGCAGTATCATGCTGTAAACACATGCAATATCATAATGTAAACACATGCAGTATCATGCAGTAAACACATGCAGTATCATGCTGTAAACACATGCAGTATCATGCTGTAAACACATGCAGTATCATGCTGTAAACACATGCACACATGCAGTATCATACTGTAAACACATGCAGTATCCTGCTGTAAACACATACAGTAAAATGCTGTAAACACATGCAGTATCCTGCTGTAAAGACATGCAGTATCCTGCTGTAAACATTTACATTTAAGTCATTTAGCAGACACTCTTATCCAGAGCGACTTACAAATTGGTGCATTCACCTTATGACATCCAGTGGAACAGCCACTTTACAATAGTGCATCTAAATCTTTTAAGGGGGGGGTGAGATGGATTACTTTATCCTATCCTAGGTATTCCTTAAAGAGGTGGGGTTTCAGGTGTCTCCGGAAGGTGGTGATTGACTCCGCTGTCCTGGCGTCGTGAGGGAGTTTGTTCCACCATTGGGGGCCAGAGCAGCGAACAGTTTTGACTGGGCTGAGCGGGAACTGTACTTCCTCAGTGGTAGGGAGGCGAGCAGGCCAGAGGTGGATGAACGCAGTGCCCTTGTTTGGGTGTAGGGCCTGATCAGAGCCTGGAGGTACTGAGGTGCCGTTCCCCTCACAGCTCCGTAGGCAAGCACCATGGTCTTGTAGCGGATGCGAACTTCAACTGGAAGCCAGTGGAGAGAGCGGAGGAGCGGGGTGACGTGAGAGAACTTGGGAAGGTTGAACACCAGACGGGCTGCGGCGTTCTGGATGAGTTGTAGGGGTTTAATGGCACAGGCAGGGAGCCCAGCCAACAGCGAGTTGCAGTAATCCAGACGGGAGATGACAAGTGCCTGGATTCGGACCTGCGCCGCTTCCTGTGTGAGGCAGGGTCGTACTCTGCGGATGTTGTAGAGCATGAACCTACAGGAACGGGCCACCACCTTGATGTTGGTTGAGAACGACAGGGTGTTGTCCATAATCACGCCAAGGTTCTTAGCGCTCTGGGAGGAGGACACAATGGAGTTGTCAACCGTGATGGTGAGATCATGGAACAGTCCTTCCCCGGGAGGAAGAGCAGCTAGGTTCAGCTTGAGGTGGTGATCCGTCATCCACACTGATATGTCTGCCAGACATGCAGAGATGCGATTCGCCACCTGGTCATCAGAAGGGGGAAAGGAGAAGATTAATTGTGTGTCGTCTGCATAGCAATGATAGGAGACACATGCAGTATCATGCTGTAAACATATGGACACATGAAGTAACATACTGTAAACACATGCAGTATCCTGCTGTAAACACATGCAGTATCATGCTGTAAACACATGCAGTATCCTGCTGTAAACACATGCAGTATCATGCTGTAAACACATGCAGTATCATGCTGTAAACATATGCACACATGCAGTATCATACTGTAAACACATGCAGTATCCTGCTGTAAACACATGCAAACAGTATCATACTGTAAACACATGCAGTATCATGCTGTAAACACACACAGTATCCTGCTGTAAACACACACAGTATCCTGCTGTAAACACATGCAGTATCATACTGTAAACACATGCAGTATCATGCTGTAAACACACGCAGTATCCTGCTGTAAACACATGCAGTATCATGCTGTAAACACATGCAGTATTATGCTGTAAACATATGCACACATGCAGTATCATACTGTAAACACATGCAGTATCCTGCTGTAAACGCATGCAGTATCATGCTGTAAACACACGCAGTATCATGCTGTAAACACATGCAAACACTATTATGCTGTAAACACATGCAGTATCATGCTGTAAACACATGCAGTATCATGCTGTAAACACATGCAGTATCATGATGTAAACACATGCAGTATCATGCTGTAAACACATGCACACATGCAGTATCATACTGTAAACAAATGCAGTATCCTGCTGTAAACACATGCAGTATCATGCTGTAAACACATGCAGTATCCTGCTGTAAACACATGCAGTATCCTGCTGTAAAGACATGCAGTATCCTGCTGTAAACACATGCAGTATCATGCTGTAAACACATGCAGTATCATGCTGTAAACATATGCACACATGCAGTATCATACTGTAAACACATGCAGTATCCTGCTGTAAACACATGCAAACAGTATCATACTGTAAACACATGCAGTATCATGCTGTAAACACACACAGTATCCTGCTGTAAACACATGCAAACAGTATCATACTGTAAACACATGCAGTATCATGCTGTAAACACACACAGTATCATGCGGTAAACACATGCAATATCATAATGTAAACACATGCAGTATCATGCAGTAAACACATGCAGTATCATACTGTAAACACATGCAGTATCCTGCTGTAAACACATGCAAACAGTATCATACTGTAAACACATGCAGTATCATGCTGTAAACACACACAGTATCCTGCTGTAAACACATGCAAACAGTATCATGCAGTAAACACATGCAATATCATAATGTAAACACATGCAGTATCATGCAGTAAACACATGCAGTATCATGCTGTAAACACATGCAGTATCATGCTGTAAACACATGCAGTATCATGCTGTAAACACATGCACACATGCAGTATCATACTGTAAACACATGCAGTATCCTGCTGTAAACACATGCAGTATCCTGCTGTAAAGACATGCAGTATCCTGCTGTAAACATTTACATTTAAGTCATTTAGCAGACACTCTTATCCAGAGCGACTTACAAATTGGTGCATTCACCTTATGACATCCAGTGGAACAGCCACTTTACAATAGTGCATCTAAATCTTTTAAGGGGGAGGTGAGATGGATTACTTTATCCTATCCTAGGTATTCCTTAAAGAGGTGGGGTTTCAGGTGTCTCCGGAAGGTGGTGATTGACTCCGCTGTCCTGGCGTCGTGAGGGAGTTTGTTCCACCATTGGGGGGCCAGAGCAGCGAACAGTTTTGACTGGGCTGAGCGGGAACTGTACTTCCTCAGTGGTAGGGAGGCGAGCAGGCCAGAGGTGGATGAACGCAGTGCCCTTGTTTGGATGTAGGGCCTGATCAGAGCCTGGAGGTACTGAGGTGCCGTTCCCCTCACAGCTCCGTAGGCAAGCACCATGGTCTTGTAGCGGATGCGAACTTCAACTGGAAGCCAGTGGAGAGAGCGGAGGAGCGGGGTGACGTGAGAGAACTTGGGAAGGTTGAACACCAGACGGGCTGCGGCGTTCTGGATGAGTTGTAGGGGTTTAATGGCACAGGCAGGGAGCCCAGCCAACAGCGAGTTGCAGTAATCCAGACGGGAGATGACAAGTGCCTGGATTCGGACCTGCGCCGCTTCCTGTGTGAGGCAGGGTCGTACTCTGCGGATGTTGTAGAGCATGAACCTACAGGAACGGGCCACCGCCTTGATGTTGGTTGAGAACGACAGGGTGTTGTCCATAATCACGCCAAGGTTCTTAGCGCTCTGGGAGGAGGACACAATGGAGTTGTCAACCGTGATGGCGAGATCATGGAACGGGCAGTCCTTCCCGGGAGGAAGAGCAGCTCCGTCTTGCCGAGGTTCAGCTTGAGGTGGTGATCCGTCATCCACACTGATATGTCTGCCAGACATGCAGAGATGCGATCGCCACCTGGTCATCAGAAGGGGAAAGGAGAAGATTAATTGTGTGTCGTCTGCATACCAATGATAGGGGACACATGCAGTATCATGCTGTAAACATATGGACACATGCAGTAACATACTGTAAACACATGCAGTATCCTGCTGTAAACACATGCAGTATCCTGCTGTAAACACATGCAGTATCATGCTGTAAACACATGCAGTATCATGCTGTAAACATATGCACACATGCAGTATCATACTGTAAACACATGCAGTATCCTGCTGTAAACACATGCAGTATCATACTGTAAACACATGCAGTATCCTGCTGTAAACACATGCAAACAGTATCATACTGTAAACACATGCAGTATCATGCTGTAAATACACACAGTATCCTGCTGTAAACACATGCAAACAGTATCATGCGGTAAACACATGCAGTATCATGCTGTAAACACATGCAATATCATAATGTAAACACATGCAGTATCATGCAGTAAACACATGCAGTATCATGCTGTAAACACATGCAGTATCATGCTGTAAACACATGCAGTATCATGCTGTAAACACATGCACACATGCAGTATCATACTGTAAACACATGCAGTATCCTGCTGTAAAGACATGCAGTATCCTGCTGTAAACATTTACATTTAAGTCATTAAGCAGACACTCTTATCCAGAGCGACTTACAAATTGGTGCATTCACCTTATGACATCCAGTGGAACAGCCACTTTACAATAGTGCATCTAAATCTTTTAAGGGGGGGGTGAGATGGATTACTTTATCCTATCCTAGGTATTCCTTAAAGAGGTGGGGTTTCAGGTGTCTCCGGAAGGTGGTGATTGACTCCGCTGTCCTGGCGTCGTGAGGGAGTTTGTTCCACCATTGGGGGGCCAGAGCAGCGAACAGTTTTGACTGGGCTGAGCGGGAACTGTACTTCCTCAGTGGTAGGGAGGCGAGCAGGCCAGAGGTGGATGAACGCAGTGCCCTTGTTTGGGTGTAGGGCCTGATCAGAGCCTGGAGGTACTGAGGTGCCGTTCCCCTCACAGCTCCGTAGGCAAGCACCATGGTCTTGTAGCGGATGCGAACTTCAACTGGAAGCCAGTGGAGAGAGCGGAGGAGCGGGGTGACGTGAGAGAACTTGGGAAGGTTGAACACCAGACGGGCTGCGGCGTTCTGGATGAGTTGTAGGGGTTTAATGGCACAGGCAGGGAGCCCAGCCAACAGCGAGTTGCAGTAATCCAGACGGGAGATGACAAGTGCCTGGATTCGGACCTGCGCCTTCCTGTGTGAGGCAGGGTCGTACTCTGCGGATGTTGTAGAGCATGAACCTACAGGAACGGGCCACCGCCTTGATGTTGGTTGAGAACTGTTGTCCATAATCACGCCAAGGTTCTTAGCGCTCTGGGAGGAGGACACAATGGAGTTGTCAACCGTGATGGCGAGATCATGGAACGGGCAGTCCTTCCCGGGAGGAAGAGCAGCTCCGTCTTGCCGAGGTTCAGCTTGAGGTGGTGATCCGTCAACACTGATATGTCTGCCAGACATGCAGAGATGCGATTACCTGGTCATCAGAAGGGGGAAAGGAGAAGATTAATTGTGTGTCGTCTGCATACCAATGATAGGAGACACATGCAGTATCATGCTGTAAACATATGGACACATGCAGTAACATACTGTAAACACATGCAGTATCCTGCTGTAAACACATGCAGTATCCTGCTGTAAACACATGCAGTATCATGCTGTAAACACATGCAGTATCATGCTGTAAACATATGCACACATGCAGTATCATACTGTAAACACATGCAGTATCCTGCTGTAAACACATGCAGTATCATACTGTAAACACATGCAGTATCCTGCTGTAAACACATGCAAACAGTATCATACTGTAAACACATGCAGTATCATGCTGTAAACACACACAGTATCCTGCTGTAAACACATGTAAACAGTATCATGCGGTAAACACATGCAGTATCATGCTGTAAACACATGCAATATCATAATGTAAACACATGCAGTATCATGCAGTAAACACATGCAGTATCATGCTGTAAACACATGCAGTATCATGCTGTAAACACATGCAGTATCATGCTGTAAACACATGCACACATGCAGTATCATACTGTAAACACATGCAGTATCCTGCTGTAAACACATACAGTAAAATGCTGTAAACACATGCAGTATCCTGCTGTAAAGACATGCAGTATCCTGCTGTAAACATTTACATTTAAGTCATTTAGCAGACACTCTTATCCAGAGCGACTTACAAATTGGTGCATTCACCTTATGACATCCAGTGGAACAGCCACTTTACAATAGTGCATCTAAATCTTTTAAGGGGGGTGAGATGGATTACTTTATCCTATCCTAGGTATTCCTTAAAGAGGTGGGGTTTCAGGTGTCTCCGGAAGGTGGTGATTGACTCCGCTGTCCTGGCGTCGTGAGGGAGTTTGTTCCACCATTGGGGGCCAGAGCAGCGAACAGTTTTGACTGGGCTGAGCGGGAACTGTACTTCCTCAGTGGTAGGGAGGCGAGCAGGCCAGAGGTGGATGAACGCAGTGCCCTTGTTTGGGTGTAGGGCCTGATCAGAGCCTGGAGGTACTGAGGTGCCGTTCCCCTCACAGCTCCGTAGGCAAGCACCATGGTCTTGTAGCGGATGCGAACTTCAACTGGAAGCCAGTGGAGAGAGCGGAGGAGCGGGGTGACGTGGAGAGAACTTGGGAAGGTTGAACACCAGACGGGCTGCGGCGTTCTGGATGAGTTGTAGGGGTTTAATGGCACAGGCAGGAGCCCAGCCAACAGCGAGTTGCAGTAATCCAGACGGGAGATGACAAGTGCCTGGATTCGGACCTGCGCCGCTTCCTGTGTGAGGCAGGGTCGTACTCTGCGGATGTTGTAGAGCATGAACCTACAGGAACGGGCCACCGCCTTGATGTTAGTTGAGAACGACAGGGTGTTGTCCATAATCACGCCAAGGTTCTTAGCGCTCTGGGAGGAGGACACAATGGAGTTGTCAACCGTGATGGCGAGATCATGGAACGGGCAGTCCTTCCCCGGGAGGAAGAGCAGCTCCGTCTTGCCGAGGTTCAGCTTGAGGTGGTGATCCGTCATCCACACTGATATGTCTGCCAGACATGCAGAGATGCGATTCGCCACCTGGTCATCAGAAGGGGGAAAGGAGAAGATTAATTGTGTGTCGTCTGCATAGCAATGATAGGAGACACATGCAGTATCATGCTGTAAACATATGGACACATGCAGTAACATACTGTAAACACATGCAGTATCCTGCTGTAAACACATGCAGTATCCTGCTGTAAACACACACAGTATCCTGCTGTAAACACATGCAAACAGTATCATGCTGTAAACACATGCAGTATCCTGCTGTAAAGACATGCCGTATCCTGCTGTAAACACATGCAGTATCATACTGTAAAAACATGCAGTATCATGCTGTAAACACACGCATTATCCTGCTGTAAACACATGCTGTATCATACTGTACACACATGCAATATCATGCTGTAAACACACGCAGTATCCTGTTGTAAACACATGCAAACAGTATCATGCTGTAAACACATGCAGTATCATACTGTAAACACATGCAGTATCATGCTGTAAACACAGGCAGTATCATGCTGTAAACATGTGCACACATGCAGTATCATACTGTAAACACATGCAGTATCCTTCTGTAAACACATGCAGTATCATGCTGTAAAACACGCAGTATCCTGCTGTAAACACATGCAAACAGTATCATGCTGTAAACACATGCAGTATCATACTGTAAACACATGCAGTATCATGCTGTAAACACATGCAGTATCATGCTGTAAACACATGCAGTATCATGCTGTAAACACACGCAGTATCATGCTGTAAACATGTGCACACATGCAGTATCATACTGTAAACACATGCAGTATGCTGCTGTAAACACATGCAAACAGTATCATGCTGTAAAGACATGCAGTATCCTGCTGTAAACACATGCAGTATCATGCTGTAAACACATGCAGTATCATACTGTAAACACATGCAGTATCATGTTGTAAACACATCTCAGTATAATACTGTAAATACATGCATTATCATGCTGTAAACACATGCAGTATCCTGCTGTAAAGACATGCAGTATCCTGCTGTAAACACATGCAGTATCATACTGTAAACACATGCAGTATCATGCTGTAAACACATGCAGTATCATGCAGTAAACACACGCAGTATCCTGCTGTAAACACATGCAGTACCATACTGTAAACACATGCAATATCATGCTGTAAACACACGCAGTATCCTGCTGTAAACACATGCAAACACTATCATGCAGTAAACACACGCAGTATCCTGCTGTAAACACATGCAGTATCATGCTGTAAACACATGCAGTATCATGCTGTAAACACATGCAGTATCATGCTGTAAACACATGCACACATGCAGTATCATACTGTAAACACATGCAGTATCCTGCTGTAAACACATACAGTAAAATGCTGTAAACACATGCAGTATCCTGCTGTAAAGACATGCAGTATCCTGCTGTAAACATTTACATTTAAGTCATTTAGCAGACACTCTTATCCAGAGCGACTTACAAATTGGTGCATTCACCTTATGACATCCAGTGGAACAGCCACTTTACAATAGTGCATCTAAATCTTTTAAGGGGGGTGAGATGGATTACTTTATCCTATCCTAGGTATTCCTTAAAGAGGTGGGGTTTCAGGTGTCTCCGGAAGGTGGTGATTGACTCCGCTGTCCTGGCGTCGTGAGGGAGTTTGTTCCACCATTGGGGGGCCAGAGCAGCGAACAGTTTTGACTGGGCTGAGCGGGAACTGTACTTCCTCAGTGGTAGGGAGGCGAGCAGGCCAGAGGTGGATGAACGCAGTGCCCTTGTTTGGGTGTAGGGCCTGATCAGAGCCTGGAGGTACTGAGGTGCCGTTCCCCTCACAGCTCCGTAGGCAAGCACCATGGTCTTGTAGCGGATGCGAACTTCAACTGGAAGCCAGTGGAGAGAGCGGAGGAGCGGGGTGACGTGAGAGAACTTGGGAAGGTTGAACACCAGACGGGCTGCGGCGTTCTGGATGAGTTGTAGGGGTTTAATGGCACAGGCAGGGAGCCCAGCCAACAGCGAGTTGCAGTAATCCAGACGGGAGATGACAAGTGCCTGGATTCGGACCTGCGCCGCTTCCTGTGTGAGGCAGGGTCGTACTCTGCGGATGTTGTAGAGCATGAACCTACAGGAACGGGCCACCGCCTTGATGTTAGTTGAGAACGACAGGGTGTTGTCCATAATCACGCCAAGGTTCTTAGCGCTCTGGGAGGAGGACACAATGGAGTTGTCAACCGTGATGGCGAGATCATGGAACGGGCAGTCCTTTCCCGGGAGGAAGAGCAGCTCCGTCTTGCCGAGGTTCAGCTTGAGGTGGTGATCCGTCATCCACACTGATATGTCTGCCAGACATGCAGAGATGCGATTCGCCACCTGGTCATCAGAAGGGGAAAGGAGAAGATTAATTGTGTGTCGTCTGCATAGCAATGATAGGAGACACATGCAGTATCATGCTGTAAACATATGGACACATGCAGTAACATACTGTAAACACATGCAGTATCCTGCTGTAAACACATGCAGTATCCTGCTGTAAACACACACAGTATCCTGCTGTAAACACATGCAAACAGTATCATGCTGTAAACACATGCAGTATCCTGCTGTAAAGACATGCCGTATCCTGCTGTAAACACATGCAGTATCATACTGTAAAAACATGCAGTATCATGCTGTAAACACACGCATTATCCTGCTGTAAACACATGCTGTATCATACTGTACACACATGCAATATCATGCTGTAAACACACGCAGTATCCTGTTGTAAACACATGCAAACAGTATCATGCTGTAAACACATGCAGTATCATACTGTAAACACATGCAGTATCATGCTGTAAACACAGGCAGTATCATGCTGTAAACATGTGCACACATGCAGTATCATACTGTAAACACATGCAGTATCCTTCTGTAAACACATGCAGTATCATGCTGTAAAACACGCAGTATCCTGCTGTAAACACATGCAAACAGTATCATGCTGTAAACACATGCAGTATCATACTGTAAACACATGCAGTATCATGCTGTAAACACATGCAGTATCATGCTGTAAACACATGCAGTATCATGCTGTAAACACACGCAGTATCATGCTGTAAACATGTGCACACATGCAGTATCATACTGTAAACACATGCAGTATGCTGCTGTAAACACATGCAAACAGTATCATGCTGTAAAGACATGCAGTATCCTGCTGTAAACACATGCAGTATCATGCTGTAAACACATGCAGTATCATACTGTAAACACATGCAGTATCATGCTGTAAACACATGCAGTATCATGCAGTAAACACACGCAGTATCCTGCTGTAAACACATGCAGTACCATACTGTAAACACATGCAATATCATGCTGTAAACACACGCAGTATCCTGCTGTAAACACATGCAAACACTATCATGCAGTAAACACACGCAGTATCCTGCTGTAAACACATGCAGTATCATGCTGTAAACACATGCAGTATCATGCTGTAAACACATGCAGTATCCTGCTGTAAACACATGCAATATCATACTGTAAACACATGCAGTGTCATGCTGTAAACACATGCAGTATCATGCTGTAAACACATGCAGTATCATGCTGTAAACACATGCACACATGCAGTAACATACTGTAAACACATGCAGTATCCTGCTGTAAACACATGCAGTATCATGCTGTAAACACATGCAGTATCATCCTGTAAACACATGCAATATCATACTGTAAACACATGCAGTATCCTGCTGTAAACACATGCAGTATCATGCTGTAAACACATGCAGTATTATACTGTAAACACATGCAGTATCATGCTGTAAACATATGCACACATGCAGTATCATACTGTAAACACATGCAGTGTCATGCTGTAAACACATGCAGTATCATACTGTAAACACATGCAGTATCATGCTGTAAACACACGCAGTATCCTGCTGTAAACACATGCAAACAGTATCATGCTGTAAACACATGCAGTATCATGCTGTAAACACATGCAGTATCATGCTGTAAACACATGCAGTATCATGCTGTAAACACACGCAGTATCATGCTGTAAACACATGCACACATGCAGTAACTTACTGTAAACACATGCAGTATCCTGCTGTAAACACATGCAGTATCATGCTGTAAACACATGCAGTATCATCCTGTAAACACATGCAATATCATAATGTAAACACATGCAGTATCATGCAGTAAACACATGCAGTATCATGCTGTAAACACATGCAGTATCATGCTGTAAACACATGCACACATGCAGTAACATACTGTAAACACATGCAGTATTCTGCTGTAAACACATGCAGTATCATGCTGTAAACACATGCAGTATCATGCTGTAAACACATGCAGTATCATGCTGTAAACACATGCACACATGCAGTAACATACTGTAAACACATGCAGTATTCTGCTGTAAACACATGCAGTATCCTGCTGTAAACACATGCAGTATCATACTGTAAACACATGCAGTATCATGCTGTAAACACACGCAGTATCCTGCTGTAAACACATGCAAACAGTATCATGCTGTAAACACATGCAGTATCCTTCTGTAAAGACATGCCGTATCCTGCTGTAAACACATGCAGTATCATATTGTAAAAACATGCAGTATCATGCTGTAAACACACGCAGTATCCTGCTGTAAACACATGCAAACAGTATCATGCTGCAAACACATGCAGTATTCTGCTGTAAAGACATGCAGTATCCTGCTGTAAACACATGCAGTATCATACTGTAAACACATGTAGTATCATGCTGTAAACACACACATTATCCTGCTGTAAACACATTCTGTATCATAATGTACACACATGCAATATCATGCTGTAAACACACGCAGTATCCTGTTGTAAACACATGCAAACAGTATCATGCTGTAAACACATGCAGTATCATACTGTAAACACATGCAGTATCATGCTGTAAACACATGCAGTATCATGCTGTAAACACATGCAGTATCATGCTGTAAACACATGCAATATCATAATGTAAACGCATGCAGTATCATACAGTAAACACATGCAGTATCCTGCTGTAAACACATGCAATATCATACTGTAAACACATGCAGTGTCATGCTGTAAACACATGCAGTATCATGCTGTAAACACATGCAGTATCATGCTGTAAACACATGCAGTATCATCCTGTAAACACATGCAATATCATACTGTAAACACATGCAGTATCCTGCTGTAAACACATGCAGTATCATGCTGTAAACACATGCAGTATTATGCTGTAAACACTTGCAGTATCATGCTGTAAACATATGCACACATGCAGTATCATACTGTAAACACATGCAGTATCATGCTGTAAACACATGCAGTATCATACTGTAAACACATGCAGTATCATGCTGTAAACACACGCAGTATCCTGCTGTAAACACATGCAAACAGTATCATGCTGTAAACACATGCAGTATCATGCTGTAAACACATGCAGTATCATGCTGTAAACACATGCAGTATCATGCTGTAAACACACGCAGTATCATGCTGTAAACACATGCACACATGCAGTAACATACTGTAAACACATGCAGTATCCTGCTGTAAACACATGCAGTATCATGCTGTAAACACATGCAGTATCATCCTGTAAACACATGCAATATCATATGTAAACACATGCAGTATCATGCAGTAAACACATGCAGTATCATGCTGTAAACACATGCATTATCATGCTGTAAACACATGCACACATGCAGTAACATACTGTAAACACATGCAGTATCCTGCTGTAAACACATGCAGTATCATGCTGTAAACACATGCAGTATCATGCTGTAAACACATGCAGTATCATGCTGTAAACATATGCACACATGCAGTATCATACTGTAAACACATGCAGTATCCTGCTGTAAACACATGCAGTATCATACTGTAAACACATGCAGTATCATGCTGTAAACACACGCAGTATCCTGCTGTAAACACATGCAAACAGTATCATGCTGTAAACACATGCAGTATCCTGCTGTAAAGACATGCCGTATCCTGCTGTAAACACATGCAGTATCATATTGTAAAAACATGCAGTATCATGCTGTAAACACACGCAGTATCCTGCTGTAAACACATGCAAACAGTATCATGCTGCAAACACATGCAGTATTCTGCTGTAAAGACATGCAGTATCCTGCTGTAAACACATGCAGTATCATACTGTAAACACATGTAGTATCATGCTGTAAACACACGCATTATCCTGCTGTAAACACATGCTGTATCATACTGTACACACATGCAATATCATGCTGTAAACACACGCAGTATCCTGTTGTAAACACATGCAAACAGTATCATGCTGTAAACACATGCAGTATCATACTGTAAACACATGCAGTATCATGCTGTAAACACATGCAGTATCATGCTGTAAACACATGCAGTATCATGCTGTAAACACATGCAATATCATAATGTAAACGCATGCAGTATCATACAGTAAACACATGCAGTATCCTGCTGTAAACACATGCAATATCATACTGTAAACACATGCAGTGTCATGCTGTAAACACATGCAGTATCATGCTGTAAACACATGCAGTATCATGCTGTAAACACATGCAGTATCATGCTGTAAACACATGCAATATCATAATGTAAACACATGCAGTATCATGCTGTAAACACATGCAATATCATAATGTAAACACATGCAGTATCATACAGTAAACACATGCAGTATCATGCTGTAAACACATGCAGTATCATGCTGTAAACACACGCAGTATCATGCTGTAAACATGTGCACACATGCAGTATCATACTGTAAACACATGCAGTATGCTGCTGTAAACACATGCAGTATCATGCTGTAAAAACACGCAGAATCCTGCTGTAAACACATGCAAACAGTATCATGCTGTAAAGACATGCAGTATCATACTGTAAACACATGCAGTATCATGTTGTAAACACATCTCAGTATAATACTGTAAATACATGCATTATCATGCTGTAAACACATGCAGTATCCTGATGTAAAGACATGCAGTATCCTGCTGTAAACACATGCAGTATCATACTGTAAACACATGCAGTATCATGCTGTAAACACATGCAGTATCATGCAGTAAACACACGCAGTATCCTGCTGTAAACACATGCAGTACCATACTGTAAACACATGCAATATCATGCTGTAAACACATGCAAACACTATCATGCTGTAAACACATGCACTATCATACTGTAAACACATGCAGTATCATACTGTAAACACATGCAGTATCATGCTGTAAACACATGCAGTATCATGCTGTAAACACATGCAGTATCATGCTGTAAACACATGCAATATCATAATGTAAACGCATGCAGTATCATACAGTAAACACATGCAGTAGCCTGCTGTAAACACATGCAGTATCCTATTGTAAACACATGCAAACAGTATCATGCTGTAAACACATGCAGTATCATACTGTAAACACAGGCAGTATCATGCTGTAAACATGTGCACACATGCAGTATCATACTGTAAACACATGCAGTATCATACTGTAAACATGTGCACACATGCAGTATCATACTGTAAACACATGCAGTATCATACTGTAAACACATGCAGTATCATGCTGTAAACACACGCAGTATCCTGCTGGAAACACATGCAAACAGTATCATGCTGTAAACACATGCAGTATCATGCTGTAAACACATGCAGTATCATGCTGTAAACACATGCAGTATCATGCTGTAAACACACGCAGTATCATGCTGTAAACACATGCACACATACAGTAACATACTGTAAACACATGCAGTATCCTGCTGTAAACACATGCAGTATCATGCTGTAAACACATGCAGTATCATCCTGTAAACACATGCAATATCATAATGTAAACACATGCAGTATCATGCAGTAAACACATGCAGTATCATGCTGTAAACACATGCAGTATCATGCTGTAAACACATGCACACATGCAGTAACATACTGTAAACACATGCTGTATCCTGCTGTAAACACATGCAGTATCATGCTGTAAACACATGCAGTATCATGCTGTAAACACATGCAGTATCATGCTGTAAACATATGCACACATGCAGTATCATACTGTAAACACATGCAGTATCCTGCTGTAAACACATGCAGTATCATACTGTAAACACATGCAGTATCATGCTGTAAACACACGCAGTATCCTGCTGTAAACACATGCAAACAGTATCATGCTGCAAACACATGCAGTATTCTGCTGTAAAGACATGCAGTATCCTGCTGTAAACACAAGCAGTATCATACTGTAAACACATGTAGTATCATGCTGTAAACACACGCATTATCCTGCTGTAAACACATGCTGTATCATACTGTACACACATGCAATATCATGCTGTAAACACACGCAGTATCCTGTTGTAAACACATGCAAACAGTATCATGCTGTAAACACATGCAGTATCATACTGTAAACACATGCAGTATCATGCTGTAAACACATGCAGTATCATGCTGTAAACACATGCAGTATCATGCTGTAAACACATGCAATATCATAATGTAAACGCATGCAGTATCATACAGTAAACACATGCAGTATCCTGCTGTAAACACATGCAATATCATACTGTAAACACATGCAGTGTCATGCTGTAAACACATGCAGTATCATGCTGTAAAGACATGCAGTATCCTGCTGTAAACACATGCAGTATCATGCTGTAAACACATGTAGTATCATGCTGTAAACACACGCAGTATCGTGCTGTAAACACATGCAAACAGTATCATGCTGTAAACACATGCAGTATCATGCTGTAAAAACACGCAGTATCATGCTGTAAACATATGCACAAATGCAGTATCATACTGTAAACACATGCAGTATCCTGCTGTAAACACATGCAGTATCATACTGTAAACACATGCAATATCATGCTGTAAACACACGCAGTATCCTGCTGTAAACACATGCAAACAGTTTCATGCTGTAAACACATGCAGTATCATTCTGTAAACCCACGCAGTATCCTGCTGTAAACACATGCCGTATCCTGCTGTAAAGACATGCAGTATCCTGCTGTAAACACATGCAGTATCATACTGTAAACACATGCAGTATCATGATGTAAACACACGCAGTATCCTGCTGTAAACACATGCAAACAGTATCATGCTGTAAACACATGCAGTATCATGCTGGAAACACATGCAGTATCATGCTGTAAACACATGCAGTATCATGCTGTAAACACATGCAGAATCATGCTGTAAACACATGCAGTATCATGCTGTAAACACATGCACACATGCAGTATCATACTGTAAACACATGCAGTATCCTGCTGTAAACACATGCAGTATCCTGCTGTAAAGACATGCAGTATCCTGCTGTAAACACATGCAGTATCATGCTGTAAACACATGCACACATGCAGTATCATACTGTAAACACATGCAGTATCCTGCTGTAAACACATGCAGTATCATGCTGTAAACACATGCAGTATCCTGCTGTAAACAAATGCAATATCATACTGTAAACAAAAGCAGTGTCATGCTGTAAACACATGCAGTATCATGCTGTAAACACATGCACACATGCAGTATCATAATGTAAACACATGCAGTATCATGCAGTAAACACATACAGTATCATGCTGTAAACACATGCAGTATCATGCTGTAAACACATGCAGTATCATACTGTAAACACATGCAGTATCATGCTGTAAAGCCATGCAGTATCCTGCTGTAAACACATGCAGTATCCTGCTGTAAACACATGCAGTATCCTGCTGTAAACACATGCAGTATCATGCTGTAAACACATTCAGTATCATGCTGTAAATACACACAGTATCATGCTGTAAACATATGAACACATGCAGTATCATACTGTAAACACATGCAGTATCCTGCTGTAAAGACATGCAGTATCCTGCTGTAAACACATGCCGTATCCTGCTGTAAACACATGCAGTATCCTGCTGTAAACACATGCAGTATCATACTGTAAACACATGCAGTATCATACTGTAAACACATGCAGTATCATGCTGTAAACCCACGCAGTATCCTGCTGTAAACACATGCAGTATCCTGCTGTAAATAAATGCAGTATCATGCTGTAAACACATGCAGTATCCTGCTGTAAACACATGCAGTATCCTGCTGTAAAGACATGCAGTATCCTGCTGTAAACACATGCAGTATCATGCTGTAAACACATGCAGTATCATGCTGTAAACACATGCAGTATCATGCTGTAAACACATGCAGTATCATACTGTAAACACATGCAGTATCTTGCTGTAAACACATGCACACATGCAGTATCATGCTGTAAACACATGCAAACAGTATCATGCTGTAAACACATGCAGGATCCTGCTGTAAAGACATACAGTATCCTGCTGTAAACACATGCAGTATCATGCTGTAAAAACATTCAGTTTCATGCTGTAAACACACGCAGTATCCTGCTGTAAACACATGCAAACAGTATCATGCTGTAAACACATGCAGTATCATGCTGTAAAAACACGCAGTATCATGCTGTAAACATATGCACAAATGCAGTATCATACTGTAAACACATGCAGTATCCTGCTGTAAACACATGCAGTATCCTGCTGTAAACACATGCAGTATCATACTGTAAACACATGCAGTATCCTGCTGTAAACACATGCAGTATCATGCTGTAAACACATGCAGTATCCTGCTGTAAACAAATGCAGTATCCTGCTGTAAAGACATGCAGTATCCTGCTGTAAACACATGCAGTATCATGCTGTAAACACATGCACACATGCAGTATCATACTGTAAACACATGCAGTATCCTGCTGTAAACACATGCAGTATCATGCTGTAAACACATGCAGTATCCTGCTGTAAACAAATGCAATATCATACTGTAAACACAAGCAGTGTCATGCTGTAAACACATGCAGTATCATGCTGTAAACACATGCAATATCATAGTGTAAACCAATGCAGTATCATGCAGTAAACACATGCAGTATCATGCTGTAAACACATGCAATATCATAATGTAAACACATGCAGTATCATGCAGTAAACACATGCACACATGCAGTAACATACTGTAAACACATGCAATATCATGCTGTAAACAAAGGGAGTATCCTGCTGTAAACACATGTAAACAGTATCATGCTGTAAACACACGCAGTATCCTGCTGTAAACACATGCATTATCATGCTGTAAACACATGCAGTATCATGCTGTAAACACATGCAATATCATGCAGTAAACACATGCAGTATCATGCAGTAAACACATGCAGTATCATGCTGTAAACACATGCAGTATCATGCTGTAAACACATGCACACATGCAGTAACATACTGTAAACACATGCAATATCATACTGTAAACACATTTAGTGTCATGCTGTAAACACATGCAGTATCATGCTGTAAACACATACAGTATCATGCTGTAAACACATGCACACATGTAGCTCAGTTGGTAGAGCATGGCGCTTGTAACGCCAGGGCAGTGGGTTCGATCCCCGGGACCACCCATACGTAGAATGTATGCACACATGACTGTAAGTCGCTTTGGATAAAAGCGTCTGCTAAATGGCATATATTATTATATTATATTATATTATACTGTAAACACATGCAGTATCCTGCTGTAAACACATGCAGTATCATGCTGTAAACACATGCAGTATCATGCTGTAAACACATGCAATATCATAGTGTAAACCAATGCAGTATCATGCAGTAAACACATGGAGTATCATGCTGTAAAGACATGCAGTATCCTGCTGTAAACACATGCAGAATCATGCTGTAAACACATGCAGTATCATGCTGTAAACACATGCAATATCATAGTGTAAACCAATGCAGTATCATGCTGTAAACACATGCAGTATCCTGCTGTAAACAAATGCAGTATCCTGCTGTAAAGACATGCAGTATCCTGCTGTAAACACATGCAGTATCATGCTGTAAACACATGCACACATGCAGTATCATACTGTAAACACATGCAGTATCCTGCTGTAAACACATGCAGTATCATGCTGTAAACACATGCAGTATCCTGCTGTAAACAAATGCAATATCATACTGTAAACACAAGCAGTGTCATGCTGTAAACACATGCAGTATCATGCTGTAAACACATGCAATATCATAGTGTAAACCAATGCAGTATCATGCAATAAACACATGCAGTATCATGCTGTAAACACATGCAGTATCATGCTGTAAACACATGCAGTATCATGCTGTAAACACATGCAATATCATAATGTAAACACATGCAGTATCATGCAGTAAACACATGCAGTATCATGCTGTAAACACATGCACACATGCAGTAACATACTGTAAACACATGCAGTATCATGATGTAAACACATGCAGTATCATGCTGTAAACACATGCACACATGCAGTAACATACTGTAAACACATGCAATATCATGCTGTAAACAAACGGAGTATCCTGCTGTAAACACATGTAAACAGTATCATGCTGTAAACACATGCAGTATCCTGCTGTAAACACATGCATTATCATGCTGTAAACACATGCAGTATCATGCTGTAAACACATGCAATATCATAATGTAAACACATGCAGTATCATGCTGTAAACACATACAGTATCATGCTGTAAACACATGCACACATGCAGTAACATACTGTAAACACATGCAGTATCCTGCTGTAAACACATGCAGTATCATGCTGTAAACACATGCAGTATCCTGCTGTAAACATATGCACACATGCAGTATCATACTGTAAACACATGCAATATCCTGCTGTAAACACATGCAGAATCATGTTGTAAACACATACAGTATCCTGCTGTAAACACATGCAGTATCATACTGTAAACACATGCAGTATCATGCTGTAAACACATGCAGTATCATGCTGTAAACACACGCAGTATCCTGCTGTAAACACATGCAGTATCATACTGTAAACACATGCAGTATCCTGCTGTAAACACATGCAATATCATGCTGTAAACACATGCAGTATCATA
Organism: Oncorhynchus gorbuscha; assembly: GCF_021184085.1. Classification (NCBI taxonomy): domain Eukaryota; kingdom Metazoa; phylum Chordata; class Actinopteri; order Salmoniformes; family Salmonidae; genus Oncorhynchus; species Oncorhynchus gorbuscha. The sequence continues at coordinate 58,352,860 of NC_060186.1, forward strand.
CTGTAAACACATGCAGTATCATGCTGTAACCCACGCAGTATCCTGCTGTAAAGACATTTAGTATCCTGCTGTAAACACATGCAGTATCATGCTGTAAACACATGCAGTATCATGCTGTAAAAACACGCAGTATCATGCTGTAAACATATGCACACATGCAGTATCATACTGTAAACACATGCAATATCCTGCTGTAAACACATGCAGAATCATGTTGTAAACACATGCAGTATCCTGCTGTAAACACATGCAGTATCATACTGTAAACACATGCAGTATCATGCTGTAAACAAATGCACACATGCAGTATCATGCTGTAAAAACACACAGTATCATGCTGTAAACATATGCACACATGCAGTATCATACTGTAAACACATGCAATATCATGCTGTAAACACACGCAGTATCCTGCTGTAAACACATGCAAACAGTTTCATGCTGTAAACACATGCAGTATCATTCTGTAAACCCACGCAGTATCCTGCTGTAAACACATGCCGTATCCTGCTGTAAAGACATGCAGTATCCTGCTGTAAACACATGCAGTGTCATACTGTAAACACATGCAGTATCATGATGTAAACACACGCAGTATCATGCTGTAAACACATGCAAACAGTATCATGCTGTAAACACATGCAGTATCATGCTGGAAACACATGCAAACAGTTTCATGCTGTAAACACATGCAGTATCATTCTGTAAACCCACACAGTATCCTGCTGTAAACACATGCCGTATCCTGCTGTAAAGACATGCAGTATCCTGCTGTAAACACATGCAGTGTCATACTGTAAACACATGCAGTATCATGATGTAAACACACGCAGTATCCTGCTGTAAACACATGCAAACAGTATCATGCTGTAAACACATGCAGTATCATGCTGGAAACACATGCAGTATCATGCTGTAAACACATGCAGTATCATGCTGTAAACACATGCAGTATCATGCTGTAAACACATGCAGTATCATGCTGTAAACACATGCACACATGCAGTATCATACTGTAAACACATGCAGTATCCTGCTGTAAACACATGCAGTATCCTGCTGTAAACACATGCAGTATCCTGCTGTAAAGACATGCAGTATCCTGCTGTAAACACATGCAGTATCATACTGTAAACACATGCAGTATCCTGCTGTAAACACATGCAGTATAATGCTGTAAACACATGCAGTATCCTGCTGTAAACACATGCAGTATCCTGCTGTAAAGACATGCAGTATCCTGCTGTAAACACATGCAGTATCATGCTGTAAACACATGCAATATCATAATGTAAACACATGCAGTATCATGCAGTAAACACATGCAGTATCATGCTGTAAACACATGCAGTATCATGCTGTAAACACATGCACACATGCAGTAACATACTGTAAATACATGCAATATCATACTGTAAACACAAGCAGTGTCATGCTGTAAACACATGCAGTATCATGCTGTAAACACATGCAATATCATAGTGTAAACCAATGCAGTATCATGCAGTAAACACATGCAGTAGAATGCTGTAAACACATGCAGTATCATGCTGTAAACACATGCAGTATCATGCTGTAAACACATGCAATATCATAATGTAAACACATGCAGTATCATGCAGTAAACACATGAAGTATCATGATGTAAACACATGCAGTATCATGCTGTAAACACATGCACACATGCAGTAACATACTGTAAACACATGCAGTATCATGATGTAAACACATGCAGTATCATGCTGTAAACACATGCACACATGCAGTAACATACTGTAAACACATGCAATATCATGCTGTAAACAAACGGAGTATCCTGCTGTAAACACATGTAAACAGTATCATGCTGTAAACACATGCAGTATCCTGCTGTAAACACATGCATTATCATGCTGTAAACACATGCAGTATCATGCTGTAAACACATGCAATATCATAATGTAAACACATGCAGTATCATGCAGTAAACACATGCAGTATCATGCTGTAAACACATGCAGTATCATGCTGTAAACACATGCACACATGCAGTAACATACTGCAAACACATGCAATATCATACTGTAAACACATGCAGTGTCATGCAGTAAACACATGCAGTATCATGCTGTAAACACATACAGTATCATGCTGTAAACACATGCACACATGCAGTAACATACTGTAAACACATGCAGTATCATGCTGTAAACACATGCAGTATCATGCTGTAAACACATGCAATATCATAGTGTAAACCAATGCAGTATCATGCAGTAAACACATGCAGTATCATGCTGTAAAGACATGCAGTATCCTGCTGTAAACACATGCAGAATCATGCTGTAAACACATGCAGTATCATGCTGTAAACACATGCAATATCATAGTGTAAACCAATGCAGTATCATGCAGTAAACACATGCAGTATCATGCTGTAAAGACATGCAGTATCCTGCTGTAAACACATGCAGAATCGTGCTGTAAACACATGCAGTATCATGCTGTAAAAACACACAGTATCATGCTGTAAACATATGCACACATGCAGTATCATACTGTAAACACATGCAGTATCATGCTGTAAACACATGCAGTATCATACTGTAAACACACGCAGTATCCTGCTGTAAACACATGCAGTATCATGCTGTAAACACATGCAGTATCATACTGTAAACACATGCAGTATCATGCTGTAACCCACGCAGTATCCTGCTGTAAAGACATTTAGTATCCTGCTGTAAACACATGCAGAATCGTGCTGTAAACACATGCAGTATCATGCTGTAAAAACACGCAATATCATGCTGTAAACATATGCACACATGCAGTATCATACTGTAAACACATGCAATATCCTGCTGTAAACACATGCAGAATCATGCTGTAAACACATGCAGTATCCTGCTGTAAACACATGCAGTATCATACTGTAAACACATGCAGTATCATGCTGTAAACAAATGCACACATGCAGTATCATGCTGTAAAAACACACAGTATCATGCTGTAAACATATGCACACATACACAATCATACTGTAAACACATGCAGCATCATGCTGTAAAAACATGCATTATCATGCTGTAAACACATGCAGTATCATGCTGTAAACACACGCAGTATCCTGCTGTAAACACATGCATTATCATGCTGTAAACACATGCAGTATCATGCTGTAAACACATGCAATATCATGCAGTAAACACATGCAGTATCATGCAGTAAACACATGCAGTATCATGCTGTAAACACATGCAGTATCATGCTGTAAACACATGCAATATCATGCAGTAAACACATGCAGTATCATGCAGTAAACACATGCAGTATCATGCTGTAAACACATGCAGTATCATGCTGTAAACACATGCACACATGCAGTAACATACTGTAAACACATGCAATATCATACTGTAAACACATTTAGTGTCATGCTGTAAACACATGCAGTATCATGCTGTAAACACATACAGTATCATGCTGTAAACACATGCACACATGCAGTAACATACTGTAAACACATGCAGTATCCTGCTGTAAACACATGCAATATCATAGTGTAAACCAATGCAGTATCATGCAGTAAACACATGGAGTATCATGCTGTAAAGACATGCAGTATCCTGCTGTAAACACATGCAGAATCATGCTGTAAACACATGCAGTATCATGCTGTAAACACATGCAATATCATAGTGTAAACCAATGCAGTATCATGCAGTAAACACATGCAGTATCATGCTGTAAACACATGCAGTATCATGCTGTAAACACATGCAGTATCATGCTGTAAACACATGCAATATCATAATGTAAACACATGCAGTATCATGCAGTAAACACATGCAGTATCATGCTGTAAACACATGCACACATGCAGTAACATACTGTAAACACATGCAGTATCATGATGTAAACACATGCAGTATCATGCTGTAAACACATGCACACATGCAGTAACATACTGTAAACACATGCAATATCATGCTGTAAACAAACGGAGTATCCTGCTGTAAACACATGTAAACAGTATCATGCTGTAAACACATGCAGTATCCTGCTGTAAACACATGCATTATCATGCTGTAAACACATGCAGTATCATGCTGTAAACACATGCAATATCATAATGTAAACACATGCAGTATCATGCTGTAAACACATACAGTATCATGCTGTAAACACATGCACACATGCAGTAACATACTGTAAACACATGCAGTATCCTGCTGTAAACACATGCATTATCATGCTGTAAACACATGCAGTATCATGCTGTAAACACATGCAATATCATAGTGTAAACCAATGCAGTATCATGCAGTAAACACATGCAGTATCATGCTGTAAAGACATGCAGTATCCTGCTGTAAACACATGCAGAATCATGCTGTAAACACATGCAGTATCATGCTGTAAACACATGCAATATCATAGTGTAAACCAATGCAGTATCATGCAGTAAACACATGCAGTATCATACTGTAAAGACATGCAGTATCCTGCTGTAAACACATGCAGAATCGTGCTGTAAACACATGCAGTATCATGCTGTAAAAACACACAGTATCATGCTGTAAACATATGCACACATGCAGTATCATACTGTAAACACATGCAGTATCATGCTGTAAACACATGCAGTATCATGCTGTAAACACATGCAGTATCATACTGTAAACACATGCAGTATCATGCTGTAACCCACGCAGTATCCTGCTGTAAAGACATTTAGTATCCTGCTGTAAACACATGCAGTATCATGCTGTAAACACATGCAGTATCATGCTGTAAAAAAACGCAGTATCATGCTGTAAACATATGCACACATGCAGTATCATACTGTAAACACATGCAATATCCTGCTGTAAACACATGCAGAATCATGTTGTAAACACATGCAGTATCCTGCTGTAAACACATGCAGTATTATACTGTAAACACATGCAGTATCATGCTGGAAACAAATGCACACATGCAGTATCATGCTGTAAAAACACACAGTATCATGCTGTAAACATATGCACACATGCAGTATCATACTGTAAACACATGCAATATCATGCTGTAAACACACGCAGTATCCTGCTGTAAACACATGCAAACAGTTTCATGCTGTAAACACATGCAGTATCATTCTGTAAACCCACGCAGTATCCTGCTGTAAACACATGCCGTATCCTGCTGTAAAGACATGCAGTATCCTGCTGTAAACACATGCAGTGTCATACTGTAAACACATGCAGTATCATGATGTAAACACACGCAGTATCATGCTGTAAACACATGCAAACAGTATCATGCTGTAAACACATGCAGTATCATGCTGGAAACACATGCAGTATCATGCTGTAAACACATGCAGTATCATGCTGTAAACACATGCAGTATCATGCTGTAAACACATGCAGTATCATGCTGTAAACACATGCACACATGCAGTATCATACTGTAAACACATGCAGTATCCTGCTGTAAACACATGCAGTATCCTGCTGTAAACACATGCAGTATCCTGCTGTAAAGACATGCAGTATCCTGCTGTAAACACATGCAGTATCATACTGTAAACACATGCAGTATCCTGCTGTAAACACATGCAGTATAATGCTGTAAACACATGCATTATCCTGCTGTAAACAAATGCAGTATCCTGCTGTAAAGACATGCAGTATCCTGCTGTAAACACATGCAGTATCATGCTGTAAACACATGCACACATGCAGTATCATACTGTAAACACATGCAGTATCCTGCTGTAAACACATGCAGTATCATGCTGTAAACACATGCAGTATCATGCTGTAAACACATGCAATATCATAATGTAAACACATGCAGTATCATGCAGTAAACACATGCAGTATCATGCTGTAAACACATGCAGTATCATGCTGTAAACACATGCACACATGCAGTAACATACTGTAAATACATGCAATATCATACTGTAAACACAAGCAGTGTCATGCTGTAAACACATGCAGTATCATGCTGTAAACACATGCAATATCATAGTGTAAACCAATGCAGTATCATGCAGTAAACACATGCAGTAGAATGCTGTAAACACATGCAGTATCATGCTGTAAACACATGCAGTATCATGCTGTAAACACATGCAATATCATAATGTAAACACATGCAGTATCATGCAGTAAACACATGAAGTATCATGATGTAAACACATGCAGTATCATGCTGTAAACACATGCAATATCATGCTGTAAACAAACGGAGTATCCTGCTGTAAACACATGTAAACAGTATCATGCTGTAAACACATGCAGTATCCTGCTGTAAACACATGCATTATCATGCTGTAAACACATGCAGTATCATGCTGTAAACACATGCAATATCATAATGTAAACACATGCAGTATCATGCTGTAAACACATACAGTATCATGCTGTAAACACATGCACACATGCAGTAACATACTGTAAACACATGCAGTATCCTGCTGTAAACACATGCAGTATCATGCTGTAAACACATGCAGTATCATGCTGTAAACACATGCAATATCATAGTGTAAACCAATGCAGTATCATGCAGTAAACACATGCAGTATCATGCTGTAAAGACATGCATTATCCTGCTGTAAACACATGCAGAATCATGCTGTAAACACATGCAGTATCATGCTGTAAACACATGCAATATCATAGTGTAAACCAATGCAGTATCATGCAGTAAACACATGCAGTATCATGCTGTAAAGACATGCAGTATCCTGCTGTAAACACACGCAGAATCGTGCTGTAAACACACGCAGTATCATGCTGTAAAAACACACAGTATCATGCTGTAAACATATGCACACATGCAGTATCATACTGTAAACACATGCAGTATCATGCTGTAAACACATGCAGTATCATGCTGTAAACACACGCAGTATCCTGCTGTAAACACATGCAGTATCATACTGTAAACACATGCAGTATCCTGCTGTAAACACATGCAGTATCATGCTGTAAACACATGCAGTATCATACTGTAAACACATGCAGTATCATACTGTAAACACATGCAGTATCATGCTGTAACCCACGCAGTATCCTGCGGTAAAGACATTTAGTATCCTGCTGTAAACACATGCAGTATCATGCTGTAAACACATGCAGTATCATGCTGTAAAAACACGCAGTATCATGCTGTAAACATATGCACACATGCAGTATCATACTGTAAACACATGCAGTATCCTGCTGTAAACACATGCAGTATCATACTGTAAACACATGCAGTATCATGCTGTAAACAAATGCACACATGCAGTATCATGCTGTAAAAACACACAGTATCATGCTGTAAACATATGCACACATGCAGTATCATACTGTAAACACATGCAATATCATGCTGTAAACACACGCAGTATCCTGCTGTAAACACATGCAAACAGTTTCATGCTGTAAACACATGCAGTATCATTCTGTAAACCCACGCAGTATCCTGCTGTAAACACATGCCGTATCCTGCTGTAAAGACATGCAGTATCCTGCTGTAAACACATGCAGTGTCATACTGTAAACACATGCAGTATCATGATGTAAACACACGCAGTATCATGCTGTAAACACATGCAAACAGTATCATGCTGTAAACACATGCAGTATCATGCTGGAATCACATGCAGTATCATGCTGTAAACACATGCAGTATCATGCTGTAAACACATGCAGTATCATGCTGTAAACACATGCAGTATCATGCTGTAAACACATGCACACATGCAGTATCATACTGTAAACACATGCAGTTTCCTGCTGTAAACACATGCAGTATCCTGCTGTAAACACATGCAGTATCCTGCTGTAAAGACATGCAGTATCCTGCTGTAAACACATGCAGTATCATACTGTAAACACATGCAGTATCCTGCTGTAAACACATGCAGTATAATGCTGTAAACACATGCAGTATCCTGCTGTAAACAAATGCAGTATCCTGCTGTAAAGACATGCAGTATCCTGCTGTAAACACATGCACACATGCAGTATCATACTGTAAACACATGCAGTATCCTGCTGTAAACACATGCAGTATCATGCTGTAAACACATGCAATATCATAATGTAAACACAGTATCATGCAGTAAACATGCAGTAAAACACATGCAGTATCATGCTGTAAACACATGCAGTATCATGCTGTAAACACATGCAATATCATACTGTAAACACAAGCAGTAACATACTGTAAACACATGCAGTATCATGCATGCATATCATACTGTAAACAATGCAAGCAGTGCATGTGTAAACACATGCAGTATCATGCTGTAAACACATGCAGTATCATGCTGTAAACACATGCAGTATCATGCTGTAAACACATGCAATATCATAGAATGTAAACACATGCAGTATCATGCTGTAAACACATGCAGTATCATGCTGTAAACACATGCAATATCATAATGTAAACACATGCAGTATCATGCAGTAAACACATGAAGTATCATGATGTAAACACATGCAGTATCATGCTGTAAACACATGCACACATGCAGTAACATACTGTAAACACATGCAGTATCATGATGTAAACACATGCAGTATCATGCTGTAAACACATGCACACATGCAGTAACATACTGTAAACACATGCAATATCATGCTGTAAACAAACGGAGTATCCTGCTGTAAACACATGTAAACAGTATCATGCTGTAAACACATACAGTATCCTGCTGTAAACACATGCATTATCATGCTGTAAACACATGCAGTATCATGCTGTAAACACATGCAATATCATAATGTAAACACATGCAGTATCATGCAGTAAACACATGCAGTATCATGCTGTAAACACATGCAGTATCATGCTGTAAACACATGCACACATGCAGTAACAAACACATGCACGTCACTGCTGTAAACACATACAGTATCATGTTGTAAACGTATCCTGCTGTAAAGACATGCAGTATCATGCTGTAAACACATGCAGTGTCATATCAGTAAACACATGCAGTATCATGCTATCCTGTAAACACATGCAAACAGTATCATGTTGTAAACAGTATCATTCTGCTGCAGCATCCTGTATCATGCTGCACATGCAGTGTCATACTGTAAACATATGCAGTAAACACATTATCATGCTGTAAACACATGCAGTATCATGCTGTAAACACATGCACACATGCAGTATCATGCTGTAAACACATGCAGTATCATGCTGTAAACACATGCAGTATCATGCTGTAAACACATGCAGTATCATGCTGTAAACACATGCAGTATCCTGCTGTAAACACATGCAGTATCCTGCTGTAGTATCCTGCAGTACATACTGTAAACACATGCAGTATCCTGCTGTAAACACATGCAGTATCATGCTGTAAACACATGCAGTATCCTGCTGTAAACAAATGCAGTATCCTGCTGTAAACACATGACATGCAGTATCCTGCTGTAAACACATGCAGTATCATGCTGTAAACACATGCACAAACACATGCAGTATCATGCTGTAAACACATGTAAACAGTATCCTGCTGTAAACACATGCAGTATCATGCTGTAAACACATGCAGTATCATGCTGTAAACACATGCAATATCATAATGTAAACACATGCAGTATCATGCAGTAAACACATGCAGTATCATGCTGTAAACACATGCAGTATCATGCTGTAAACACATGCACACATGCAGTAACATACTGTAAATACATGCAATATCATACTGTAAACACAAGCAGTGTCATGCTGTAAACACATGCAGTATCATGCTGTAAACACATGCAATATCATAGTGTAAACCAATGCAGTATCATGCAGTAAACACATGCAGTAGAATGCTGTAAACACATGCAGTATCATGCTGTAAACACATGCAGTATCATGCTGTAAACACATGCAATATCATAATGTAAACACATGCAGTATCATGCAGTAAACACATGCAGAATCATGCTGTAAACACATGCAGTATCATGCTGTAAACACATGCAATATCATGCTGTAAACAAATGCAGTATCCTGCTGTAAACACATGCAAACAGTATCATGCTGTAAACACATGCAGTATCCTGCAGTAAACACATGCATTATCATGCTGTAAACACATGCAGTATCATGCTGTAAACACATGCAATATCATAATGTAAACACATGCAGTATCATGCTGTAAACACATACAGTATCATGCTGTAAACACATGCACACATAGTAACATGCTGTAAACACATGCAGTATCCTGCTGTAAACACATGCAGTATCATGCTGTAAACACATGCAGTATCATGCTGTAAACACATGCAATATCATAGTGTAAACAATGCAGTATCATGCAGTAAACACATGCAATATCATAATGTAAACACATGCAGTATCATGCAGTAAACACATGCAGAATCATGCTGTAAACACATGCAGTATCATGCTGTAAACACATGCAATATCATAGTGTAAACCAATGCAGTATCATGCAGTAAACACATGCAGTATCATGCTGTAAAGACATGCAGTATCCTGCTGTAAACACACGCAGAATCGTGCTGTAAACACACGCAGTATCATGCTGTAAAAACACACAGTATCATGCTGTAAACATATGCACACATGCAGTATCATACTGTAAACACATGCAGTATCATGCTGTAAACACATGCAGTATCATGCTGTAAACACACGCAGTATCCTGCTGTAAACACATGCAGTATCATACTGTAAACACATGCAGTATCCTGCTGTAAACACATGCAGTATCATGCTGTAAACACATGCAGTATCATACTGTAAACACATGCAGTATCATGCTGTAACCCACGCAGTATCCTGCTGTAAAGACATTTAGTATCCTGCTGTAAACACATGCAGTATCATGCTGTAAACACATGCAGTATCATGCTGTAAAAACACGCAGTATCATGCTGTAAACATATGCACACATGCAGTATCATACTGTAAACACATGCAGTATCCTGCTGTAAACACATGCAGTATCATACTGTAAACACATGCAGTATCATGCTGTAAACAAATGCACACATGCAGTATCATGCTGTAAAAACACACAGTATCATGCTGTAAACATATGCACACATGCAGTATCATACTGTAAACACATGCAATATCATGCTGTAAACACACGCAGTATCCTGCTGTAAACACATGCAAACAGTTTCATGCTGTAAACACATGCAGTATCATTCTGTAAACCCACGCAGTATCCTGCTGTAAACACATGCCGTATCCTGCTGTAAAGACATGCAGTATCCTGCTGTAAACACATGCAGTGTCATACTGTAAACACATGCAGTATCATGATGTAAACACACGCAGTATCATGCTGTAAACACATGCAAACAGTATCATGCTGTAAACACATGCAGTATCATGCTGGAAACACATGCAGTATCATGCTGTAAACACATGCAGTATCATGCTGTAAACACATGCAGTATCATGCTGTAAACACATGCAGTATCATGCTGTAAACACATGCACACATGCAGTATCATACTGTAAACACATGCAGTATCCTGCTGTAAACACATGCAGTATCCTGCTGTAAACACATGCAGTATCCTGCTGCTCCTGCTGTAAACACATGCAGTATCATGTAAACACATGCAGTATCCTGCTGTAAACACATGCAGTATAATGCTGTAAACACATGCAGTATCCTGCTGTAAACAAATGCAGTATCCTGCTGTAAAGACATGCAGTATCCTGCTGTAAACACATGCAGTATCATGCTGTAAACACATGCACACATGCAGTATCATACTGTAAACACATGCAGTATCCTGCTGTAAACACATGCAGTATCATGCTGTAAACACATGCAATATCATAATGTAAACACATGCAGTATCATGCAGTAAACACATGCAGTATCATGCTGTAAACACATGCAGTATCATGCTGTAAACACATGCACACATGCAGTAACATACTGTAAATACATGCAATATCATACTGTAAACACAAGCAGTGTCATGCTGTAAACACATGCAGTATCATGCTGTAAACACATGCAATATCATAGTGTAAACCAATGCAGTATCATGCAGTAAACACATGCAGTAGAATGCTGTAAACACATGCAGTATCATGCTGTAAACACATGCAGTATCATGCTGTAAACACATGCAATATCATAATGTAAACACATGCAGTATCATGCAGTAAACACATGAAGTATCATGATGTAAACACATGCAGTATCATGCTGTAAACACATGCACACATGCAGTAACATACTGTAAACACATGCAGTATCATGATGTAAACACATGCAGTATCATGCTGTAAACACATGCACACATGCAGTAACATACTGTAAACACATGCAATATCATGCTGTAAACAAACGGAGTATCCTGCTGTAAACACATGTAAACAGTATCATGCTGTAAACACATGCAGTATCCTGCTGTAAACACATGCATTATCATGCTGTAAACACATGCAGTATCATGCTGTAAACACATGCAATATCATAATGTAAACACATGCAGTATCATGCAGTAAACACATGCAGTATCATGCTGTAAACACATGCAGTATCATGCTGTAAACACATGCACACATGCAGTAACATACTGTAAACACATGCAATATCATACTGTAAACACATGCAGTGTCATGCAGTAAACACATGCAGTATCATGCTGTAAACACATACAGTATCATGCTGTAAACACATGCACACATGCAGTAACATACTGTAAACACATGCAGTATCATGCTGTAAACACATGCAGTATCATGCTGTAAACACATGCAATATCATAGTGTAAACCAATGCAGTATCATGCAGTAAACACATGCAGTATCATGCTGTAAAGACATGCAGTATCCTGCTGTAAACACATGCAGAATCATGCTGTAAACACATGCAGTATCATGCTGTAAACACATGCAATATCATAGTGTAAACCAATGCAGTATCATGCAGTAAACACATGCAGTATCATGCTGTAAAGACATGCAGTATCCTGCTGTAAACACATGCAGAATCGTGCTGTAAACACATGCAGTATCATGCTGTAAAAACACACAGTATCATGCTGTAAACATATGCACACATGCAGTATCATACTGTAAACACATGCAGTATCATGCTGTAAACACATGCAGTATCATACTGTAAACACACGCAGTATCCTGCTGTAAACACATGCAGTATCATACTGTAAACACATGCAGTATCCTGCTGTAAACACATGCAGTATCATGCTGTAAACACATGCAGTATCATACTGTAAACACATGCAGTATCATGCTGTAACCCACGCAGTATCCTGCTGTAAAGACATTTAGTATCCTGCTGTAAACACATGCAGTATCATGCTGTAAACACATGCAGTATCATGCTGTAAAAACACGCAGTATCATGCTGTAAACATATGCACACATGCAGTATCATACTGTAAACACATGCAATATCCTGCTGTAAACACATGCAGAATCATGCTGTAAACACATGCAGTATCCTGCTGTAAACACATGCAGTATCATACTGTAAACACATGCAGTATCATGCTGTAAACAAATGCACACATGCAGTATCATGCTGTAAAAACACACAGTATCATGCTGTAAACATATGCACACATACACAATCATACTGTAAACACATGCAGCATCATGCTGTAAAAACATGCAGTATCATGCTGTAATCACATGCAGTATCATGCTGTAAACACACGCAGTATCCGGCTGTAAACACATGCAGTATCATACTGTAAACACATGCAGTATCATGCTTTAAACACACGCAGTATCCTGCTGTAAACACGTGCAGGATCATACTGTAAACACATGCAATATCATGCTGTAAACACATGCAGTATCCTGCTGTAAACACATGCATTATCATGCTGTAAACACATGCAGTATCATACTGTAAACACATGCAATATCATAATGTAAACACATGCAGTATCATGCAGTAAACACATGCAGTATCATGCTGTAAACACATGCAGTATCATGCTGTAAACACATGCACACATGCAGTAACATACTGTAAACACATGCAATATCATACTGTAAACACATGCAGTGTCATGCAGTAAACACATGCAGTATCATGCTGTAAACACATACAGTATCATGCTGTAAACACATGCACACATGCAGTAACATACTGTAAACACATGCAGTATCCTGCTGTAAACACATGCAGTATCATGCTGTAAACACATGCAGTATCATACTGTAAACACATGCAGTATCATGCTGTAACCCACGCAGTATCCTGCTGTAAAGACATTTAGTATCCTGCTGTAAACACATGCAGTATCATGCTGTAAACACATGCAGTATCATGCTGTAAAAACACGCAGTATCATGCTGTAAACATATGCACACATGCAGTATCATACTGTAAACACATGCAGTATCCTGCTGTAAACACATGCAGTATCATACTGTAAACACATGCAGTATCATGCTGTAAACAAATGCACACATGCAGTATCATGCTGTAAAAACACACAGTATCATGCTGTAAACATATGCACACATGCAGTATCATACTGTAAACACATGCAATATCATGCTGTAAACACACGCAGTATCCTGCTGTAAACACATGCAAACAGTTTCATGCTGTAAACACATGCAGTATCATTCTGTAAACCCACGCAGTATCCTGCTGTAAACACATGCCGTATCCTGCTGTAAAGACATGCAGTATCCTGCTGTAAACACATGCAGTGTCATACTGTAAACACATGCAGTATCATGATGTAAACACACGCAGTATCATGCTGTAAACACATGCAAACAGTATCATGCTGTAAACACATGCAGTATCATGCTGGAAACACATGCAGTATCATGCTGTAAACACATGCAGTATCATGCTGTAAACACATGCAGTATCGTGCTGTAAACACATGCAGTATCATGCTGTAAACACATGCACACATGCAGTATCATACTGTAAACACATGCAGTATCCTGCTGTAAACACATGCAGTATCCTGCTGTAAACACATGCAGTATCCTGCTGTAAAGACATGCAGTATCCTGCTGTAAACACATGCAGTATCATACTGTAAACACATGCAGTATCCTGCTGTAAACACATGCAGTATAATGCTGTAAACACATGCAGTATCCTGCTGTAAACAAATGCAGTATCCTGCTGTAAAGACATGCAGTATCCTGCTGTAAACACATGCAGTATCATGCTGTAAACACATGCACACATGCAGTATCATACTGTAAACACATGCAGTATCCTGCTGTAAACACATGCAGTATCATGCTGTAAACACATGCAATATCATAATGTAAACACATGCAGTATCATGCAGTAAACACATGCAGTATCATGCTGTAAACACATGCAGTATCATGCTGTAAACACATGCACACATGCAGTAACATACTGTAAATACATGCAATATCATACTGTAAACACAAGCAGTGTCATGCTGTAAACACATGCAGTATCATGCTGTAAACACATGCAATATCATAGTGTAAACCAATGCAGTATCATGCAGTAAACACATGCAGTAGAATGCTGTAAACACATGCAGTATCATGCTGTAAACACATGCAGTATCATGCTGTAAACACATGCAATATCATAATGTAAACACATGCAGTATCATGCAGTAAACACATGAAGTATCATGATGTAAACACATGCAGTATCATGCTGTAAACACATGCACACATGCAGTAACATACTGTAAACACATGCAGTATCATGATGTAAACACATGCAGTATCATGCTGTAAACACATGCACACATGCAGTAACATACTGTAAACACATGCAATATCATGCTGTAAACAAACGGAGTATCCTGCTGTAAACACATGTAAACAGTATCATGCTGTAAACACATGCAGTATCCTGCTGTAAACACATGCATTATCATGCTGTAAACACATGCAGTATCATGCTGTAAACACATGCAATATCATAATGTAAACACATGCAGTATCATGCAGTAAACACATGCAGTATCATGCTGTAAACACATGCAGTATCATGCTGTAAACACATGCACACATGCAGTAACATACTGTAAACACATGCAATATCATACTGTAAACACATGCAGTGTCATGCAGTAAACACATGCAGTATCATGCTGTAAACACATACAGTATCATGCTGTAAACACATGCACACATGCAGTAACATACTGTAAACACATGCAGTATCATGCTGTAAAACACACATGCTGCACATATCATATCATGCTGTAAACACATGCAATATCATAGTGTAAACAGTATCATGCAGTAAACACATGCAGTATCATGCTGTAAAGACATGCAGTATCCTGCTGTAAACACATGCAGAATCATGCTGTAAACACATGCAGTATCATGCTGTAAACACATGCAATATCATAGTGTAAACCAATGCAGTATCATGCAGTAAACACATGCAGTATCATGCTGTAAAGACATGCAGTATCCTGCTGTAAACACATGCAGAATCGTGCTGTAAACACATGCAGTATCATGCTGTAAAAACACACAGTATCATGCTGTAAACATATGCACACATGCAGTATCATACTGTAAACACATGCAGTATCATGCTGTAAACACATGCAGTATCATACTGTAAACACACGCAGTATCCTGCTGTAAACACATGCAGTATCATACTGTAAACACATGCAGTATCCTGCTGTAAACACATGCAGTATCATGCTGTAAACACATGCAGTATCATACTGTAAACACATGCAGTATCATGCTGTAACCCACGCAGTATCCTGCTGTAAAGACATTTAGTATCCTGCTGTAAACACATGCAGTATCATGCTGTAAACACATGCAGTATCATGCTGTAAAAACACGCAGTATCATGCTGTAAACATATGCACACATGCAGTATCATACTGTAAACACATGCAATATCCTGCTGTAAACACATGCAGAATCATGCTGTAAACACATGCAGTATCCTGCTGTAAACACATGCAGTATCATACTGTAAACACATGCAGTATCATGCTGTAAACAAATGCACACATGCAGTATCATGCTGTAAAAACACACAGTATCATGCTGTAAACATATGCACACATACACAATCATACTGTAAACACATGCAGCATCATGCTGTAAAAACATGCAGTATCATGCTGTAAACACATGCAGTATCATGCTGTAAACACACGCAGTATCCGGCTGTAAACACATGCAGTATCATACTGTAAACACATGCAGTATCATGCTTTAAACACACGCAGTATCCTGCTGTAAACACTTGCAGGATCATACTGTAAACACATGCAATATCATGCTGTAAACACATGCAGTATCATACTGTAAACACATGCAGTATCATGCTGTAAACACACGCAGTATCCTGCTGTAAACACGTGCAGAATCATGCTGTAAACACATGCAGTATCCTGCTGTAAACACATGCAGTATCATACTGTAAACACATGCAGTATCCTGCTGTAAACACATGCAAACAGTATCATGCTGTAAACACATGCAGTATCATGCTGTAAACACGTGCGGTATGATACTGTAAACACATCCAGTATCATGCTGTAAACACATGCAGTATCATACTGTAAACACATGCAGTATCATACTGTAAACACATGCAGTATCCTGCTGTAAACACATGCAGTATCCTGCTGTAAACACATGCAGTATCATGCTGTCAATACATGCAGTATCATGCTGTAAACACACGCAGTATCCTGCTGTAAACACATGCAAACAGTATCATTATGTAAACACATGCAGTATCCTGCTGTAAACACATGCGGTATCATGCTGTAAACACATTCAGTATCATGCTGTAAACACACGCAGTATCATGCTGTTAACATATGCACACATGCAGTATCATACTGTAAACAAATGCATTATCCTGCTGTAAACACATGCAGTATCATGCTGTAAACACACGCAGTATCCTTCTGTAAACACATGTAAACAGTATCATGCTGTAAACATATGCAGTATCCTGCTGTAAACACATGCTGTATCATACTGTAAACACATGCAATATCATACTGTAAACACATGCAGTGTCATGCTCTAAACACATGCAGTAGCATGCTGTAAACACATGCAGTATCATGCTGTAAACACACGCAGTATCATGCTGTAAACATGTGCACACATGCAGTATCATACTGTAAACACATGCAGTATCCTGCTGTAAACACATGCAGTATCATGCTGTAAAAACACGCAGTATCCTGCTGTAAACACATGCAAACAGTATCATGCTGTAAACACATGCTGTATCATACTGTAAACACATGCAGTATCATGCTGTAAACACATGCAGTATCATACAGTAAACACATGCAGTATCATGCTGTAAACACATGCAGTATCATACTGTAAATACATGCAGTATCATGCTGTAAACACATGCAGTATCCTGCTGTAAACGCATGCAGTATCATACTGTAAACACATGCAGTATCCTGCTGTAAACACATGCAGTATCATGCTGTAAACACATGCAGTATCCTGTTGTAAGCACATGCAGTATCATGCTGTAAACACATGCAGTATCATGCTGTAAAAACACGCAGTATCATGCTGTAAACATATGCACACATGCAGTATCATACTGTAAACACATGCAGTATCCTGCTGTAAACACATGCATAATCATGCTGTAAACATATGCAGTATCCTGCTGTAAACACATGCAGTATCATACTGTAAACACATGCAGTATCATGCTGTAAACACACACAGTATCATGCTGTAAACATGTGCACACATGCAGTATCATACTGTAAACACACGCAGTATCCTGCTGTAAACACATGCAATATCATAATGTAAACACATGCAGTATCATGAAGTAAACACATGCAGTATTATGAAGTAAACACATGCAGTATCATGCTGTAAACACATGCAGTATCATGCTGTAAACAAATGCAGTATCATGCTGTAAACACATGCACACATGCAGTAACATACTGTAAACACATGCAGTATCCTGCTGTAAACACATGCAGTATCATGCTGTAAAGACATGCAGTATCCTGCTGTAAACACATGCAGTATCATGCTGTAAAAACATGCAGTATCATGCTGTAAACATATGCACACATGCAGTATCTCATAATGTAAACACATGCAGTATCATGCAGTAAACACATGCAGTATCATACTGTAAACACATGCAGTATCATGCTGTAAACCCACACAGTATCCTGCTGTAAACACATGCAGTATCATGCTGTAAACACATGCAGTATCATGCTGTAAACATATGCACACATGCAGTATCATACTGTAAACACATGCAGTATCCTGCTGTAAACACATGCAGAATCATGCTGTAAACATATGCAGTATCCTGCTGTAAACACATGCAGTATCATACTGTAAACACATGCAGTATCATGCTGTAAACACACACAGTATCATGCTGTAAACATGTGCACACATGCAGTATCATACTGTAAACACATGCAGTATCCTGCTGTAAACACATGCAGTATCATGCTGTAAACACATGCAGTATCATACTGTAAATACATGCAGTATCATGCTGTAAACACATGCAGTATCCTGCTGTAAACACATGCAGTATCATACTGTAAACACATGCAGTATCATGCTGTAAACCCACGCAGTATCCTGCTGTAAACACATGCAGTATCATGCTGTAAACACATGCAGTATCATGCTGTAAACATATGCACACATGCAGTATCATACTGTAAACACATGCAGTATCTTGCTGTAAACACATGCAGTATCATGCTGTAAACACATGCAGTATCCTGTTGTAAACACATGCAGTATCATGCTGTAAACACATGCAGTATCATGATGTAAAAACATACAGTATCATGCTGTAAACATATGCACACATGCAGTATCATACTGTAAACACATGCAGTATCCTGCTGTAAACACATGCAGTATCATACTGTAAACACATGCAGTATCATGCTGTAAACACACACAGTATCATGCTGTAAACATGTGCACACATGCAGTATCATACTGTAAACACATGCAGTATCATGCTGTAAACACATGCAGTATCATGCTGTAAACACATGCAGTATCATACTGTAAATACATGCAGTATCATGCTGTAAACACATGCAGTATCCTGCTGTAAACACATGCAGTATCATACTGTAAACACGTGCAGTATCATGCTGTAAACCCACGCAGTATCCTGCTGTAAACACATGCAGTATCATGCTGTAAACACATGCAGTATCATGCTGTAAACATATGCACACATGCAGTATCATACTGTAAACACATGCAGTATCTTGCTGTAAACACATGCAGTATCCTGTTGTAAACACATGCAGTATCATGCTGTAAACACATGCAGTATCATGATGTAAAAACATGCAGTATCATGCTGTAAACACATGCAGTATCCTGTTGTAAACACATGCAGTATCCTGCTGTAAACACATGCAGAATCATGCTGTAAACACATGCAGTATCCTGCTGTAAACATATGCACACATGCAGTATCATACTGTAAACACATGCAGTATCCTGCTGTAAACACATGCAGAATCATGCTGTAAACACATGCAGTATCCTGCTGTAAACACGTGCAGTATCATACTGTGAACACATGCAGTATCATGCTGTAAACACATGCAATATCATAATGTAAACACATGCAGTATCATGCAGTAAACACGTGCAGTATCATGCTGTAAACACATGCACACATGCAGTATCATGCTGTAAACACATGCAGTACCATGCTGTAAACACATGCAGTGTCATGCTGTAAACACACGCAGTATCATGCTGTAAACACATGCAGTGTCATGCTGTAAACACATGCAGTATCATGCTGTCAACACATGCAGTATCATGCTGTAAACACATGCAGTATCCTGCTGTAAACACATGCAGTATCCTGCTGTAAACACACACAGTATCATGCAGTAAACTACATGCACACATGCAGTATCATGCTGTAAACACACACAGTATCATGGTGTAAATTACATGCACACATGCAGTATCATGCTGTAAACACACGCAGTATCATGCTGTAAACTACATGCACACATGCAGTATCATGCTGTAAACACACGCAGTATCATGCTGTAAACACATAAAGTATCATGGTCCATCATTTTTTGGGAGATTTTTATGTGCAATGAAAGGCGCTACTGATTTTTATAAAGAGAGGTTATCAATGTGGAAGCGACTACAATCTCTCCTCCAATCGACCAAGCTCACATATCACGGAGGTGTTGTGGCTGTAAGTGTCAGTAGAATTGGAATTTGTGTGCGTTGTAATGGCTGCGGTGACCTCTGGCACAGGGTCACCTTTAGGAGGTGGAGACAAGCCTTCACTCGGTCATGACATCTTTGTTTTCAGGCGACGAAACCCACCGCAGCCTGTCTAAAGCACGATTTACTCGGAGATAAATTAAATCTGCTGTTATTCACAGTTTCAACGCCCCCATACCATCCTCACACAATCCCTCTCCCACAAAAGCAACCCACAAACCAAGATAGGGCTGGCCTGGGGCTAAAAGGTGAACAGTTCAAGTTCTCAGAAAGTAAAGTGGAAGTAATTTCTGAGATGTAAATTCATCAGGCTTACACCTTGACAGGTGATAATTCCCTCAGCGAGCATGCCACTACTAGTATCTGCTTTTCTTTTAAAACAAAATCCAAGTCCAAATCCTTTGCTTCATTTTATTTGGCTTGTACTTGGAGCAGTGAACGCCAGTTAAAATGACACTCAAGGAGGTAATAGTTTCCAGACAGTACACTTTGAAACCAGAACAGAACAGTGATTGAGATGATTCTGTAGTGTAGATACAGCCAGTCCCAGCTCTCTGTTGTATTATTATTGAAGGTCGTATCATCCCCATGTTAGCATAATGCCTCGATGGGATTCAGAACTCTATGTGCCATCTGGGATCCTTGGGACGTCCCTACCTTTAACCCTAACTTGATCCACCACCCTAACCTTAACCAGAAACCTTACCTAACCCTAACCTTAACTCTTACCTAAAACATTTTAAATGTCAACTTCAATGGGGTAGGGATGTCCCTTGGATCCCGGTTAGCTTGGACCGATTCAGAACATGCTCCTCAGTATTAGCACGATGACACTCCTTGGCTATTCTTCATTGGATTGGAAGGGTTTGTTCCCAACAGAAATCTTCAACATTAATGTCATCTAGAGGAAATGTTACATGACAAAAACAGAGGTTTGTGTTTAGGAAGGAAGATATAATGGGAACTGGCTTTGAGTTGGTCCCATCGCACCGACCGGCTCTGTTAGAAGAAACTGAGGAGAAGGGCTGACAGTTTGTCTAAATGTGTGTGTGTGTGTGTAATCACTCTGTTGGTGGTCTCTCTCTCTCTCTTTCTTTCTATGTTCTCTGTGAGTGTTTTTACTATTTCCCTTTGACAGATTCTCTATCTGTTTCTAATGATGACAAAGAGGCATATGGGGAATAGCTGTGAAGAGAGTACCTCCCTAAATTGCAATGGGGAAATCCACAGGCCAGTGTATACCACAAAAGTCTGACCAATCACAGCAGATCTCCCTTTCACAGCAAACAAATGATTATTAAGATTTGATTTCATACGT